>NC_133345.1:27811866-28411866 GCF_030506205.2 Paramisgurnus dabryanus | reverse complement strand
TCACAGCAGTGGGAAAATGAATAACTACTTGGCAAATGGTGTTTAAGAATGGCGTGAGAAAATTCAAAGAACAAGGTGGCGACAGACCTGCACAGTATGCATTCATGCAGTATGTTGTGGTTTAAACTACTGTAACATTTTATTTTATTTTTGAAATTGAATTACTCTTTATAAAAAACTCAAACAATAAGAGTTAAGCAGGGCACTAATGCAGGGTGAATTTTTACACAGTTATTTTACATAGTTACGCAGGGCCAAGCAATCTGTGCTTTTGGTCTTTCTTTCTTATTGTCAGAAGACGATCACATGCAAATCTGTATAATGTTTTTATTTTAATCAGGAAGCTACTTTGAAACTGTAGTTAGATAAGCTACAAGCTACTTATCAGTAAAAGTAGTTCCATAGATATATACACTAGATGTCGCCTTGGGGTTCTAAGCATGCGTCAAAACCGCCGCCATCTTGGAACATGTGTCTTAGGAAGTAACTAGGTAAAGCTGCTATCTCCGCCTGTACTTCGAATTCATGGACGATGCCGGACGTTTGTGCTGCGTATGGATGTTATGTCTACTAGAACTATGCATTATAGTTAGAAAACGTAGATTTTCATAATATCAAAACTTTATTTTTTTCTGGACTCAATGCTAAATACATGTCTGACTGTTGAAACGAACCAAAAGAAAACCAAGAAAATCGCATTCATGATGATTTATGGTGATTTTATTTCCGTTACACCATTGCCTACAATGACGCTGATGCGGGGTTCCCCTGTTTCAAGATGGCGGCTCTATTTGACGCATTCGGTCCAATGAACTGCCGTAGCCAAGGTGATATCTACAGTAGTGTACATATCTATGAAGTAGTTCAACTACTGTCAAACTACCCATCTAGAAAAGTTCTTAGCTAAAAAAACAGTAGCTAGCTACATTCAGACTATTTAGATTTATTTTACAATGAGGTTGTGCCATATTCTACCCTATGCTCCAGAGTTTGATCTAAATGACAAAAAATTGTTGCCAGTAAGCCTTCTTACATGTGTTGAGTTATTCTTATATACTGTTCATGCAGTCTTGCAAGCTGCAAGTCACGTTCCTCCACCAATCATAAGCCACTCCGCTCACTCATCTCAAACACTTTACCACAGATTTTAGGTGTCAAACTTCATAAGAATTCAGTTTAGATCCCTAGCAAGCATTAGCTTTATCTGAATAGTTTGCGTGACGTTTAACTTCCGTACTTGGAAAAAGTATCAGCCATCCATGAACGACTGAATGCAAATTGTCCAATCTATTAATTTCATACAGTGAATAAATTATAGCTGCCTACGAATATGTAGCTATTCATGTGCTTTGCTTAAAAGCCAATGAACAATTTAACAGTATGCCACTTTTAGATGACACCTGTAGTGTTGACACCATTTAGCATTTGCATAAAATGGTTCGTGAGAAATATGCACTTACTGTACTGTAGCTGTTTTTACTTTTCAGATTCTTGTATAGATTAAGTCTTATGCAAACTACCACATCACACTTTAATATCAAGTAAAAAAAAACGTAATAACCAATAACTTAATTTCACTTTGAACATAAGTAGCACATTGTTACTTTTACCTCAAAGATACATATTGGTACCAAATATATACTGTACATATCTAAACCTAAATGGTACATATAGGACCTTTTATCATTTTTGTCCATTAGACAAAAATAGTGCATATGTTAGGTTTATTTAATCAGCCAATGGCAAAGAAGCAATGTCAGTCTCTTCAACTAATGCATGCATGCACAATGAATCTTGTTAACAGCTTTCAAAACTTGATATCAATTTTTAATTGCAGACTTTTTTCTTCTGATGCTCAATCAATTTGTGCGATCAAGCTTATTTACAGCATGTTAAATTCACTGTAAACCACACATATATTACTGTGACTTCACCCATACTTATAATATTTAAAGGGATAGTTCACCCGAAAATGAAAATAATGTCATTACTGACCACCCTCATGTCGTTCCAAACTCGTAAGACCTCCGTTCATCTTCAGAACACAGTTTAAGATGTTTTAGATTTAGTCCGAGAGCTTGTTCATTGAAAATCTACGTACAGTATACTGTCCATGTCCAGAAACTTAATAAAAACTTCATCAAAGTAGTCCATGTGACATCAGTGGTCAGTTAGAATGTGTTGAAGCATTGAAATACATTTTGGTCCAAAATTAAAAAAAAATTCGACTTTATTCAGCATTGTATTCTGTTCTGCGTCTGTTGTGAAGTGCATGCGCAAGACTAAAGTCATGTGACGCGGATGACATGTTATCCTCTGCATGTTTGCGAAGGTTTTTTTTCAAACGTATTCCCTCAGACTGTAAACGAAGCCCGGGTGCACAAAACAAACAGCTGGGGCGCACCAGATAACACGTCAGCCGCGTCATACGTCATCTGCAGTCACGTGACTTTATTCTCGCGCATGCGCTTCACAACAGACGCAGAAGAGAAGACAATGCTGAATAATGTCTTAATTTTTCTTATTTTTGGAAAATGTATTTTCGATGCTACAACAGATTCTAACTGACCCACTGATGTCACATGGACTACTTTGATTATGTTTTTATTACCTTCTGGACATGGACAGTATACCGTACGTAGAAGGGTCAACAAGCTCTCGGACTAAATATAAAACATCTTAAATTGTGTTTTGAAGATGAACGAATGTCTTACGAATTTGGAACGTCATGAGGGTGAGTCATTTACGTATGACATTATTTTTATTTTTGGGTGAAGTATCCCTTTAACATGAAGCAGATTCATATGCCATGCACTTACCAATATAATCCTCACTCTGTGAGCTTCAATGCGGTAAGAAATCATTTGTTTCGCCTTTATTTTCAAAGCTCTCAACCCCGTAGCACCTGGAATGAAGCTGAAGAGACACATACATCTAAGCATTGAATACGTGTGACGGGAGAAGGAGGGAGATTAGCGCTAAATGATATTTTCATGGGCAGCCATAATTCAGACGGCATTTTCCGACATTTGAATAAACACCATAAATTCAGGTGGCAGCGGCTCTTTTCTGGCAGTAATAAAAAATAAAACGAATTGCACGATTTTAATGTGCAGCACGTCTGACGTTGAGTGATAGGCATCTGTTGGAGCATAGAAAATGTGGAGGATCGGATCTGGGAGGGGGTTCAATCGGAAAGGCGCTCGCTGTGCCAAGAAGTCCATTTTACTTGTAAATCTCACCTTATTTTTCTTCTCGCCATTGCTCACCATCCGGCCTGACACAGGCAGCAATAACAAAAGGTTGACAGGTGAGGGTATATACAGCCCTTTATGGTGGGAAGAGAGAGAGGTGTCTGTTTGACAGAGGCCACAGACCTAAGCAACCGGCAGTACTGAATCTAACATTAGAGTGACTCGAACAAAGAAGAACAAAGATAGATTGACAGGGAGTCACTCACTGGCAGGCATCTTTATGCATGCGCTTTATATGATGTTGCTGTGTCAGACGTCGGCCTGAAGCCGAGGGCACGCTGTTTGATTTTTGTTGTATGAAACGAATTTTTGGAATTGATACAAGATCTGTTGTAAGGGAAAATTGCCTGTCTTGGATGGTTTAGTTTGGCTTGCTCACAGATTTATTTGCAGATTTATTGCCTTTGCAATTGAGTTCTGATGAAGATGACCCAAATTTGCTGTCCGACGCTGCATGCACATCGCCAGCAACCAGAGCGAATTTTGAGAGGACACCCGAAGTGTTTGTAGTGAAATATAGAGGATTTTCAGTTGATAAGTATGTGGGTGATTAGACTTATAAATTAGACTTATGAGGTGTCATTTTGATAAAAAAGTAAATGCAAAGTAAGAGTATCAAAATAAGAAGCATACAGTTATAAACATCTCTTCATACTATTTTGCACATTATTTCAAATGACATCATACAAACCAATTTTGTTGTTTTTTCCACATTTAAGGGGAAAATTTTCATTACCGCAACGTGTCCATGACTGGATTTGGGTTCTTTTACATGGAAATATTTATAATTAAAAAATATAAAAAATAAAAAGCTTCAGTGCATGTTATACTATAAACATTTATAGTTAAGAAACATGTGGTATTGGTGATCATTGGTAAATGTAGAGACAATAATAAGGAATATAAATGTGTCCAAGACCAATTTTCTCATCCTCCGCAACAATTTTCAATCATAGTTTAAGCCCTCGAGGAACTAACATTTTCAACAAAAAAAAAAAATAATAATAATTGTTGGAAGGGACATAATTGACTGTGACACTCAAGATGGCTACCAGGTAAGCAGTTCTTATTTTTTCTCTCTAGACAAAAGTTGAATTTTTGTTTGTAACTAGACAACTTTTTAGTTCTCATTACCTAAACATGAGTTTGTAAATGCATATATTTAATGTAATACAATGTTGCAGTAATGATAATTTTTAATAATGATAATGTAAAAAATGTAAATAATTCTATTGGAAATATTTTTTGAATCCTCTAAAAATAATGGTTATAGTAAGTTCAGACCTTAATCTTATATGTGCAAAAAAAAGGCTTCAAGGGCTTTTTAAAAAATCTGATGCTGGACACCTTCTAAGTCTGGATTTCGTGAGAATCGTACATGATGTTCAGAGGTGTATAATACTTGAGTATTTTTACTTTCAACATTAAAGTACATTTTCACGTATTCATATTTTATTAGTGTTTTTCTTTGAAAAACATACACTCTAAAGCATATTATCATAATTTTAACTCAACTACATTTCATAATTTCAAGTTTTTGGTTTATATTTAATATTTAAGTACATTAAACATCTAGTAATTTTTTGTACTTTTAAAACAACACTATGTAGTTTCCATGTAAAAATGACTTACAGCTCCCCCATGTGGTTGAAAAGCGCAACAGTGCCTGGTATCAGACACTCTTCTGCAGGCAGGGGGAGAGGCGGGGCTGTGTGCTCTACCCTCCACCACCACTTTCAGAGTGTGCTTGTAGCAGCTAGGAGGTTGCTCAGGTTGCAGCAACAGTACAATTTGTCCAGTTAAAAGTTGTTCTATCATTGAAATAATTTTAGAGACATTATTTAAAGGTAAACAAAACTACATAGTGTTGCTTGAAGTAAAAAAAAATCCATACTTTTACTCAAGAAAGTAAAAGTACAAAATTTTTATGTAAATAGGTATTAAATCAATTTTAATATGCAATATAAAAGGAATACACAGTATGATTCTATACTTTACAAAAAAATGTTCACTACATTCTAAAGTAATTTTTTCCCAAGACAAACACTCTGATAAAGCATAGATGCTTGGAAAATGTAACTAAAATATAATACACCTCTGATGATACGCAACATAAAGTTTCATTATTTTGAGCTCTCTTCACTATAATCATTCCTGAAAATTTCCTAAACAGTTTCAGCATTAGCACCAGTAAATGTTGCAAGATCTTGCAAGAAAAACCTGGTGTAAAGGACAAAATAAGCCACTTTCCTCACCTAAGTAAGGGACACGAAAGGTGTTGTGCAAACTGCTCGTTGTGTGTTGTAAATCATACCAGAAGCCTTAAGATCACACATTCTGATGCCTGCCGAAACTTTCACCCGAAACAAATATATCATACAATCTAACAAGCAACAACCGTAAAACACAGAAGAGAAATATCACACAGTGTGCAGTTGACTTTGCACTTTTCACATTTCACTTGTTCTTAGTATTTACCATTGTGGATTTGCTTAGTATATAGCTCATGCAAGAAGAGGGCATTTACCTCAGGCGTCTGGCACTGGTGCTGTGCTTTGTCAACAGCGAGAAATAAATGGTCTTATTAAATCATTGATTTTAAACATTGATCTGACTTTCCACCCTGTATGGCAGCTTGGCCAATAGATTACAATTATTTTCTCAGAAAAGTCCCTTGGTGCGTTTTTAGTTCTCAGATAGTTCAACGCTGAATGTCATCTGAGGTCGTTTCGAAATCCTGATGTATTTATTTGTTTTATCTTGTTTTTGATAGCCATGCCAAAGAAAGAGAGAGAGAACTGTGAAATACCCTCTTTAAAAGGCCTATTTTGGCCCCGGCTGTAGACTTGATTTGATCTGTTCAGGGTGTGCGAGGTGTCGGGCCCCGGGCACCTCCATTCCTATATGATTTCATTTTGACTTACCTGTAAATGAAAAAGCCGTTGCGCACCATCTGCAGAGGTGAAAGGGGACGCTGGTACCTGAGTGATTTACACCGTACATCAGTCCCGCTGTACGTTTTCCCCAGCCTGCAATGTTATTTTACAGCATACAATTCACCTGGATTTACTGATCGTGCATATTGCTGCATGTTTGTCTAGTTTAAATCTTATTTTCTGAAAGGACTTTTTTTAAATGACTTGACTGATAAATCTTTGCAACAGATTAACACTTGAAAGTAGAATTTTACCTGCCTTATTTTGTTTACAGGTGCATTTTGAAGTGGATTTTGGTGTGGAGATTCCTTCGGTACTGCACTTTTAAAAATAATTTTGCTGCAAGCAGTGCTGTAGAAGAACCATTTTTGGTTCCTCAAAGAACCATTCAATTAAATGTTACCTTTTTATAGTCTAAATAACCTTTTGTGAAACTTTCTTCGTATGTTTAAGATTCCTTAAAAAACCAAAGAGGGAAAAATGGTTCTTTAAATTATTTTTTGTGCCTCAGTTCCCTTGAATTTATTATCTATTAATTTTCTATGTACACACCTATTAATTCACAGGTACCATCTCACAACAACAACAGCAGTAATAATTGGTTTCCATAAATATTCAAGCATCTGTTTCTTGTTGTCCCATCATATATCTAAATTAAAAACGACTCACATTAAAAAGCTGAATGGTTCATTTATTTTTAAGGCCTTTTGTGAAATATTCCTGGTCTTGGTGTTGTTATCTCCCCCCATTATTTAGCACACCAGCAAAAATACGAATCCATCTGTTTACCAATAAATGGAAGAGTAAATATTCACAGTGAAGAAATATTTTGCAAACAGCTGGGCTTTAATGCTGAGCTCTATAATCTTAAATTAGCCCCGAAAGTTGCTCATAAACTAGAACTTGGACCTGTTGTTGGCCATGAACCTATGACCCTCAGATTTGATGATCAGAGACCACAGATGTCCGAGATTGTCGTAGGCTGAAGAATAAGGGAGGTCTTGAAAGGACCATTAAAATTAAACCCTATCGATTGACAGGCAAGGCAATCTGGGGGGGTTCACTAAAAATGATGTTCAATATGTGCACTTTTAGTTACCAGTTCACCAAAAGAATTACATTATGCCAGTCACAGGACTTTGCATGGCTTTACTCTTATTTTTGCTGCTCACTTTTAAGTGTAAGGTTCTCAAAAAAAGACTGTCACTGTGGTGGTACCCTTTCAAAAAGTACACCATTGTACCCAAAGAGCACATATTAGTACTTCAAAGGTGCATATTGATACCGCAAAGGTACAGTAATGGTGCGTATTAGGACCGTTTTAAAATGTACCGTCCCAGGGACAGCTTTTGTATCTTTTTCTCACAGTATGCACCTCTTTGTGGTTCAAAATAGGAAGTCAAAACAGTTAGAAATTTAGTTTTTTTGCAGTAATTTTAATTTTAATTGTATTAATATTTTGAATAACTTTTTTTAGGTTTTTAGAGATTTGAGGTTCATTTTCCTTTCATTTTTAGTAACTTTGCTATGAGCTTTTGTCATTTATTATTATGGTTTTTCGGGGGTTTTTTTTAGACTAATATTGCTAATTTGAGTTAAATGTCATTTTTATTTTATTTTAGTTTTGATTTTGTTTCAATTTGTAATTTTAGTGCTGCAACTTAAATTGATTTTCGTTTTTCGCTCAGACAACGTTTCTAATTATTTTTACTTTTTTTTAAAAAAAAAAACTAAAATGTAGGCCTACACTATAAAAAGTGATAGTTGGATCTGCTTAAAAAATTATTTAATTGGTAATACTTCAAATATTTAAGCTTTTTAAATTTATATTTTTCACTTAGTTAAAAATATATATATTTTTTACCATTTTAAAGCAACACTAAAGAGTTTTTGTTCTTTGCTGCCCCTACAGGTTAGAAGCGGAATTGTCCATTACCACTGTCGTAAATAATTTAACCTACTGCAGCATAGCTGTCTCTGATTGGATTGTAGGTTTGCCGTATAGCAAGTTTTTATAGTTTTCACTCGAACTACAGGACCGGGACCCGACGTTTGGAAACTTCTTTAGTGCGGTTTTGGCTGATAGAGGGCTGCAAAGCGAATGTGAAAGTGCCGTTTACCCTGTTTCGAGTGGATGAACGACTGAAACTTTTTTGGAAACGTTATTTTAAGGTAAAAAAACTCTTTGGTGTTGCTTTAAGTAAAAAATATTTTTTTAACCATTTTAAAGCAACACTAAAGAGTTTTTGCTCTTTGCTGCCCCTACAGGTTAGAAGCGGAATTGTCCATTACCACTGTCGTAAATAATTTAGCCTACTGCAGCATAGCTGGCTCTGATTGGATTGTAGGTCTGATGTAAAGCAAGTTTTTGTAGTTTTCACTCGAACTACAGGAAAGCGACCCGACGGTTGAAACTTCTTTAGTGCGGTTTTGGCCGATAAGCGAATGCTTTGGTGTTGCTTTAAGTCATTTTTAAAGTTGATCCAACTTTCACTTTTTACAGCATATACTTGACTTATTGTAATTAGCATTTTTAGTTCTTATCAACAATATTTTTTTTGCTCTGAAATGCTGTTTTCACCTAGCATGCATACTCTATACTGAAAGCAACGTGGCACAATAACTGCTTGGGCTGCCAAGCAAACTGTTCTGCTATTGGCTGTTTTTAAGTGAGAACCAGATGCACCTAATGTAATTCATCCTTAATTAGCAAGTTTCCTTATTTACAAATCCGAAAAAGTGTAAGTTGCATTCATTTGCAGATTTTGTCCTAAAATTATTTTGGTCTCTCTTCCGTGCTCATTAGCGCTAATAGGAATTAACTGATTAAAGTTGATTCGTGATGGATAATTCACAGCTGAAGGATTCTTTCACCCAGCTGAGATTGTTCATTGAGTCACTTAAGCCTGTCTGAATCTGTCTTTGAACGAGATCTCAGAGCTGAATTAGTAAAGTGATGCCATGAATGCATTCAGCACAGATCTGTACTCAGAAATGGATTAGTCACAGTTTGACTGACTAATATGGCTGGTTGATCTCATCTGACTGACGCTTTAGCGATGTGGGGCAGATATGTGACACCTTAGGTTTCATCTGTTACTGAATTGTTTTTCAATTCCAAATGGCTAAATAGTTGAATTAGCGCATTGGAGAATGAATCAAGACAGAAAATGCTTTAATGCAAAAGAAATCAAGACTAAAGGCTCCTAGTGGCACATTCAGGTTTTAAATCTAGTGTCACATTAGAGTGTTCAGCTTTATCTGCATTGTAAATGGGTCAACCTATCCTCCAACCATACAATTGTTTAGGTCTTTGTATATTCCCTAAACACAACCCACAGAAGAGTTTACTAAATTAGCGTCACTAACTTTTATATAAAGGGTATAATTTTACAATGATGACATACAGCCAGGGAAAATAAGTATTTGACACATCAGCATTTTTATCAGTAAGGGGATTTCTAAGTGGGCCATTGACACAAAATTTCCACCAAATGTAGCCATCAAGACAAATATTAAATCCATAAAAAGAAATCAGAACATTTAAGTATACAAGTTGAGTCATAATAACAAAAGTAAAATGACAAAGGGAATAAGTATTGAACACAATTTTTTATACTTTGTAGAAAAGCCTTTGTTGGTGATTATTGTTGGAGACGCCTCTTTTATGGAGAGACCAGTCGTCTAGAAGCTGTAATCACTAAAATCTGAAGGAAAAACAGAAAAAGGTTGATGAGGTTTGCAGAATGATTTGCATGAGGCTGTTATTTCATAGTTTTATTCTGTAAAGGCAAAGACTTGTCAATGTTTAATGTTTATTTAACTTTGAACAAAATATTGCAAGTAAATAACATAAATTTAAGTTACTGGCAAACAGCTGCATAATTTCAGCCATTTTTTTATACTGTAGTTGAGTTTAATTTGCTGCTCTGTATTTTCCTCTAATTTCACCCCACTTGAAAGATAAACTCATCCCTGATTCTGCCAGATTTGGACCACTTAATGCATGTGCATGTTTATGTGTGTTAGGCTAGTTTCACTTCACAACCAAAGTAGCGCTGCACCGTAATTGCCACAGAAGCATTGCATTGTGCTTTCACATTGACTATGTTTCTATTGAGAACTGCATATAACGTGATGTCTGTTTTGCTGCATTGATTTCTACTTTAATGATGCCCATAAATAATAAATATATAAAAAAAATTGGTTAATCTAAAAAACACCTTTATTCAAAGTCTGAAAGGCGGGACTTCATGTTGCCAGAGTGGCCCTTTTGAGTGTTGCATTGTCCTCCAGTAGTGCTCAATCTTGTTACATCCAATATCCAATATAGTGATCAAAGTTGTTATATTCAATATATTTGTTTTATAGCTCACTGTTTTATATTTCATGTATTAGTTAAAATGAAACCCACGGAGGGCCTGTTGAGAGCGTTTGTTTTCCATATTTATTTACTTTTTGCATTTGCCCCCTGAGCAGAGGCTCATACGCATGTTCGCGTGTCTCAAAAATTATGTTTTCCCTATATGGGCCAAGATGGCAAATCAGTTGAGTAGGCATTTAATAGACACAGGGCAGAGGCATTTATCGTGACTAATAAGAATGCTTTATAGTTATCAGCCTAATTTATTCTTGGGTATAACAATGTTTGTGGATGTTTAAACATCTGAAGGCCACTGCAAAGGATGAATTAGTGTACAGTGAATGATAAACAGGAAAGAACTTGTGTTAGGCTTTTGTGTTGAGTCTATACGTGCTACTTTCCGTGAATTGATAGTAAAGGAACCTTGGAAAACTTCAGAGAGCTCAATATCATGTCACATGAATACGGTAGTTTAGAGAGCTTCAGAGTTTCTCTCATACAAGAATGAGTCTTAAATTAGATTTCAGAAGTTCACCTCAGGAGGTTGACAGCCTCATGGTTTACAAAAGACAGTTTGTTATGCCTGTTTGTAGAGATTCTGCTATTACTTTAATTTACATCCTCTATTCTTTGAAGTCTCCCTCTCTTTAAGTATGAAATTGAATGTATTCTCACCACCTGCACTCAATTGCTTCCCCTTTTCAGAAAAGAGGAAAGCCAGGCTATTGCCATTCTCTGTACCTTTAAGCAAACATGATGTTGTTGTTAAAGGATTAGTCCATTTTCTTAAAAAAAAATCCAGATCATTTACTCACCACCATGTCATCCAAAATGTTGATGTCTTTCTTTGTTCAGTCGAGAAGAAATTATGTTTTTTGAGGAGAACATTACAGGATTTTTCTCAGACTTTAATGGACCCCAATACTTAACAGTTTCAATGCAGTTTAAAAACTGTGACGCGCCATCGCGACCTTACATAATACGTCATCACGTCAATAGGT
Source organism: Paramisgurnus dabryanus (assembly GCF_030506205.2). Classification (NCBI taxonomy): domain Eukaryota; kingdom Metazoa; phylum Chordata; class Actinopteri; order Cypriniformes; family Cobitidae; genus Paramisgurnus; species Paramisgurnus dabryanus. The sequence continues at coordinate 28,400,312 of NC_133345.1, read as the reverse complement.
CACGGATGACGTATCGAAACTACGCTCCAGTGTTTACAAGTATGGAGAACGAGGACAGTTCCGACATTGTTGTATGTCGAATGATACTAATTAATGTCTTTGTGTCAGTTTATTGTTTAAAATGGTCCGCAAATGTGCGTTTCATATATGTAACACGTGACCTTTCCACGGCATTACGGAAATACGTGAGGTCGCGTTGGCTCGTCACACAGCCAGAGGAAGACGAGAAGTTGTGGTTTAAAAGTGCATTTTTTTTTTCGTTTCACTAGATAAGACCCTTTGGGATCGTTTAGAGTCCTTTGAAACTGCAATTTTAAACTGCATTAAAACTGTTAAGTGTTGGGGTCCATTAAAGTCCATTAAAATGAGACAAATCCTGGAATGCTTTCCTCAAAAAACATAATTTCTTCTCAACTGAACAAAGAAAGACATCAACATTTTGGATGACATGGTGGTGAGTAAATTATCTCAATTTATTTTAAGAAATTGGACTAATCCGTTAAGAAAGAAAAACACTCTGTCTTCTCTGTATTCCTGTGGTTTACTTTTAAAATGTGGCATTGGGATACTGTGAGTATTGATGGCTCTTGTAATATGAATTGCCTATGATGTTCCTCATTTATAATTGGATAACGGCGTCTGCAAAATGACTAAGTGTTAATGTTTGACACCGGTATAACCTAATGGACCTCGCTTTCACAGTCCCCAACATTAATCCCAGGAAATGTCCTTTTAAAAAGAAGAAAAGGCTAATTCTGCTCTTTAGTGCTTTCAGAGGCACGGTAATAATATGTAGAGGAGGATGGTATCGTTTTTCTGGTTTATACATTATACATATCAATACAATATTAATGACAATATCAACCTTTTCCCCCTGCAGAATCTGCAGAAAGTACCGCTTGCACATTTAAGTGCCACAAGCTAACGTACATTATGCATGGTCCCACACAGATAGATCCTTTCCAGGACATTTTTTGAGGATCATTATGTGAGATTTAAAGCGATATTACTGGGAATTATGATGTCCATGTTCATAATAACACCCACATTGGACTAACTTTGACTCTGATGTTTATGCACCATGGTGTTATTAAAGAAATACATGGGGATGTGGCAAGCATGAATAGCTTCCGGCTGTGGACCTGGTAAATACTCTTGCATTGTTTGGCACCAACATGTATCGGATTTTAACATTTTAAACTGATAGGTCATGGGTTCAATTCCTTTCAGTGGCGGCTCATGACTGCTCTTCCAAGGGGCGCAAATTCAAAATAAGTGTCATTTGTGTAGCTCGTGTTTTCGAAATATGTGTTTGTTGCATCATGTGAACCATGTGCATCACGTGTTTTATCAAAATAAGTGCCTGCTGCACACGCGTCAAAACCGTTTATGATAAAAGAGACACTCACGTTCACAAAATACATGCAAGACACTCCCTTAACATTAGGGATGAGATTATGAGAGTATCTGGCAAAAGTGTCTCTTTTATCATAAACCCTTTAGACGCATCTGCAACAGGCACTAATTTTGACAAAACACGTGATGCGCATAGGTTCACTCGACACGCCGAACACATATTTTGAAAATACGAACCACACACATGACGGGCTACATACATGTTGTGACGAACTTCGCATCGTGCACCCTCGAAAAAATATATGTTACCGGCCGCCACTGATTTCTATGGAATACACATATTGATAAAATGTATAGATTGTAATGCACTTTGGATAAAAGCATCAGCCAGGTGCATAAATATACAATTTTATAAACCCTTTAATAACACTTTTATGCTGATACTCAAAAATAAATAAATAAATACAGGATGGAGGTAAACTGTTAGGGCCATTTGAGAAGAAGCTCTTGTTTTTGAGAGAAAATGGAAAGATGTAATAAAGAGGCTAAAGGCTGTGATAAAGCATCAGATGCAGGGAGCATCAATCTGCTTTAGGAGTGCTGGCACACCGGAGGTTTCCTGGCCCGCATACACATTTGGCACTGCATCACCTGCTCCCTCCCAAGGACAAAGCTTCTTGGCTGGCCGGAGAGGCAGGACCAAACCACTGGACACCATCCTGCACCTGCTGATGGGGAAGCTTTAGCATCACCTAGTGTTTATTAAGCATTACTGCATCTTCAAGAGCCTCACAGTCAAACCCTCGAAAGCTTGTGCAAATGAGTATATGGATTTCATCCAGCTGGCAAATGGTAATTTTGTTGGCCGTCCCGTGGACAGTCAGAGGTAGAGCGTTCACGTATTGTATTCCAAACATGAATAGCCTGGCTGCCATGTTTGTTTTTTATTTTACATTGCCTTGTGTCTGCTTTGTGCCCTTGTTGTTGTTACACCAGATTTATTTAATCAGTCTGGATAATTGTTCGGCGAGCAGATAGACGTGTTCATTTAACGTGTACGGTTAGGGATCAGCTCTCTCGGGAGATTGCTGTAGGGTCCCTCCACCTGGACATTGATTTCATTATCTATATCTCAGTGACCCCGACTCACTGCAAATCACTGCTCCACATGGTGAGCGGATAGGACGGCAAGCCATTATGAAAGTAAATCAAATTGATTCAGTTGTTGCTATCAATTAATATGAAGGAGGAGCTCATAAACTGGTTAATTGGTTTGTTGGAAGGTGTTAATCGGTGTTGTAATATGATGCATGGTTGGCTTTTTATTGACAGCCAAATGGCTTGGTTTACGCTTACCCCAGACGGTGAGCAGAGAGGGACACGATTGAGCGCAGGTGGCTACAATACTTTCCATTTTATATCGCAGTGTGCACTTTTTCTCCAAGTAAGCTTTTAAGCCAGCATTCACAGTAAGTGCAGAAAGCTATAGATGTGGTTTCCATTAAAGTTAATACTATACACGCCACAAACTTTTACAGTATTCACTTCCAGTTTTTTATTTAGTGTTTCCTACTTTTATGATTCACATTTATGCATTTGGCTGATGCTGGTCTCCAAAGTGACATTACAAGGTATCAGTGCCGGCTCATGAGTGCTCATCCGAGGGGCGCAAATTTAAAATATGTGTTCGGAGTGTCGTGTGTTGCTTGCGTTTTCAAAATATGTGTTTGTTGCGTCTTGTGAACCATCTGCATCACGTGTTTTGTCAAAATAAGTGCCTGCTGCACACACGTCAAAACCGTTTATGGTAAAAGAGACGCTCACGTTCACAAAATACACGCAAGACACTCCCTTAACACTAAACTCTGATTACGCATGAGATTATGTGAGTATCTGGCAAACACGAGCGTCTATTTTATCATAAAAACCTTTAGACGCGTCTGCAGCAGGCACTTATTTTGACAAGACACCTGATGCACATCGCTTGATGTGCAGAACACATATTTTGAAATTACGAACCACACACATGACGGGCTACATACATGTTGTGAAGAACTTCGCATTGAGTGCCTTCACCGGCCGCCATTGCAAGGTATACATATTTTTATCACTATATGTGTTCAAAGGGTTTAAACTAATAACACGCAATGTGTTACCACTGAGCTATACAGGATCACCATATTATATTAGTTTATTCTTCTCTTCCTCTTTTTTCATAATGGTTAGTACACTTGTATCAAGCATTTTCCCTCTTAACCCATTTCTCTTTAGAAAAGGGCTGATAAATATCTTCTGCTGCTCTTTCTCTCATTAAGAGCAGAGGTTTTAAGCGCTCCTTTTTCAAGGAAAGATAACCGTATGTCAAGATAAGCCCAAAAATGAATAAAAATGCATTCTGTGCTCCATTTGTGGCCATTGGCTCAGCATTCAATGTGAATTCACAATTCACTTTTGCTAGTGGTTATATACATTTCATTTATTTGTGTTTATATCTTTTGAATAATAATTTGAAATAAGTAGGATATAAGCTAAAGGCATTTGCAGTGGTGGCAATGATGCTCAGTGTAAAAGGGATGGTTCACCCCCACACAATTTTTTTTTTCATTTATTACTCACCTTCTTTTCGTTTGAACCCCTCAATCAGTCCTTCCAGAAAAACGAGTTTTTTTGTGATCGTTGCGGGCAAAAATCCTTGATTTTGCAGCACGTTTTCTTAAAAAATGCGATGGAATATGCGGGGTATTTATGCAATTTTATGCGATGAAATTGCGGGAACTTGCTAAAACTGTTTTTAGCTTTTTAATGATGTTCACTTCACATAATCACGCCACTTTATAATGTGACTATGGCAAAAGAGGACATGACTGTGCTTGTGTGAGGTAAATGCTATATTTTTCAACTTTCTGCTATGATATATGTGATTTTGCTACAATTTGTGTCTTCAGGATACCTATAATATATGACACGGGCGGAGTTATTTATTTAACACTTACGGGTCCTTTTGAAGCTTCAAGGGTTTTCTTATTACTTTGGAAGTGGATGGTGACTGAGGTGGTCACCATCCACTCCCATACTAACCAGAAAATCCAAAACACACTTAAATGTGTGAAACAAAAAATAAATAAATTGGGGATTTAAATGACATAAGGGTTAGTAAATAATGACAACGTTTGGGTGAACTATTTCTTTAAATTATCCACACTTGGATGCTGATCTACATTATATTTATGCATTTGGCAGATGCTTTCCAAAGTGACTCACAGTGCATTCAAGCATCACATTGTATATTATTTGTGTTTCCTGGGATTAAACCCACAATCTTTGAGCAACTTGAACTGATTTGATGAAATTTTATTTTAAATGTTTTCCCCATCTAAATTTCAAAAATATATACTGTATAGGTATGTTTGTGTGCTAAATTGACATTAATCTTCAGCTCTATTCGGATGGTAATTGTTTCTCGTGAGGAGCTAAGGTATTTTGATCATTTCCAGGGGGTGGTCTGTGATTTTATTGCCATACGAATTCAGAATGTCTGTGTTTTTCTTCGACCACCCACCACGTAAAAATCAGAATTGGATTACCTACCTTTTTTGATGAACACCAAGGTCGTGTGGTAACTTAATTGCCGTCCGAATCCAGATTTTAGGGTTTATAAAAGAGGATCAATGCAAAAGTCATTCTGCACTTCCTTTTAGACCCACTGAAAAGCACTGTATGGTCACGTGGTTCATGTTTATTCTACATCAGTGAAGAGGATTTCCTTGTGTGCATTTTAAACATTGACACCTTTATAACTGAAAGGATGAGAAATGGGATTAAAGTTTTATCATCGCTCCACTACAGCAAGTCACAAAGCAGAAGCAGAAAAATCACAAAAACGTTTAAAATGTCTATAAGCAGCAAGAAGTGCTAAATACAATTTTAAAATGTATTCAATTACACAACAGTATTCTATATAAATATTATCAAGTAACCGGGTCATGTGAATGATTGTGTAATTAACCAAACATAACATGCAGTGCATTTTCAGGTGTTTCAAATTATAAACTCACACATCCGATTTATCTTCATGAGTTTTATTGTGGAGGAGGCATGCAAATATATTTTTACAGACATCCTCATGATAAACAATTACCATCCGAATAGGGCTTAAGAGAGAAAAAATTGACTTGAAACCTGGAGATTCACTCTTTTGAGCATTTTAATTTAAAAATTGTTATGTGTGAGAGAAGTAGTGTGCTCAGCTGTGGAATATTGAATCAGCAGAATTATTCCCACAATCCTTCCCGAAGCAGCGATATGTTATCTTTAAACGCTTGACTCTCGTACTGACATTTTACTCATTCTCATATTTTTTTTAAATTGCAAGCCCCTCATCTGGTCCTCCTTCACTGTCTCTTTGAGGAACTGACAGGCTGGAAAGTTTTTTTCTCCCACACAAACCTTATAACACACAAGTCCACAGAACCCATAATGCCATTTCCTGCCGGATGCTTTGATAAAGAGATGTTGCGCAACAATTCTGCAACATTGTCTTGAGAAAGCAATTCCTCAGGACGTCACAACAATTTCCAGCCTCATTTTTCACAACTGGACAGAAGAAGGGAGGGAAAGGGAATCTGACTGCTTCCCTGAGGTGGTGAGAGATGACGGCTCCTGAGGTGGCGGTACGCATCATAACCTCTCCTCTTTATCTACTCCCAAAAAGATATATACACAAATCTATCAGTTTGTGTGAAGGTGCAGAGGATTGTGGGTGGAATATGAATAAAACGATTCATTATATTTTTTCACTTTATCAGAGTGTTCACTTTAAAAAGTTTTGCACTTATTGAGTGTGAAATAGATAAAGTTATTCTTGTATCACTTTCTTTCAATCTCTCAATAAAAGTGTTTTGTACAAAATGTGTGGTGGTTTTTTCAAGAAGATTCCTATATGATGTCTTAACCTCTTAAGCACAGAGGCTATTTTGGGGATTTCCGCCTGGATTTGGCCTACCCAATTTCAAAAGCTTCCCATACCCACATGCAGAGGTGTACTTACAAAAGTTTGGTATCATTTTACAGGAAACCCTTTGAAATGACATAAAACACTGTTGAAAGTGCTAAACATGGTTGTATGTATTGATGTAATGTCACTCTAATAAACACAAAAAGAAAAAAGGCGCTTTTTGATTTTTTTTCTGAAGTCTGTATTTGAAAGTGAATAACTCTGGACCTGGGTGCTCCAGCAACCTGCAGACAGTTTTGTTTGATTTCAGCAAATTTCAGCTTTAAAGGGACACTTCACCCATTTGCATTAAGCTTTGTATAGTTAGAACCCCAGTCATGTTTTTGAATGGTCATGCATCATTTCCTCAGTTGCCGCTGAGACAGGAGAAATACAGATTTCAGTGTTGCACTTCCTTCTTTCAATGATGTAAAAATCACCATTTTGCATCATTGAAAGAAGGAAGTGCAATGTCTTTGTTGAGGGAGTGAGACTACAAACATCCCTTTTCTCTGTCAAATAGGCACCAAATATGACACACTTTCAATAAAGATTAATGTTTCTACGGGTGAAATGCTCCTTTAAGAGGAAAGGAAAAAACTTTTTTCTATCCTGATGTATGCAAAAGTTATTCTATTCCAACTGATGGGAGAAATAATACCCTTTTTGTATTGCCTACACACATTTGAAGTGTCCCCATAACCACATACAGTAAAATAAATGCAATATCTTTATATCATTTTACAGAAAACCCTTTAAAGTATAGTGTAAATTAAATGTAAATAACTTTCTTACAGTAAAATATATGTCAAAGGGATGCATATCTGCAGAAAGTAGAGATTCTAAGCTTTCAAAGAGTATCTCATATGTAGGGTCCATGACAGACCATTACAAATTAAAGGAATATTTTATATTGAGTCATAATAAGTAATTTTGGACCCGAAACAGGGTCCGCTTCTGATTTTTATCTCGGGTGTATGGATATTGTCCTGGATGCTATAGATTCAGAGGTCTTTAAATTATGATCTGCTGCTCATTTCCTTGACATACGCCTAGGACATAGTGATATATCAGGGACAATAGAGTATTCCCACACCAAATATAAATGTACACTCCTGTATTTTATTAATCCTGAGTATTTCTTGTTGAACATTTTGACTTGAACTTCAGTGATTATTGATCAAAGGGTGTTTGTTTTTGCTCATTGTTAGATGGATTATGATAAATATTTGAATACCTTTCATTCTACCATCACACCAGATAGTTCCTCTCCTGCTGTGCCATATGGGTGGGGGGGGGGGGTACGGTAGAGTACTATAAAAGAATAAATGAACTTGTTAGACTCATTTTTGGCATTTTAGAAGTAACCATTGATCTGGCATAGCTTAATTTTTGATTTTAGTTGGGTTATGTGTTATACTTGATGAAATGATTTCTACACAATACTCTTTAAAATAAAGGTGCAACACGATGCCATCGAAGAACCATTTTTGGTGGTTTGGTTCTATAAAGAACCTTTAAAATCCAAGAACCTTTCTGTTTCACAAAAGGTTTTTTGCAGTAAACAAGCTTCTTTAGATTAAAAGGTAAAGGAAATGGTTCTTTGCAGAACCTTTGACTGAATGGTTCTTTGGGGAACCAAAAATGAGTCATCTGTTGCATCGCTGTGAAGAATATTTTAAGCACCTTTATTTTTAGAGTGTAACACATCACAAGACAGCTGTCAGATGGTTTGGATAAATTACTTTTTAATATTTTGTCATTAATTACCCAGCTGCTATTCTGAGCAAAACATTGTAATGATTATTTCTGTTCTGCAAATTTAAAGCTTCAGTGTGTATTGTTATGTTCAAAATAATTTTTGTTTTTACCATGTATACCATCTATACCAGTGTTTCTCAATCCTGGTCCTAGAGGACCCCGTTCCAGGATGTTTTAGATGTTTCCTTAATTAACACAACTTATTTAACTCATTAGCCTGTTAGGGAGACAATCTGGAAGGAGGCTGATGAGTTGGTTCAGGTGTTTTAAATAAGGAGACATCTAAAACTTTCTGTGAGGGGGTCCTTGAGGACCAGAATTGAGGAACACTGATCTAAGCCTTGTTAAAGAGCTCCTATCGTCCGATTCACGATTTTACATTTTCTTTGGTGTGTAAGTGTGTATACATGTTAATGAGATGCAAAAGGTACAAACTCCAAAGTGAACAATGACGCGAGTTATCGTCTCCAACGTAAATCTCTTTTCTTGCACTACAACAAACACACTGATTGTAGGCAACCGTTTACTTCCTGGGATTGGTGATGTAGACAAGACCGACATTATCATAATTCCTCCCGCTTCAGACTCACAGCCTGTAAGTTAATTCATGTTAGCATTGCATTGTGACTGAATCTTTCAAACATGGTAAGGAGCTTCACATTTCCGCCTGACGTCAGAGGTATTCAGGCCAATCACAACGTACAGATTAGCTGGCCAATCAGGGACACAGCGCTTTTAAATCCATGAGTTTTGTACAAAATCAGTGCGTTTCAGAAAGACGGTGATAACTTGAGCAAAATTGTACGGTAAGTGGAAAATAATGTGTTTTTTGAACCATAAATCACGCAAACACATCGTATTATACCAAATACACAAAATAACTTCTTTTTTAGCAATGAAATGGGTGCACTTTAAATGTCCGCTGTGGTTCAGATGTTAAAATGCTCAGAAAAACTCTCTTCTTTTGAGCAAGATTGATTTCCTGTCAACTCTTACTGAGACTTTAATAGATATTCTTTCAAAGTTCTTTAAAGTTTTAGTACATAATGTCTAGACATGACTAAAAAAAACCTGTGATTCTGTCTCTCAGTGATAAATATAAGTTCTTGTAAAAGAAGTTCCTTGTACAATAAGGTCACTAGGATAAAGAGAGAATGTTTTTCGCTGAGAATGTTTGGATTTGTGAGATGAGGGACGGTCCGCCATCACTGTTGTGCAGTTGTCAGTCAAGTTAATAATTTAGTGCCCCGTTTTTCTATGAAATAAACTGAGAGACATATGTCAGGGTGACCAAGCCAAACTTTTGAAGCTTTATGCAGTTCTGAAACATGGATAATTTTAGTGACTGCATTTTTGTACAAAAAATGACCTACATGTATTATACTGTTCTCTAATGCTGGGTTCCCACCAAAAGATTTTGTACATCTTATAAGATTTTCAAAATGTGATAGACCACAAACATGAGGATAAAAATCCTGAATTTAACCGTTTTGCACTTATTGGGCTCTATCTTACACCGGGCGCAATGCAGCGCAATGCGCGACGCAAGTGTCTTTTGCTAGTTTCCACCCTGCGCAATTATAATTTTCACGTTTAGCGCCACGTTGTTTAAATATCAAATGCATTTGCGCCCCCTTTTGCGCCCATGGGCGTTCTGGTCTGAAAACGAGGTGTGTTCAGGCGCATTGTTGGCGCGTTGCTATTTTGAGGCAACTAAAATAGACTACGCCATTGACCAACAAAAACCTGGTCTAAAGTCTAAAGTCAATGGCGCAATAGTGTTTTTTGTTATTTAAAGAGCGCATTAGTAATATGCGCCTAAACGGGACGACAACGCGGGTTTGCTTATCACATACATGAATGGCAGCAGCACAAAAATGCTTTTAAATATGAAAGATTAAAGAATTGAATGTAAAAGATTATTATTGAGTCTCTTGGACATAAATGAGGACAGATTATGAGACGTTAGAATGCAGATGGTGCGTGCGTACGATCATGGACCCTCCTGATGACGAAAATGACATCATGCGTACGGCGCACGTACACGGACAGCCCTAATATACTTTCGGCTTTAGCTAACACACTGTTAAGGAAGATGCTTTAGGATTATTTATATAGTTATACCTTACGTCTGGATAAAGTTTGAGGTCACCCATACATTAGAGGTTAGGTGTGTGAAATGTGGTAGGTGTGTTGAAGTAGTTCACCCCATTTGTATGCGATAGGAGAAGTGTGAAGTTGGCATACTTCATAACATGTTTGTCCTTTTGAAGCTTTAGAAGAACCAATCACAATTTGTTGTAAACTGAAAAAGCAACACTGTAAAAAATGTGCTATAGTTACAGTGGCGGCCGTTGACTTCTTTTTTACGAGGGCGCTCGATGCGAAGTTCGCCACAACATGTATGTAACCCGTCATGTGTGTGGTTCCTTTTTTTAAAATATGTGTTCTGCGCATCGAAAGATCATATGTGCATCACGTGTCTTGTCAAAATAAGTGCCTGCAGCAGGAGCGTCTAAAGGGTTAATGATAAAAGAGATGCTCGCGTTTGCCAGATACTCGCATAATCTCGTGCGTAATCAGAGTTTACTGTTAAGGGAGTGTCTTGCGTGCATTTTGTGAAGGTGAGCGTCTCTTTTATCATACACCGTTTTGACACGTGTGCAGCAGGCACTTATTTTGACAAAACACGTGATGCACATGGTTCACATTACGCAACAAACACATATTTTGAAAACGCAAGCAACACACATGACACTTCGAACACTTATTTTGAATTAGCGCCCCTCAGATGAGCAGTCACGAGCCGCCACTCTATAGTTATGCAGCAGTTTGCCGGTAACTTACCGTAGATTTGTTTTTATCTAATTTATTGGCAACAGTTTGTTAAAAGAAAAATAAATATTAAAGATTAACAAGTCTTTGTCTTTACAGAACAACATTTAAAAAAACAGCCTCATGCAAAGCATTCTGGGGAACAGCAATTCTCAACTCATTAACCTTTTATTATTTTTTTATTTTGTTTCCCAGAAACGCTTTGCATAATGCTGTACTTTTTTCCTGTAAAGATAAAGTCTTGTTCATGTTTATTTATCTTTGAAAAAATTGTTGCAAATAAATAAATTTAAATCTACAGTAAGTTACTGACAAACAGCTGCCAGTAATACTGTAATTTATACAGTGAAAGTTAAGATACAGTGCATTTTGGTTAAGAACAAAGAAAGTAATTTCGATTTGTAAGATCGATTTGTGTAGGGCATATTGAACATAATATTTACATGGCTTTTTACTCTTTTGACCAAATTAAACATGACATCTTAAAAGGGGCTTAAAAGTTCTCAATCTGCTCTTGCATATCCAATTATTCTGGTTTAATATGTACTACGCTAGCATTTATAAGTCCCTATGAAACGCTTTGCTGTTTTATAAACCTCATAACGCAAAAAGGAAAGCTTGATATCACAGACACCAAAGGAATGCACAGATGTATTATCTGAGCATCAATGCAAGCGTCGAAATAGACCCCCCCCCATAAATCTATTGGTGGTGGACTCGGCGCTCCCATCCAATGCTCTGCTCACGAGGCTGCAGTTCTATTTGGGAAGTTGGCAGCTCGAGGCAGAGGGGCTTTAGTCTCGCGACTCTGGAATTATGAGCAGAGCTGGTCCCACCGGCACCTTGTTTTGAACATTATTTCCGACATCTGACACCATGGAGTTCGGCACGCGCGTTTTCATCGCATTCCTCGTTTCCCAGGTAAGCGCGAGACCTTTTAATCCGTTATGTCTATCGCGTGAACGTTTCGCTGCGAGTTTTAATTTACTGCTTGAAAATTGTTAGAATAATTATTGGGCGTTCTGAAAACTCATTGACATGCACGAGTCGCGCTGCAAAATACTTCAAATTGAATTTCGGGAGAAATACGAGCTGGGTAACGAGGCACGCGCGTGATTCTTTTAATTAATTGTATCACAATAGTCTCTAATGCATTGAATATACAGTACACGCGCTACTTATCTATACTTAGTTAGACTCATATTGTTAAACTGAATAAGGAATGCATTTAGTCGATTTAGTGTCTACAAAATGCATAAATGTAATCTGAATTAGTCACTGATCAGACATGAAGGGTCTCCGTGCACGAGCAAACTGTGTCTGATCGCATCTATATTCCGCTCAGCTGTGAAGTTGCGCGCTCCTTCATCACGAGGCTCACGGAGCGCGTCTTCATTCACTCAACACGCACAAATAGGCTAAACCAAATAAACGATTCAGGAGTCAGCACTCTTCTGTGCGTTTGAGACGGCGACTTAAGAAAAGTAAAGATGTAAGAAAGCCGGTACCCAAGTCCTGAAACGAGACTAATAATGTCTATGAAAATAATCAATGGTTTTACTAGAGTAATAGTGCAGTGTGTATGTTTTTTATTTTGGCGGATTAATCCTCATATCATAGCTTGATAATAACTATGGCTACTATATTGAGACAGGGGTCTTATTTGTGGTTACTATGGTTTTACTACAAAGACTATGTATAAACTATGGTAACTGTAGTAAAACCATACATAATTTTCAGAGTGGAAACGATTAATATGTGAACAAAGTAAGCACCTGGCACTTAAATCTATTCAAATAATGTAGCCAAATGTAACGTTAACTAACAAACGAATGATTTAGGAGTAAATACTAAATGGACATCCTGTTATAGCTCCATACATTTCAATTAGCGTGATTCAATTGCTTTATCTTTCCTAAATCAAAGCCATTTATGTCTTGAAGCTCGTTTTAAAGACCACCAGCTGTCTCTATCAGTCACCTGAGGCTGTTCATACTGCAGGACTATTAATATTGTCTTGTTATTTTTATGCACTGTTGTACATTACATAATTGGAGTCCAAATACAGTAGTCAATGGAGGAGAAGGGAGACCTCCCTTTGTTTCGCCCCCTTCTGCTTTTAAAATGTTGATCTGACTCATTGCATCTGGCTTTTGCATGCATGATCATGACAACAGGTGCGTTGATGCTCGTAGCTTAAGTTTCTTCATAATTTTTCATTTAAAATGCTACTCAGATGTGCTTGAAAGTTGAAAATGACATGCATATGGGTTTCCTTTTAGATACATGTTGATATTGACAGTCATGTTGTGTGTGTGTCTGTATGCAATGCAAGCTGATGAAAAAACGTGTAATAATAAGCCATCATAACTTTAAAGTGCATGACTTTTTTCACCACTTGATGATATTAATGTGTTTGTCTCTGCATATGTGCCCTGAGCATACGCTTGCATGCATTATTAATCATTTAATTCAACGACACTTGTACCGCTGTTTATCATTGCTGAAAGCTTCAGTCAGCAGCATTGTGCGCAGGTTAAAGATGCTTTACAGTTTGAGAGACCTGTTTTTAATTGTGTAATAATAATCATATTTCAAAACTTCTATGATTCCTCGCTGGGCTTTTACATTGGTAACTATGAATCATCACAAAGCTCTGTACCTGCAGGGAGCCTGCACAGATTACAACTTCTTCTTTTAACAATCCGTATTGGCTCCTTTGTAAAATAACCAGATTTTGTAGCTCTAAATAGATTATAACCTCATACAGTTTGCTCCAGATGATCGTCTCTGCCTCGCATCCTACCTGGCCACTAGTGCAAAATCCCTATTTACCTCTCCTGCTCCGTGTGTGATCAAGGAAGAAGTATCTTATTTATAGTCGTGCAGGTAGGGCGCCAAGTTTCCCTTGCGTATCGGCGTCTGTGCGTTCCCCTCCCACCTGCCCCCACCCCATAAATCCCTGTTTCCAAAATGAAACGTTGAGCAGTCGCGAGTCGCTGCGATGATTCAGAATAGGCACGGCATACCCGTGAGGTGCAGGAATTTATCTTCTCTCTCTGTCTTTCTCTCTTTCTCCTCCAGTGCTTTTGTGTTTTATTTTATTTGCTTATCTATTTACCCGGTTTTTCAACACAGTTTTGCAAGATGTTAAGAAATGGAAAGGGAAACTATTTCTCTTGCTATTTGTAAGTGAAGTATTTCTGTGAAAGGAACAAGCAGGCCAATATCTCAGGTTATAGATAGTGTGGCCACTTAAAGTTGCAAAGTTTTTTTCCCCTTGTGACACATATATAGGCTTTAAATCTTGTATAGGTACTTAAACGTTTTTTTTTTTATCGGTTTCCCGCTCGTAGACCTTGCCGTGTGGCACGTATGCAGTACAACTTGACGACATTGCTGCCACTTACAATTCACTTACGTGATTTATTACATAGGCGCAGCTTTAGAATGGTGTCATGTTTATTTATTGCAAGGGTAACAGGTGCACGACAGTATACAATCACACTTTCCCTCTTAGTTTAAAGGTAGCCATAGAGAAGTGACTGATTTTAGCGGTGTCCACTTAATGTCTCTAGAGCGCTCATCACCAGCAACAATACTGGGGTATTTATAGCATCCCTACTTTATGAACAGCTAGGTGAAGTAGCAACCCTCTTGCTTGGGTTATTTTTTTATTACAAAATGATTGCCAGACATTCAGTACCTTCAGATGCCTTGTACTCATAGCGGGGAAATTCGGTTGTCACTTCTCTTCTGGGTGTAGAATTGTATTTGTTTGCATTTTTAGTAGAACCAAACAGCTAGTTGTTGATGCAGAGATGCTGCGTTAGACAACAAGTCAATGTCCAAAAGAGCGTCTCTGAGGTGCTGTGCTAGAAAATTACAAAGACAGAAGCACTGTCTTTCTTCTATTCATTCATTGATGCTGTCTCTCTCTATCCTAGTTGCTCCCACCTGTGGTATAGAAGTAAGCCATACATTATGGTTCATAGAGGATATGATGTCCACCAGCAGAACCTCTATTGACTAAATGCATCGCTATTATTCTTTTGGGTGTGGTCTTCCACCGGAACAAAATTATGTTTTAGGATGCACCATATTGTCACTTTGTGTGATCTCCGTGACCTTGTAATAAAACTGATTTACGAGTCTTGTTTGAGCCATTTCTGCAACTCTTGCTTTTCTCTTTGATGTGCGCATTAAAGAAAATCTCGTCTTACCAGAGCGAGAAACTCTTGATTAATGCACACGCTAGCTGTCGAGCTCAATACGGCAAATGAAGGTCTGGTACTGTAATGATGGAGATAATGAGAGCGGACGGTCATTAGCACAACAGTGGATCTGAATGGATCACGGCTCTTGCCGACCCTCCTTTGTGCTCGCCACCCATCCTTTGCCAAGGTCACCGACTTTGCAGTACGGGTTAGGTTTGATTTGGCGTAATTGCGCATTTCCTTCCTGTAAGGAAGTTTTTGCTTGTTTGTGCGGTACAGCCGGGGGATTACATGATGCTCACTGTGGTGGTTTGGCATTTGTGTGGCATGTTGGAGGTGGTCAGAGCCTGCTGACCCTTGGCATCCCTCTCGGCTCATGGAATAAGACCCGAACGAAGCGTAGAAACAGATTTATTGTGCTGTTTGATGTGGAGGGATTGAAACGCAAATTTGTGTGTTTGTACTTATGGGTAAAGTCAAAGTCTGGAAGCTTATGGTAATAGTAAAAAGATATCAAAGCGGAAAGATTTTCTCAGCTTTTTGGGCTTTAAACTGCAGGAAAACGAGATGTCAAGAATTTGTATCATCTGTTTGCAACTTTTTAGACTGTTAGTGCACTATTTGGAGTAGAAATGCTTTGAAGATGCTCAAAAGCTGGATGTGAACAATTAATCATTTTCAAAAATGAGTAGCCGGCGGGTTGTCAGAGCGATTCGTTGACTAATCAGTCTGATATATAAGTACAAGCTGGATGAACTTATTTGAGCATATTTTTACATATTTGTCTTCTGTGGTGATGTGGTGGTTTACAGTAAATGGGCTGTGGAGGGTTAATGGAGTCCACAGTCAATCTGCATTTGTGTTGCTCATTGCTTCAACAGACCCATGAAAGTCCCTGACAGGACCAACTGTGTGGTCTTGTGATGGAGACATAGAGGCTGTTTACACTTGGCATTAACATGCGTTTTCATCAAGTCATCAAGATCACAAGTGGATGACGTTAATGCCAGGTGTAAACGATGTTCAAAACGTTTTGAGCTCGTCCACTTTCCACCACTTTCAACCACATTCAAAGTTAGTCGAAAACCCTTTCGATCGGATTGCTTTTGTAGTGTAAACACACATGGTGTTGAATGTGTTCGAAGAGCCACACGAACCGCCTTCTCTCCGCCCATTTATCTAGTCTGAGGTACTGAACACAATGTTTTACGTCTTTTCTGACTTCTGGTACAGCGCTATTTTTAGCCTTTCATTGATAAAACTAAAGCGGCTGATCTCTGCAGTTTCATTTTGAAAATTCAGAGAAAGCTCTAACATATACATGTACAAAACACTGTGCAGCATGTTTACTTACAACACAAGCAGCGGACTCCGACATAATATTAGTTCACGTCCATATAAACTCATCATTACTCCCGCTTGCGTTTGAATGACAACAGAGAGACTCGCCCACCGTCTCACAGACCACCCCCTCAAAGTATTCAGGACAGAAACGTTCAAAAAGTGGACAAAAGAGACGGATGTAAATACCAGGTGTAAACGTGATGTGTCTCTCTCGTCCACTTGTGATCCGATCGATGAAAACACATCTTAATACCAAGTGTAAACAGTGCCAAAGAGGAGTTTTGATCTGAACTAAATCATTTTTATACATTTATTACACGGTTCGTTGGAATGCTTGATTCTAATTGGCCAATCGTGACGTTTGCAGGTTTGTTATTCCCAGATAACAACTACAGTACTTAAACTTAAAATAGATGGTAACCCGGGTGCTGCAAATCATTTTGACAGGTACAGTTTACACGAAATTTAAATATAAATGTCTTTAAATAACATTTATGACATTATATTTACAAATGATTATAGATTATCCCGATGTTGTTGTGGGCAGCGCTTCGACATGTGGTGCTTTCGCACTTTCGGCGACCCCGGTTCGATTCCCCACCCGTGGTCATTTGCCGATCCCATACCCCTCTCTCCTCCCTGTACTTTCCTGTCCTCTTCTCATTCAATGTTAAAAAAAAAACAATTCCTTACCTTACTTATGTAATGAGCGGGATAATGTACAGGCAGTCAGTTGTATTGCGAACAACAAGATCCTGGGCTTCGCATCAGGTCCGATCACACTTTCCGGGCTTATTTCTGCGATGACAACCGGCTGCCTATTATACCCTACTAGGGGTGTCACGATTCTCCAAATCCTCGATTCAATTACATTTTCGATTCTAAGGTCATGGTTCGATTCGATTCTCGATTTTAACTTTTTTTTTGAAAGAACAGGTTGCTATGCCATTTGTATACTAGACTTTTATGAATTATAATATCTGACCTTAAATTCGGAGATGCCCTGCCATGTTAGTCTGGCTGCCAGTGGAAAAATATGGTACACACACATACCTGATAAAACAAAACTTCCTGTCAGATGAACATTCCTGTTAGGACTTTGCACCTTAAAAACGCAATTTTATTACCGTCAGACGAGATTGTGAGACTATTCCCCAATAAGTCATGTTTAAATGCTGTTTTCATAACTCTTAAGCAACTGAATTAAGTTGTTGTGAAACTTAAACAGATCTCAGTTCAGAGAAACGACCGGTCCTGGCACAGACGCCGCTCTGCTGTGCACGTGACATGGGGGCGTGGCAGCATCGACGATTCCATTTTTTTATTTGACGTACCAGGTTTTGACAGAATTTCGATCAATTTTGATTTAAAAATTGAAATCGTGACACCCTTACACATAAAACAAACAAACAAACAAACAAATCAAATGGCTCTTCTGTCTGAGTGGGCAGTTTTTCACAGTTCAAGCTGTGCAAAGTCAAAGTTGGCAGTCAAAGGTGCGGCTACCTGGGCATTAGCTGAAAGTGGATGAAGAGTATCGGGCTCTTGCAGCGTTGGTTTAGCAAAAAAACATTTCACGCTGTCAGTCCTCTTATTTCACGAGATTCTGCCGATCTCTCCGTCTTTTCCTCTCCCCCTGACTATTTTCTCTCTGTTTGCAGAGATCATCCCTCCGTCAGGCAGATAATTGTGAGGAGAGCCACAAAAGCCTGAATCTTCTAATCCACTTCTCAAACACGCTGTATGGCAGCATTGGCAGGCAAGGCCTGAAAAATCCCCGGCGCCTGCCTCATCCCTCCTCACTTTTTAAAACACAAGCCTTACCGTATAAATGATTTGTTTATTTGCATATGGATGTATAAGCAGTTACTGCTGGATCATTTTACTCAATAATATCACGGACATCTCAGTTTGTACCTGCTTGATGCAGTTATTAACCGTGTGTGTGTGGTTTGTGTATGTATGGTGTTTGTGTGCCGAGGCGCTGTGATTCGTAGAGGCAGAAACAATATGGAGATGGGTATCAGAGACATGCACACGTACACAGATTTCACTGTGAGGACAACAGAATGCCGCGGTAAACATGATAGGTGTTTATCTTTAGATGCTTATGCTGCACATTTCCTTATGTATTAAAAGAGGAACGGAGAATACTGATGACAGCGCAACAAAGAAAGCCTGTCTGTGGGTTGTCTTGAATGAGAGAGACGTTGTTGGGTATGATTGAAGTAGATAAATGGAAGACAGTTCTTTTTTGCCGTGATTTGAGATAAGATGGGCATAGTGAGGCTGGCCACCGATGTTCTGATCTCTCATAAATGTCATGTCAACCTCAAAATTAAACAGTTTAACAGGCAACCTTGAAATTTTTAAGGATGTTGACTTGTTGAAATGCATTCACAGTACTGTACGGACTCGAAGCTAACCAAAAGTCTCAATTTCCTCTCTGTTGAATCTCATTGCTGCATAGAAGAAGTAATTGAGATAGTAAGCGGATCTTATTTGTGAATTTTCTTTAATAAAGACATCACTCACATCCGCCTGTCTTCATTTTCCACTCGTGTATTGATCCCTTTCCTATATTGCGCTCGTGCATTTCAAAGCTTTAGGTGGACTGTGACATCTCTCTCTCTTCTTCTCCAGCCCTGTTTTTCAGACGGGCAGATTGAAGAGACGTCAGCTTTTCTCCCGTTCCCCACTCGGCTGTACCCCCTCGCTCCCAGCTCCCTCTGTTTTCTTTAATTTGCAGTGATTCACAGCAGATCGCCTCAGCTAAGTGCCACATCTGAGAGAGGGCAAATCAATCTCTGCCTTGCAATCTCAACCCCCCCCCCTCGAATTCACCCCACTATCCACACCCGTATTACTCGCGTCCACCATCTAGATGGCGATATAGTGCCAGCAATTCTGAAAGGACAATGCAGTGACACCAACATTGGTTAAAAAACAACAGGTGAACATCAGCACCACTGAAAAAATGTGTGCGTTAGGGGATGTATATTGAAATAGTATGTGTTTAGAAGAACCTCAAATGGGAAATATATGGCTGTTTAGATGCAGTAAGATTTGGATTTGTTGTGCATGATGAATTTGTTGAGTAAGTTGAAAAGCGCTTTTTTAAAACTTGGCTCTTGTTTTGAGGGCTAAAGTTCAACTGCCTGCTGTAAATGCAATCAATGTCTTAATATCAGAGAGTGTGTGATGCAACACAGCAGATAAAACATAGTTTTACTTGAGTGTGCCTGGATTGAAAGAAATGTTAAAAGTAGAAATGGACAGATATAAAATGTTTCCACCGATACGATGATAATTCAGAGTGATATCTGCAATGCCAATCTGCTCTCGATGAGCTGGATGGCACCTTGCATGGCTGACCACCGTCGGTGTATGAATGTGTTAGTGAATGGGTGAATGTGAGGCAATATGTAAAGCGGTTTGGATGGCCATTGGTCTATGAAAGCGCAATATAAATGCAGTCCATTTACCATTAAATACATTCTGAAGATTACATTTCTGAATGTTATTCACATAAAACTATGGCTTTATTTATATTTTCTATACACAGAGCTCAAATTCATTCATTTTCTGTTTTCTTTTGATTGACAGAATGTATCAGCCAAGACTATCGGCTGTTTTTGAGAAGAAAAAAAAAAATGCTTTTATCGTCCAATAACGTAATTTTTTTGGGCCGATATATGGGTGCATCTCAGGTTACAATGAAGAAAAATGCATGTTATGGTTTGCTTACGGTTCATCAATGTGTGTTGTCAACAACCCGCACTTCAGATACCATAATGCAGGTTGATTTTCAAGCTGCAGTCTATAACGTTTTTGGTTAAAAATAATTTTTATTTAAAAAAAAAAATTAATATAAAGAGTTTGGCCTTTGTACTTTGTGATCAACAAACAAACAAAAACAAAAAAATACTTTTGAAGGCATTGATAAATCTGTGGTGTTTTCTGTGGTGGGGAAGAAATGTAAGCCATCAAAATCGAATAATTTACGTGAGAGGCGCTCGGGCGAAGGAAAAATGCCTTCTGTTGCTTGTTCTCACATGACAACATCAAGCTTCTGTCATGGCTCTAGGGGATCTTATGAAAAACTTTCCATTATTTTACTTGAAGTCAACGAAAATCAAGCAGGACCAACACATTTTACAGCCGATTGCTGTCAAAAAAGTTCAGTGACGGCATTCCAAGGATGACAGCAGCAATGACTTTTAATTAATGCCACACTGTAAAAAATACTTTGCTGCCGTAAAAAAATTTTTTCAAGTAATTGAAATTTTTTACAAGTCAACTTACTATTATTTATCTTGACTAGAGATGAGTTGTAATAACTACAGGTGAGTTGTTATAACTTATAAAATTAAGTTGACCTTAAGAGTTGTGACAAATCATCTCTGTTGACATGACTTGTAAATCTGAGTTGATTTAACAAAAAATTTAAGGCAGCAAAGTATTTTTTACAGTGCATTAATTTTTTTTTTTTAATCAGTGTATACCACTAGTCAACTTAATGAATTTAACATGGCAAAGATGGATGCACATTTATATATTGATTCAATAGATTTATAGCATTTTGAAAAAAAACTAGCTTATAGTAATGATTTATAGTTGAGTTGATTTAGCTGAAAATGTCTGATATAATTTGATTCCAGCTCACATAACTGCTTTTTTGGAGCAAACGTAACTTCTGGTAAACTTCGCAAAGAATCAAAAACAACAGAGTCCTTTAAGCGTAGTTTATTTCTGAAAACAAACAAAATAAACAAGTAGATAACTTTAGTTCAAATCATGGCTAAAGCGTATTAAAAACTACAAGCCGTTTGAGCTTAGCTGGCGACTGACGTATTCCTGTGAGTGGAGTTTAGTCAAAAAACTGTTTTACTGACGTCATTAAAGCATAAAGTAGAGGGCTGTAGTCCAAACCGGCCGTTCACTGTAGGCTTTGAAAGTGGACTTCTGTTAAAGAAAATATATCGCCTGGCAGTGAACTTTGAGCTTTATCATTTTGCAGGTATTATTTATGCTCTAACAGCAACATTACACACTAACTAAGGTTTAAAAAATTGGATCAGGAAGAACGGGACCTTTAAGTTCCATCCAGATGCTTAACCACGACACAGTGCAAGCGTCCGAAGAAAAGCACCTATCCACCTGTTTCTTGAGGTAAATGCGGGGGCCGCCATCTTTGAGCTTTCCGGCTTATGACTTCCGGTGAACCACTAAAGCTAATGTAGAGATAATGGTATGTCTCTGTGCTTTTATATTTGCGTATTGAAGACCCGTCACCTCCGATTAACAACACGAAATGATTGAATATATCAGGCCACTTCTTAATTTCATCCTCACACTGGTTCATACATTTCAGGTGTAGTATTAACTGTTTAAATCATGTTTTATGCGTGCTCCACTACACCCCTCGACCGGCTGGCAATTAAAACGGAAGTCTCAGATCGGAGAGGAAATACGTTACATCACTTACTTTCGCGTTCGTAAAACAAGTGGATAGATGCAAAAATTACAGATTGCAAACTTAACTATGTTTGTAATAAGCTGCACATACATTAGCATAGAAGAGAAGTAAAGAAATCTCATAGCTATAATTTGAGACAATTAAAAACTCCAACAGTTTACTCAGAGCTTTAAGCTTCTCACTCAAAGATCCAACCTCCTTTGAAGCAATGTGTTCATTTCTAAGAAAAGACGACAAATCCTCTCTCCCGAGCAACCTTTTCTCCTCCACTATGAAAACTGGCAGGATGCTGATGCAACGGAGAGCGTTTGTTGATTAACGAATCAAAAATCTCAGAGTGTGTTAGCGTTTAAGCGGCTTTGCCGGTCTATTTTTGTGGATGGGTGCTGTTGTTGTGGATGGTTGGGAGAAAAAGTATGGACACAATTGTGAACCCTGTTTGAATGTGCATCTGTGAAGTTAAATGTCAGGCAAATTGGCCCTCATCTTCTTAAACTGTCATACGCATGCACACGCAGCATGGTTTTTTCTCTCTCCTTTGGCGTCTGTCTCTTTCTGTCTCCGTAAAGTCACAGAAAGTCTCTGGAGGCAAAGATTAGTTTTTGTGAACTTTTGAAAGATCTGACAGCCATGAAGAACTTGTTAGACCTTGGAATAAAGAAGGATGGATGTATGTTATTAAAGGTTTTAGGACTTTGTGTACTTAAGAAAGATCGTCTTGTGTATATAGTTGAGGTTAACAAGTGATGAGAACAAACAATTCTTTGTGTTAAAGAATGATCAGGAATCATTACTTAAATGGAAATTTTGAACATAGTTGGTTTTGTCGCTGATTCAAGGTGTTCATTTGCTCTTCACTACCATCTTCCAAAAATCATCTTGAGCTGGTACAGTATGACCAGCTGGCATTTGGTTTGGGTACCATCTGGTAGACCCTGATCCACCATTACAAAATAGCTGGAAACCAGCTACCAAAATACAGCTTAAGATGGAAACATATAAGCAAAATATTTGACACTGATTGTATGATTTCCCATACTGTCAATATCTGATCTGAGCAAAGCCCATTTGCAAAATGTATAGGTGGGTGAAGATATGCATTGCATTAGATTTGGTTTGCATTAGAATTTCATGTCTTGGCTGTCATACTCTGCTCACCCTGCATGCTTTGCTGGACACAATTTTACGCTCCTTTGGGCTCATATGCACGGCCTGAGCCTTGCTTCTCTTTTTGCCAGCTATCATACTGCCCGAGCATCACGTAAGTTAGATAGTTAGCAGCATCTCTCTATCTCACTGTAGCAGTATGGATGACTCATGTCATGACCTCTGTCAGCCTTTACATACGCCATCAATCTGTACAAGCACCCTAGATTGTTTATCTTATCTTTGACAGTATCAACAAGAGGTAATTTAGCATTCAGCAATGCAAGAGACGGGCAGCGCAACAGAACAAAACATCCACTTTTCTGTGACTTCACCGCCTTATTGAAGTGCCAAAGGTTTTGTTTGCTTAACAAAGCACATTGCTTAGCTTCACATCTTTTATACAATGAACTAGGTACTGATTTAGTTTTGTGCAGATGGATGTGCGAATTCTTGTTGCCGTCACTTACATTTTTTCAAGTTCAGTGGTAACCGAAAACATTGGGTTTTTGATTTTTCTCATGTGATCGATAGCGCGGACACAGCGACTGTGTTGCATCTCAACATTGCTTTCAGTTCCTCCAATTAAACTCTGTTTTAAAGGGTGTCTTCTGGAGATGTCAGAAGTCTCGGTATTAGTGTCAGACATTTTCCTCTGAACCGCTCACCCGTTCAGCATGACGAATTGAGGGAACAATAACAAATGCTGTCTAATTCTGCTCAGTGGACATTTAGTGTCAGGGTGTAGCCCGGCTGTTCCACCCCCCCACGGTCGTTTCTGGCTGGTGGTCACGTGGTGATCGTGTCCTGAAGCGCCCAAGTAATGATACCGGAAAAAGACACAGCTGTCGTCACACGCCTTTTTAAAAATTAAGATTGCGCCAGTGGCATTTCCAACCGCCAGAGCCCGTCCTGTTTTTAGTGGCCTTCACTTACAAATCCTCACCTTTCTCTACACAGTAAGAAGATTGTGTGTGGGTGGGTGGGTGAATGCAGGCATGTGCGTGTGACACATTTACTGGCCTTGTATTTTTAGCATCGCTTAATGAACATGAAGTAAACTGGACAATTGCAGAAGCCTTCCATTAAATATTAAAAGAGTACTGATAATTATTAACACATTCTTTGATGTGTGTTTTGTAAAGGACTTTTATTAAATTCTGAGGTTTTGTAGTAAACTTAAGATAAGAGAGGAAATTACTTTGTATTTTTAAATACAATTTGTAATTAATGGACCATTAATGGACTATGGACCATTTTTTATGTATGTCCTGAATAAAGAATATGATAATAGCATTTTTTTACTTAATCCCTTACTGTATGAATTCTTTGCAATTTCTCAGCAAACAATTTTGCATTTAAAAGACGTCTTATAGCCATCTAGACACAGCCTTAATGTCCTCTGTAGGCTAAAAACAAGACAAAATGTGGTATGTCAGTAAAATTTAAAGGCGCCTAACCGTAGGGCTGTCACAATTATGAAATTTGGCTGACGGTTAATTGCCTAATAAATTGTGATGATTATATATTATGATTAATTTTTTGGTTTGTTCATGAAATAATTTTCACACATTGCTGTGATTATTTAAATAAAATGTTTGCAAGGTTTACCTGGCAGTAAATATTAATACACATAACACATATTTAAAAGTAATTAATACATTTATTTTTAATGAATTTATTAATGAAAATATCTCAAAAACAGAAAATTCATCATAAGGAATAATCTGAAAAATAAAAAAAATAAAAATGCAATCAAAATAAACTCAGGCCTTAAATAGTAGCCAATCCTACTAAGGTCATATTAGTACTGGACCACATGTCTGTAGTGTCTGCAAAACATTAATTCCTTACAGATCCTTAAGAATAGCATCTTTTATTTCCCTAAATTTGGAATTGCTGTTTTGGAAATGTTCGTTTTACCTGGCAGTTCATACTCTTATCAAAAGTTTTGCAGCATTTCTTTAAATGCTGTTTTTCCACTGTATTGAATGGCTTTGCAATGTTTCGCGTTAAACTGTTAGTAAAGGGGCAAAATCTGATACGGTCTCATTTATTCCGGTGCTGCAGCTCCCCCTTGTGTTATTTAGAGAGATGTGCAATCATTGCGGTGATCTTAAATCATCGCAGTGAGGTAAAATAATCATGAGGAGACGATTATTTAATCATTGTGACAGCCCTACCCAACCGTCCTTTTAACTAAACAATACAAAACACCCTGTAATCTCTGTTGACTTTACTTGCATGATATAATATTATTTGGGAAAAACGACATGTAACCAAATTCATTTATATTTTGGCTAGAAGTGGGTTACTAGCCGGACTACCAGGTCTATGGTTAACCTAGATGATGAAATGACGGCTATTGCTTGCTGGGTTACATTTATGCATTTGGCAGGCAGTTTAATCCAAAGTGATTTACATGTATAGTGTTGTACATTATACATATATATTGTGTTATGAGTTGAATAAGTATGTGTGCTCTTTGGGAATCAAAGTCGTGACCTTTGTGTTGCAATGCCCTATGGGAAGGAGAATAAATTTAATTTTCTTGCTTCTGACTGTTTGTACAAAGTTTGGATAAATACTGGATTTTTGTCAAACCAGTGTTGGGTCAAAAAGGAAAAAAATTTTTTGGTGTTAAATTAGTCCGGAAAATGTTAATATTTGATCGAACTATGGGTTCAAACAACCCAGCATAGGTTAAATTGCAACCCAACCTTTGTGACCCAACACTGGATTGAATATAACCCAAGTATTTTAAAAATGACATATTTCACCTTTCATTATCACTGTATTATTCTAAGTATTATTCCTTTTTTATTTGGCATACTGTATGTCAATATATTGTTTTTTTGGATAAGCATTCATTAAGCTGGGTTGGACTTCAATCCAGGATTTGGATCAAATAGTTGCTTACGGCATTCGAGGCCTCCTAATTGCCGAAGAAACATTTTGGAGCATCTTGAGCCCATGTGGCTTAATGCAGCAGAAACAACGGCCATTAAACATGTCCAGGGTGAGAGATTCTCTAGATGCCTGCGCCTGTTATTTTTAGTATGTGAACACACAGTGTCTGTAACAGCGCCTACTCCACACGACCATTAATCCCTCTCTTCTGGGCCTGACAGAGTTGCTTTATTTTCTTAATGACCTGTTTACTCAGCCATGTTTATGTGTAGCTAAGAGGTCACAATCCTGTGTGCTTTCCTTAAATGCCTCTGGAATCCAGTGTGTCATTGCAAGAAATCTGGTTGCCGCATTGTGATTCGTATTTCGGGCAAGCTTAACTTTTCTTGCATGCCTCCGCATTTTTGCTCATTTTGCATATTGGAAAAAAAATATTATGCCCTAACAGTCTGAAGGTAATGCTTATGGTGCTATAGCAGAATTATGTAGGGATGAGTCACAAAGATGGACATTTTTTAGCAGAGCTACTTAAGCTGCTGTGCACAAAGGTTGCAACTTTATATTCATTCTCTTTAAATCACAGCTGATAAATGTCTGCATCTATAAACCATAGTAATAGCATGGTAGTTTTTGTAAATGAAAGTATACAGGAGAAAAAAACTGAATGTGTTGAAGACAGAGGTTATGCAGAGGAGAAAGTATATCTCCTGTTGGACTACCTGCAGGTGATGGGCCGATGGCTTGATTGGAGGAAAGTGAATTGTGGCTCTGCAATGGACCCTGACAGGCACATCTCCCAGCCAAAGATTTACCCTCCATCTTCCCTACGCAGGTCGCAAGACAATCCACCGGAGCCAATGAATATTTATAGTGCAGACGATGGGAACGGTTGATTAGGGGTTTGTTGGACTTTCTCTGTGTTTTGAAGTTAAAGGTGAACAAGAATATAAAACTGTATTTACCTCATCATAGCTGAATTATTAGAGCTCTGTACATATCATGAGTCTTAAACAATAATGTTTCCTCATTCTTATGTAAATCTCTTGCATAAAGTCAGCCAAAAAACAGGCCAATCTCAACATAACACCGACAGTGACGTAACAATCGAGATATACACCCCCAACATTTCTATGTACCCGCTCATGTTTTAGGCCAGCCAGACGTACACCCAGCCAGACGTACACAGCGGAATCATCGAGTTTTGCAGGTATTGAGAAGAAACAAGCAAGGACGTAAATGGCAAAACATGGATATAAATGTTATGTTCCAGTCAAAACCGCAATTCAATCTAAAGCTGTTTGTTTACTCTGGCCATTTCACCGCGGACAGTTTTTTGAACCTGGAACAATATCAAGCAGGCTTCACTTCTCAGCATTTGATACTAAAAAAGGAGACAATATAGCCATTATAACCCCTACAACAAACTGTAAGAAATTATTTTATTACTGTTGATTTCAGTTTAGTTTAAAGTTTCTTAGTGAGCAAACAACATTAACAATAATTTACCGTCTTGTCGAGATCGAACGCAAAATGCGTCTGTAGTAAAGTTAACCTTAGCTATTGATACCAAACTAAATGGCATAGATTGTATGACAACCTATTTACGTAGAGGTTTATATTCATAACTGCCTTTGTTTTTATATAATACTATATAGGGGAGAGCGGGGCACAACCTAACGCATTTTGGTTTTGGCTCAATCATTAAAAAATTTTGTTTGATTAATTATATTTTTACACAAACAATACACACATCTCTGCTACAAATTTGAAGTTTGTTTCTAGTACTTACCATTCTTGGACAATTACACCAAATGTGACAGAAGTGCAAACGTTACAACTTACCCCATAGGTGGGGTTAATTGTAACAGGCAGGGGGTTAGTTGTAACACTTGCTAAAAATTAAGTTTGCAGGCAAATATTTCAATACTATTTTGTCTATATACTTGAAGTGGATATTGTTTATATATCTGTCTATATTAGACAGACATCCACACTGTATTCATCCATCCAGCCCTTTTCTAACAACAGTTCAATTATAAATGAATACAAATGTCTAAATATGTGAGAAAAAGCAGTACAATTATGACATTTTTTTATATGTGACCCAGTCTGTAATAACCATACTACAGTTTCAAAAATAAAATTCTGAGATAATGAGCATCAAAGTCTGATTTTAGCCATTCATTTCATTATGATTTCAATCTTTGACGTGACCTTATTCAATCAATATTAAAGATATGAACAAAAATACATTTGACACACGATTTTTAATAAGACAGGCACATTTATTTTGTTGGCAGCCAGCAATCATTCGTGTGTAGCCTATTTAAAACAAGGGCAAGAATTACGCTAATGTTAGTGTTTTTCATATCGTAAGTGCTGAGGGGTTAGTTGTAACACAGCGTTACAATTAACCCCGCTTGGTCAAAATATTTTCAAGCCCACCAAAAAAAGTCACGAGCTGCAGACATATTTCAAAACTATGCTATGTTTTAGTCAACAAGACACTGATTAATATGACATAGCATTGGATTTGGTATCTTACACACCCAACTTTGAAAACGAAAAAAAAAAAAAAAAATATGATGAAAAAAATAACTTACATGCCACCAAAACACTTGTTCATCAATAACTCTCTGGAAAAACATTATATATTTCCAATAATTTGCGGGAGATCATCTTTTGGCAGCATGAAAAAAATACTAAAAACAAACAAACGCTCAACCTTGTGCAACAATGTAAACAGTCTGTGTTACAACTAACCCCGCATTAGTTTTTGCCCCGCGCACCCCTACTAACTGAAGTGCGCGTGTTTTTGTGTCACTCACCTTATAGGCGCAAATTAATTTTATACTTGACATTAGGAAGTTTTCCCTGAGAAACACGACTATCTGACAACAGTTTGCATTTATCCAGAAACCACTCAAATAACACGACAGCTTTGTATAGAATCGTTACAGTCATAACGTTTCTGTCTCCATCATAATTAAATACATCCAGAAAAACGTGTTTGTCATTTAACATTTAAATTAAAACAGCATGTAAAAAGAGGTGAAGAGGTAAGCTCCAGTTATGTACACATTTTGCGATTAAGTCCTGAGATGATGACATGACATGACCCTTGTTGGGAAACATCCAATCAGAGCGCAGCTCATTATTATTATTATTCATGACCCTTTCAAATAAGGTAATAACAGGCCATTGCATTCTAAGGGCAAATCCTAGGATTGTAAATGGACATGTAAAACTGTATCTGGATCATTTTATTACTTCAAAAGCCATAACTTATATTTAGATATCAAAGAACAATGTAACATATTATTTAAATCCATCCTTGGTCACCTTTAAAGCTAGAAGGAAAAGAAATAAAGTGACTCCTATTTTCTTGTTGTCATTTCTTCTGAAATCCATGTGCAAACAAACTAGTGAATGATCCCATTGGTGTTACTTACATTCACACTAAAATTATCCAAATTGACCATACTTTTGATAACTTGTTTTGCAAATGTGAAATTCTTGTGGGCATTTGACAAATGTGAAATTCAAGTGTATTTTCTGTAAGGGGATACCAAAATATCTCACTTTGATTTTGATACAGGACACGGCTAAATGAAATTATAATGACTGTGCCAGAAATAAGCTTTGGACACTTGTTCAGCCGATTTCATCTCGCGTCTATTTAAAGCTCTTTCCCAAATGTAATTTACCTCACCATCATCTTCATCAAGCATTGTGAGCTAGCAGAGAGATTAGATCTTTCCTGCACACACTGCTAACTTCACACATCTCCAAGATTTGCATATTCATCATAACACAGGTGCTTCTGGGATTGCATCCAAACGTGATATATAACTCTCCCATTGATTATTTTTATTTACTTCTTTCATTACTTTCATTGTTGATCCATCGACCACACCGTTAGTGAGGAAATTATTTGGTGCCGTTTGGAATTTCGGAGCGGCCTGTTACATCTTTTTCTTAAGAGATTTGCCTTTGTCAATAACCCTTTTTCCTCAGGCATGCTATTGGTTTTTTGGTGTTATAGAGAAAAATAAACTCTGATGGATGAAGATGTTTTTAGACAGTGATCATAGTTGGTTCCTCAGCAAACATTTTCATTAAAATGTCATATATAATGACTCACATTAGCAGTAGATGCATTCTGGTATTTTCTGCTTCATTATACAAGTTACACAATTGCTCTCACTGAGACTTTTAAAACGTTTTTTTCAGTTCCAAGAGAACGTCAAAACTTCTAATGTGAAATGATTGACTACGAGAGGGAGAGGTATGTAATTTAAATAATAGACTTTATTTCTACTTCCATTACCAATCACAGAGGTGAGACCGTAACATTAGTTGTGACCGCGTCTAATGCATTATTAGAAATCTGCTACATTGCATACAATAACGTAAGTGGCGCCATCAACTTTGCATAACTGCAATGGATTAGCTCCTAATCTAATGATGTCTTTGACTTCAGCATAATAGCATGTAAATGCATCGATTGAGGCAGCACCTGTCGCTCTCACGCCTTCCTCAAACGTCTTTGAGACGGGAGATTAAAGAAAAAGAGATGTTGCGCTCTCGTTATTGTTTTCTACTGTGGTTTTTATCGCAACAACAGGAGCATGGGACTAATAGTCAGCCCCACCACAGGGAATAACAAATCACATTTGCGTTTGAGTTCGGGTGCACGGCGTCAGGATTTTTAATAGTGTCAGTGCTGTTACAGGGGACTTCATGCTTTTGAATTTTACCTGCACAGTGAGAGAAACAGAGAGACGTGCTTTGGTTGTGTTATGGTGTGGGGAGTGTCTGCAATGTAAATGGAGTTTGGATGTTTGAATTCATAGAAATGACACAGGCTGATCGGAATTTAATTAAAGGAGACATTTCACAAGACTTTTTGAAGATGTCATATAAATCTTTGGTGTTCCCAGAGTACGTATGTGAAGTTTTAGCTCAAAATACCATATAGATAAATTATTATAAGATGTTAAAATTGCCGCTTTGTAGGTGTGAGCAAAAATGTGCCATTTTGGGGGTGTCCTTTTAAATGCAAATGAGCTGATCTGTGCACTAAATGGCAGTACCGTGGTTGGTCAGTGCAGATTAACCAGTTACAGGACAAAGATCATGGGCTATCCCAGCGAATTTAGCCGATCGTTATTGTTTACTTATTTCATGTAAAAGATTTCACTTAACACAACAAACAATACATTATTAGAAATGTCTAAGGCTCCAGCATTTGTATTTCAGGGTTTATTTTATTTAGAAAATCTTATAGTAACATTAATGCTTTTATTTTTGTCACGAGTTATGAAAAGGAAAATCGGAGTTCATACTTGTAAAATGAAATATGACCCTCAGTCACATTCTTTGAGAAAAATATAATGCCTGGTCGTCATGAAAGCACTTCACAAAAGAATATCCCACTGGGATTTTGGTTCAAACTTGTGCATGTTTGTAGAAATATTGATTGATTTTATATGTTTACTTCAAATTTCTAAAGATGGGAATAATATTTATTCAATTTTTAGTCCAAACACGGCGATATTAGCCACTCATGTTGTTTTACTGATATTTCCAATAGTCTAT
Organism: Paramisgurnus dabryanus; assembly: GCF_030506205.2. Lineage (NCBI taxonomy): Eukaryota > Metazoa > Chordata > Actinopteri > Cypriniformes > Cobitidae > Paramisgurnus > Paramisgurnus dabryanus. The sequence continues at coordinate 28,368,670 of NC_133345.1, read as the reverse complement.
TCATCCATACGTGAAGCCTGAGGGCGCCCTGGTACAGAGACAGTCCAGATTTGACACATGAACGAGAGGTTGTATGGTGTCATCATACAACCTTATATGGGCATAGCCCCCCTAATGCTATTACATGCACATAAAGAAGTTTGGATGGATATTATCGGTATTGATGTATCGGCATTGATATATCGGCATTTATATATCAGCGTTATTATCTGACATTACAAGGGGAGCCAAATTTTAATGATCTATTTTTTCACATGCTTGCAGAGAATGGTTTACCAAAACTAAGTTACTGGGTTGATCTTTTTCACATTTTCTAGGTTGATAGAAGCACTGGGGACCCAATTATAGCACTTAAACATAGATAAAAGTCAGATTTTCAAGGTTGAAGAGACTGTTATGTAGAGACAATAGCTGCATTTCCATTAAAGATATGTGCAAAACTTTTGCATTATTTTCTAAATATTGACATCATCTATTGTGAAATGACAGTGTTTCCATTAACTAATGTTATGCGACTGAAACTTAATTTTGTTGTCTCATGATAATTAATTCCAAAATCCATGGCGATGAGTGTGTTCGACTTTGTGTCCGACATGCAAATGACATAAAAATACAGCGAGAGCAATTCGGGAGTTGACTACTCTGTATGCTTTCAAGTCGCTTTCACAGTATTTTGATATCATTCAAATGTCTGTATGTTAAAAATCTTGACGCCATGCACCCGAACTCAGACACAAATGTGATTTTTTTATTCCCTGTGGTGAGGTTGACTGTTAGTCCCATGCTAGTCTCAGCCTCAGATGTAACGCCCACAGATTGTTGGCTAAACGTCTGATGTTTTTCGTACACTTTTTTGGAAACCCTGTGGGAATGTCGAAGTCATCTTTGATTGGTTTAAATAAACCGGATTTCCAGGAGACGCGAGTGTCGCGATTAGTTTCGGTCCCTGGAAGACAAAGCTCTGACGTTCCATTGAGGAAGAGAATCAGTCGTGTTCACTTGGATAATAATGACCAGTTATCATGATCAGCTAAACATTGGATTCTCAAAAATATGCAAAGTTCGCAGCATAGAGTTTCTAAAAGACGTTAAAGAGTTTTGCTTGAGGCAGTTAGTGGAGTCAAAAAGTTCAGTTCTCCTGAATTGCTTGTAGGTGTTAAAAAGTGATGAGAGATCTTTAACGGGAGCGTCTCATTGGTGTGGCTGTTGATGAAGTGAACAAGGCTGTTCTATGGTGAGTAATTTTGTTTATTTAGTTGCCATTCGGTTGCGACTTGTTGCCAGCCGGCTTGTTATTTTGGGGAGTCCGAAACGTGAAACAAACTGTGAATTTTTGGGTGAACGATCGCTTTAAGGGTTTCATTAGACAAACCTCAAAGGGACCAAGTTCAGTTCTCTGTGGCATTTCTTCAAATGGCAGGGTCTCCGAGGATTGATTCGGCTTTTGTAGGCCATAATGGGAACATAGGGAGACTTTTACTCCCAGTCCCAGAGAAAAGGTCAGATAAGGCGAGACTTGTGTGTCTACATGTTGGGGAAAACAGAGTGTGTGAACTACAGAGTTGGGCTGTGTACGAGTATTGCCCAAGGGGATTGTTGATTAGTGTGTACTGTAGGTCTGTTGTGTCTGAGTTTTACAGTAATCCCTCCACGGAAGCAAGTGTAAACTTCTATCCCCAGAGTCTGGCATTAGGCAGAGAGAAAGATTTAAACTAACAATGCTTAACTTTATTGTATTGTGTGTCACCTTGTACCCAACCCAAAGTTTGACACAAAAAGACTCGAGAATGTCATAAGAAGATGTCATAGGTGTGGCCTGGAATGAGTGGATGCGAAATGAAGTAGGAGGCTGTTGAAGATGCAAAACAAAGGTTATTTCATGGTAATAAGCTTGTGGTTTTAGAGTAAGCTGGAGGCAAAACATATAGGGATGGAGCAATAAAAACATATCTATATGGATGAAAAGGTGTTTTATGAAAATGAGACTGCAGGCAGTAACCAAGGTGATGTGTACGTCTTTGGCATATAAATCATGATTGAAGATATTCCCTTGAGCTTTTTATAACCTTTCGTGGATGAAGAAAGACATGCAGCCTCATGATGGCATCTGTTATTCAAATCAAGACAACATAAAATCTGAGATATTATAATAAGCATATGAATATGTAGGCACTATGCCGTATATAAAAATAGATTAAATGATACAATTTAATTTGCTTTTTGTTTAATGAGGGCTGTTCGCATCTCTGGCTTGACAGTTACTCCTTAGATATGTCTATCAGCTGTCAAGACAATTATGTGTTATCTGAAAAGTACATAGAGAATGGGGCTAATTGCCACAATGAGCTATATCTCAGTTACTAAGGCAAATTTGTTCGTTTTTTGTCATTTGGTGGTATTTCCTAAATCATTTTGTGTTTCGTATTTGCTTCACTGTTTAAATTTCACTGCATACAAAATATGTTGTTTAAAGGGACACAGCACTTTTTTAAAAAAATATGCTAATTTTCCAGCTCTCATAGAGTTAAAGGAACAGTATGTAAGAAATTTATATCAAGTAATCATAAAATGGCCCTGATATGTCACTAGACATTAAGAAATCATTTTCATTTCAAATACTTATATCACTGACAACAGTGGTCCGGCCAGGATATTGTCATTTAAAAAGTGGAGTTGCAGCCCTCAACTGATGTTTATGTTGTCGTTTTGTGTATTGGCCACCAGTTGGGTGATTGCAGTACCAGTTTTAGCCACAAGTTTTGTGATTGCAATACCAGTTTTGGCCACAATCCTACATACTGTTCCTTTAAACATTTGATTTTTACAGTTTTGGAATCCATTCAGCCAATCTCCGGGTCTGGCGGTACCACTTTTAGCATAGCTTAGCATAATCCATTGAATCTGGTTAGACCATTAGCATTGTGCTAAAAAATAATCAAAGAGTTTTGATATTTTTCCTATTTAAAACTTGACTCTTCTGTAGTTGGAAAATTAAAAGTTGTGATTTTCTATGCAGATATTATGGCTAGGAACTATACTTTCATTCAGGCGTAATAATCAAGGACTTTGCTGCTGTAACATGGCTGCAGCAGGCGTAGTGATATTACGCACTGCCCGAATATAGTCCCCTTGGTTTTTTCAATAGCAGGGGGCCATATCTGCCTAGAAATGTACACCTTTTAATTTTTTGTGGGTCTTAGTAAACAATGTAACTACAAAAGAGTCAAGTTTTAAATAGGAAAAATATCAAAACTAAGGCGCGATGCTAATGGTCTAATCAGATTCAATGGATTATGCTAAGCTATGCTAAAAGTGGTACCACCAGACCCGGAGATCGGCTGAATGGATTCCAAAACGGTAAAAATCAAATGTTAAACTCTAGGGGAGCTGGAAAATGAGCATATTAAAAAAAGTTTTCTGTTGTGACAACTTGCCCCATGCTGCATTATATGTCTTTTTTTAATCACGTTGCTACGAAAGTTGTTCTGTTACCTAATTTTCCATTAATCTTAGAAAATAAGTCCAAATTCATATGCTAAAAGTTTTTTGTCAAGCCTTAAAGGAATAATCCAAGGAATAAAACACAATGAATTCTTTAAAATCTTTCTTAAGGAAAACAACCCACACAAGTGAATGTCACTGGCATTTCACTCTTCATATTCTCTTTCATTTTGTAAAGCTGTATTCTGTCTGTCCTCCCACTCCCCCTCTCTGACCTCAGTAATAATCACATCCTGGTGCCCACCTGTCCAGTTCAAGCATCAGCCTCTTGGACAAGGAAACAGGCAGCGCTGTTTGGATGGTGAGGCCTGGGAGCAAAAGCTTCCACTTAGGGGAATAGAGGATGATTCATGCTTCATTAGAGTGTGGTGAAGGCTATGAGGCTCTTTTTACCTTCAGGAAAAAGAGTAGAACAGTGCATTCAACCATGAGAGAGATAAGAAATTAGAGTCACAAGAGAAAACAGAGGTACCTTTCTGGAGGTAGAAATAATCGGTGAATCTGTAATGCTGTTATTGAAGCCATAACCACAGCACACACAGGCTGCATTTACACTGCAAGTCTTCATACTCAATTCCGATTTGTTGACTATATCAATTTTTTACAGTAAACCCTTGGCAAAACAATTTAAGGTAGACATACTGTCCTGGTACAGCTAAAGCTGCAGAGGAATTGCAGTGGACCCAGACGCAAAGGTTTATATACAAGATTATAACAAGCCTTCATCCTCCATTGCGCTTCTGATTACCCGATTATATCCGATCTTTGCCACATGAGAGAAAAATTTAGAATTTAGTTACTTGAACCATGCAGGATAGCCTTAGTCTACAAAAACAGAAGCTGTGGTCCAAAACCCAATGAATATGACTAAAGATGCACTTATCGACCGACCAGAGACCGGAATTGACCAATTTTATGCATGATCGGCCTGACCGGTCGGTCAGTCCCACGACAATCTGATTTCGAGCCGGTCTTTTTGTTGCCAGTGGTGCAAGCAATCACAGCCACACACACTCGCAGTGTAAGCAGCACCTGACCCATCCAACAGCAGCATTCATTTAATTTCGTACAAAAATGTGATCCATTTGACATAAAGACTGCTACTCGAACCGCCCCCACAAATCGCTCCGTAATTACACTGTGGTTTCAAATTGATGCAGTGATTTTTTGCTTCACTTTGACAGGACAAAAATAGAGTTGATCAGGTACTAAAGTACAGCGCTGTCACAAGTTCATTGTGTTATCATCTCATATTTAAACATCAAATGTCAATGATACCGCATACATCTTGACTGAGAAGAGATGAGAGCACGACACAGCTAATTGCTTAAATGATAGCAAAAAACTTAAAGCTGCTTATTAATGTTATGAGTCCGTGTGCTTTGACTGGACGTGTTTTGAAGCATGCTGTTATGATCGTGCACATCCACAGGCGCATACACGGGAGTTAAACTTTTTGTCCAGTACATAACTTGGATTAAAGGAACAGTATGTAGGATTGTGGCCAAAACTGGTACTGCAATCACACAACTGGTGGCCATTACACAAAATGACAACATAAACATCAGTTGAGGGCTGCAACTCCACTTTTTAAATGACAATATCGTGGACATACCACTGTTCTCAGTGATATAAGTATTTAAAATGAAAATTATTTCTTAATGTCTAGTGACATATCAGGGCCATTTTATGATTAATTGATATAAATTTCTTACATACTGTTACTTTAAGTATTGCATGTAAATAGAATATATTTATGTTGTATCAAGACTGAAATGTGAAGAGGGAACGTTGCGAGGACCCGGCCGGGGTATCGTGGGTGCGCTTTGGGAGCGGACTTCTCATTTTGCTTTGAATCATGGTACTGATTTCATATGCCGTTCTGTCTGCGCAGCACAACACGAGGTCAAACACGGCCCTACCACAGGCACTTATAACGCTAACCAGACCTTCAAATGATGCCATAACCACAGAAAATAAATAAATAAACCCACACAGGCATCGTTTTTGTGATCGCTCGTCGATACCACGTTCGAGTGTTCGAGTACTCATGCCAATATCACACACGCAGCCAATCCCAAGCAGCAATCAGTTTCACACCTGATACTTGGACATCTAACATAATGTCAATAAGCCTGACTGAGTCTGAGAGCACTTTTGTTTGAGATCTTTTCAAGGACAAGAAGATCCTGTAATTTAACAGTTTGGGTAAAAGTGAAATGTTTAATAATTTCTTGTATGATTAAAATAAGTTTTTTATTCACCCAAAAATGAAAATTCTGTCATCATTTCCTCACTTTCATGTTATTTCAAACCGGAAAAATTTCTTTGTTCTGATGAACACAAATGAAGATATTTTGAGAAATGTTTGTATCCAAACTGATCACGAGCCCTATTTACTTCCATAGTAGGAAAAAAGAATACTATGGAAGTGAATGGGGCTCATGGTTACAAACATTCCTCAAAATATCCTTACAAAAGTCCTTAAAGTAGTTTATTTGTAATAACAAGAAAAAAGGTACATCCTTTGTTTAAATCATACAGTAGCTAAAGTGTATCAAAAACTACACTGAGCCAACGCTACTGTGTAAAATGTGCATGATAACTACCAAACTACCTTCAGATCGGCTGCCAAACCTCCCTTCACATAGTGGTGATCCATACTCGCTATCTCGTCTTTGGAAGTTTTAAGTTGCAGGGTCCACGTCCTTCAAGTCCAAAAAATGTGCATCCATCCTTCACAAATTAAATCCAAACGGCTCCACGATGATAAACAAAGGCCTTCTGAGGGTAATCCGTGCGGTGTTGTTGCAACAATATCCAAATTTAAAACTTAATAAACGAAAATAACTCGCTTCCGGTAACGCCGCCATCTAAGTCGCGTCCGCAGTTTATGGAGGGTTCTGGGCTGCCCCCGCCCTCCAAATTTGTTATACTTCACTAAGAAAAGTTTTATATTAAAGGAATTTTCCGGACTATAAGTCACACTTTTTTGATGGTATGGCGGGTCCTGGAACTTGAAGTCCGGTGCGACTTATTCGTCAAAATGAGTTCTTATGAACCAAGAGAAATCATCATCGTCTACAGCCGCGAGAGTCCGCTATATGCTGCTTTTGTATTTATGTAATTCAATGGATTCAGTGATGCGGAATGACTTCAGGACCTTTTTAAACTTTATTTGGCTTGTCATGTTAATTTAGCCTATTTAGCCTCCCAGGTATGTTCTGGATGCTATTGTTTATCGTGTTAATAACTGTTTATGTTACTTTAACATTTACAGACACCTATTCAGCCTGCTGTTCTGTGTGCTATTGTTTAGTTAAATAACTTGCCATTCCAGATTAAATGTCTGTTCTTCAGCTTGGATTTTTGAAATAATTTTCTAAATAAACGCGATGTAAAGTCCAATGCGACTTATATATGTTTTTTCTTCTTCAAAATGCATTTTTGGCTGATGCGACTTATATTCCGGAGCGACTTATAGTCTGGAAAATACGGTATACGTCCAATGAAACCGTCTATACAGCTTTTATATGCATCATAGCCATGTTCCCACCATATTTTAAGGCAATATTACCTCTATACTATATCCTTCAAAAGTATTGGGTAATCCCAAAATGCATTGCTCAGTTAAAAAACCTCCATGAGGACATATTTTTGTCAGTCATGGCTTGTGATGATACAGTATAAATAAACTTATTTCATCCAGTGCTGAAAATAATTGGCAACAGTAGTTCCATCTCATTAAAAATGAATTGTTTCACTCAATATTTATGCATGCTACTGTATGTATTTGAGGCTTATTAGAGTATCAAGTTTGTTGTATGCATCACATGAGAAGAGCATTTCAAAGCATTTCGGGCTCTAATGAGATTTCTTTTTAGTTATTTTGCAGCCTTACAATGCATGGACGGTAGACAGGCAGCTTACTGGGTTTTAGACAAAGCTAAATAACACATCTTTCTTTACTATTTCAAACAATGGACATCAAAGGAACCTTTTAAAGTGTACCAAGTGATATTTTAGCTTGAACTTTAGATTTGTGACTACCTTTTCTTTTCCTACATTTTTGTAGATTTCGAACACAGCCTCAGCCAAACTTTGCATTTGCAAGTTTGATTTGTATAAATGTTGAAAGTGACTCCTTGGTCTTCTTACGCACATCAGTCTTGATCAAACGATCGGCATCTACAGTATGTATTGATTGAAGTGGACATTAATGTGTCAATATTTCCCTTTATCTTTATTATGTTGGGAGACTGGTAAGTTTAGCATCATCTGTATCCTGCCTGCTTTCATTACTCCTTCTTTCCCAGCAGTGGCTCCGATCTTGACTATGATTTAGAGGTATTCTGCGTAATTATTCCCTTTGCTTTTTGGCTGTATATTTATCTTTGTCTTGGCATACCTCACAGCCATCCAGAAGAAACACCAGCTGAGGATAAAGGAACTGCAAAGTACTGCTGAATCCCCCCTACCCAATGCTTTTAAATGGATTTCAGTACTGATGGGGTGAATAGTAGAACGGTGACTGATGAAATTAGCCATCGCTGGATTACGGAAGGTTTGGTGGTGTGGGTCGGTGTGATAGATGGACTGAGTTTCTGCCATGAGGAGCTAGAATAAATGAAGGCTTACAGCTATAAAAGGAAGTGGGGGTAAGAGGCTGATGTTGAAAAATAAGAAGGTTGAGATGAAAGATTGCACAGGAAAGACTCTGTGAGCGATTGAACAATGCTGGGATGCTTGAGAAGATGAAGGTGGCCTTCATGCTGGAGAAGACACTGATATGGATGCGGGAAGTAATTTATTCTTGCCATCTTAAGCAAAGCTTGCGTCATATCTGTAGACGTTTCCGGCTGAAAGCTGATAACGGGGGTGACGGTTTTCCGATTGACTGAAAGTAGGTTTGTGTATGCGTTTGCTCAGATACCCAAACAGTTTTTTTGACCTAGACTTTACTGTTTGTGGTCAGATTTATTGACAGAAAAGATGTGACATCTTCTGAAGGATGGTTGAAGGAGCTCAAGTCCATATACACTGATCCATCTTGACGTGATCCTGTTAATGTTCCAGAATCTTTTGGGATAAACAGAACATTGCTTATTTCTTTTTAGAAGGAAATTTTAATTTAATTTTGCACAGTGCTTCCACATTTTGGAAAGTTTTTTCAGCATTAAGTTTTAGTATAATTAACAAGTGGATTAAACACTTAAATGTAAAGTAAACTTAAAACAACTTGCTTTCCCTAACCCAAGAGTATGTCACCTGTTAAAGGAATATTTGATGAATGTTTGAAACCAAACCGATCATATGGAGCCTCTGATCGGTTTGCTTACAAATATTCCTTACATTATATTTCTTTGTGGTCATCAGAACAAAGAAATTTATACAGGTTTGTAACGACATGAGAGTGAGTAAATGATGAGAAATTTTTCATTTTCATATCACACTTACGGTTCAGAAGATTTTTGTAATTCAATTTTTCCTTGATTAAGAAGTCAAAAGCTTTCCTTTATGGACCGATTTCTCCCCAGCAAGGGTCCGGGTCTTGTCAGATTTGAACAATGACATGCAGCTATTTCCCATTAGTAGCTAGTATGCAAATCAGTCTTGGGGACACTAAACCCATTAGGACAATCCAACAACCCCCACCCACCCCCCAGCCACCCATCTTCAATTAGTTACTGCATGGTCAGCTTTTTTGTGAGATCCCATGTCGCTGTACTTCTTATGCTTGTGTGAATTGTCAGCAGTACTTCATTACTTTCCTTCCAATCGATGGCCAGTTGGAGCCTGTAGCTCAAATGGTAAAGCATTGCCTTAGCAATGCAAAGGTGAAAGGTTTAAACCCCAGTGAACATGCATACTGTATAGCTTGACAAAGTAAGTCACTTTGGATAAGAATGTCTGCCGTTAATATAAAATGAGCCTTTAGGAGACTGCAAGGTACATTTCTGACTTCTGTTTCTAAGATGAAACGCAACAGCTGTAGGTAAACGCACAATGATTTAACTTTCATTCACTTTTATTGACAATACAGTATTATTAACCAGCAGAGCGTGTGACATTTAAAATCAAGGCCAACACTAGTTAACACTCAAAACAGATAAAAGTCACACAACGTGGTCCTAGTGACATTTAGATGTTCATCCGATACCGCCCCCAAGATTTTGAAGGTGTTTAATTGGAAGGCACTTCGTGCGTTTCTGTTTCAACATGCAAATCAAACCAGTTGTGCCTACAGGTATCAGCTTAGACCATTATACATTTCCATTAGTGTTGAGATCGTCCTATCGTCAGCCTGTGAGATCGCCGTTACACGATAGTATTGGAGGGCAGGGCAGTAGTTTACTCATCTATTTATTTGTTCATTTTTACTTATTTATGACAAGTCACTTGATTGGTGGACAAAAAGAAGCAAGAGCAACACTGTTATGACTGCAACCTTCTTAAAACTGATGCCATTCATTCATCCACATCATTAAGTCCAGACCCTCTAAAATGTCCTGTGTGCCAGGGAGTGGGAACAACATACTCTCTGGTCTTAAACCTCTTTGCGCAAAACAACATCTCTAGTGCAAGGAAATGTCAGAGCTTTGCGTATTACAAGTTTAGGTGCTAGGAGGAGTCTATGCCGCGTGTATTCAGGTTTGTGGAAGAATCTGACACGTGAGCATTGAGTCCACGTTCGAGAAGGAATCCGTGCGCAATTTAAGCGCTCTCGTGCAAAGTGAAGCCCACAAACCCTCTCATGCAAGGAAAAGCACGCAATACGCATGTTAATGTGAAACTATGATGATAATAATAACTATTGGCAACTATCATCATGAACGCTCGCTATTAGCGATATGTCTGACGATCGTCGATACACAATAATATCGTCTATCGGCACAACCCTAATTTCCATACCTGTCCAGGTTGGTTTATGCTGTTTTTGCTGGCATGACACACAATATTGGTTAAAAAGCACAGGTGAGTATATCTGTTGGTTAAATCCCACTGAAGTGCACAGCTTTATTTGATGTGTGGACATAATTTCTACTGAAACAGGAAGTTGGGGGTGGACATATTGAGTGGCCTGTCCTCCTTTTAAAATAGCCAGGAGAGATGTTAGGTTCTCAGGAAGTAAGCGGTCGAGCCAGTTCACAAATCGAACTGAATCAAACTTGGGTATAGGCTCCAGGTTGATGACGCAGGACGCACAGCCGAAATAGCACGTCGGACTCAAAAAGAACCGAACGAAGTTTGTCGATGATTGCCGAGGCAAGGATTGCCGATGATTACGGATGAGTTGCTGACACTGCGTGTGAATCAACGAGGATTTGAACGAGCCTGATGCGCGAAGTTTCTTGTTTTATTAGTTTCTTGATATGCTTGTTTTATTAAAAAGCTTAATTTTTGGTACAATTTATTGTGCATGCAAATCATACTGTAGTTGTTTGAGGAAGACCAATGAGTTTAACACAAGTTTATTTATTATTTATACTTAAACATCCGCAAATGTGCATCAGTGTCTTTTAGGAATCTTATTCAAGTTGTAGGCTTGTCAAAACTGTTCAGTTGTATCTGGCATTTACAATTTATTTATTTATTATTTATGATCCGCTATTGAAACTGTGACCACAAACATTACTAACTTGTGAATGAATGGCAATAAATCAGCTATGCCTTTACAAAAACAACTTTTTATTGAAATGTTTTAATGTGTTGACACAAATGACTTTATTTTAATGTTTCATTGATACAATAAATGCATAGTGATGTTATTTCTTGATGCATCAGGAACCGGTGAATCGGCTTTTTGAACCGTTTCAATGAGCCGAATTGTCCGAAAAGACAAATCAAATGAGAAGCTGACGTGCGGAATTATGTCATTAAATCGTTGATCCATATTGACAGATTTGAGAGACTACGTTTTCAGTGTTTTGGAGCACACTTGTTTATAGATATCCCTAAGGCAAAACATATTCAAACTAAAAGCCAAAAACTTCAGGTTTTGATATAAGCGTGCCATGCCTCATGGAGACACCAGCGTACTTGTATCCAAAACACAACGTAAGCAATGAGCTTGCTCCTGTATGCAGTATTTGGCTTGTGATTAATTTTCACTTTGTCAGCAGTCTACCTCGTCCCAAGCAACACTTCAAATTATTTCTGTGCTTTTGTGGCTTACATTCTCAAATCAGTTTCTTAAAAGGTGATGATGATCATGTGATGATCAAAAGTGTTTAAACAGCAGTGACAGTAAATGTACACCTGGGTACTTGTACAATGCATCTAAAGAGTAAACCGCATGCCATATAACACTATAACATTTTTACAATGGATCATATATTAGTGATCATTTTATGTAGTATACAGTACGATGGGTGGTTATAGCTTTTATGTTGCCTGGGGGTATTTTGAATTGAATTCACAATCTCTGAAGGAAATCGAATTGAACCCTGAACTCCTCTGTAGCGCATTGGCTTGACCTGATGTACACATAAAAATAACAAACCTTTAATTTGCTATATTTAAATACATTTTATTAAAGATCTACAGCCTGCTTTGTGGCACAGCTTGGCTTGCCGTGCTCCGCTCAGTCCTCTGACACGGTGAAGGTCACAGCTTTGACGTTTTTCTTTCCTCTGTGCGTTTCGTTGGCACCCTCAAAGCCTGACCTTTGGCTCCCATCTCATTCGCTGTACAGGTCAGCCTTTGAAATCCTTCGGCGGGCAGCTACATACAGATCCACTCACATGAATGTGACATGCCATTGTGAGGGTTAACCACCAACCTTGCACACCTGGAGGCCCAAAGCCTACGATGACATTTCCTCGCAGTGCCAGTGCCAGCCTCTCTGTCTTTCCCTCTTGATACCTCCTCTTTCTCCATTGTGTGGGTGTCTGCGCAGAAGAGACAGCTTGGCAGGGAGATGGAGACGTGCACATAAAAGGAAGGAAGGACCACGGGCGTTCGCGTGCACCTCTGTTGCTTCGGCACTTAGAAAGGTGTCTGGTCTCGGCAGACGTTCGGTTTGTTTGCGCATGTTTATCAGCGAGGTGCAGTCAGCGTGTGCTCCATCAGAGCTTTGCAGATGGCTCTGTGCCTGTGTTTGTGTAGGTGGGAGCCCACCGCTGTCAGTTTGAAGCCCCTTGGGGCCCGGTGTGGCCCTCCCTCTATCATAGGCACCTTGTTGTTCTCCGTTCAGACACTGTGCGGTCTCAAGGCAGTCAATTTGGTTTAGTACTCGTGCTGTGCCGGTACTTCATGGAGAACTTTTGTGAGCGTAGTGTTTTCAGAGAAACAAAAATAAAATGAAAGTCACAAACTGCTATTGCTATGGTAAGGTGAGCAGCCCATCGGGTCGGCTATAGAGGCATTAACCCTAAACCAAATTTAAGTTTGGTCAGATTAACTTTCTTTGGCTGTGCTTTGTGTTTCATTGTTTTTGTTATTGTTTGTTCAGGGTGAGCTGAAGCACCGGGTAATTTTTCTAACCGAAGTGAAACCGTCTCGCTAAGCTGGCTCAGCTGTATGCATCCTCTCGGGTGAGTGAAGCTCAAATGCCTGTGGGAAAGTTTTCGCCTCCCATCCATAAATATTTACAGCACTCTGGGATGCAGGTGAGGCAAAAATGAGCCTCATCGTTAAATTCAAGGTTAGAATATTCACATAGAAATCACTCGCCTCTTTTTGTTGTGGTAATACTTTTGCTTGAGCTCAATTACACAGTGAAATTTATTTTTGCATGGATTCACTTTTCACGTGCGTTGCACCTTCCCTTCTATACAGAGATGGGAGAAGTGGGACACTACGAAGGTCACGAATAAAGTGAAAACTCCACCACCGGCACACACAAAGTGTTTGCCTGTGAATTTATGGGAAATTGAAGTGAGTTAACCACAGTTTTAACTGAAAGTCCAGCTTTGCATTCAAATGCATGAAAGCAAAGAATGGGGTCATAGATCGTGCTACTGTATGACGTCAAGTGTGGCAGGAGCCCCAGGCGATGTGACAACCCGAACCTCAGATCGCACCAAAATCTTGACAAAAACAAGTGCATTCACCCTCACAAATACATAAATAATTATTGTCATTCCTCTATGCGTTCCCTCAAAAAAGTGTCACATATGCACCTGTGTCTACAGATTTCCATAGGCCGAACATTTACACGGCATCAGGCAGGATCTGAAATGCCGCTGAGATCCATCTGCCGACCCATTCCTGGTCCGAGATGCACCATCAGCGAACAGCAGCAGGCTGTGAAATTGAGAGGATGGTGTGTTAAAGGTGTACAGGTGGCACAGGCCATGTTCAGGTGATGCTGGTTGAGGGATTGAATGTGGAGAATGTGATTAAATCCCCAGCTATCGGCCTGTGCTCTTTATCTCCATCCTACTCCTACCCTATAGGCACACAGGCTGCATACTGAGTGACACATTGATTACGGCTGCTAAATCATTTTTTATAGGGGCTTGTAAAGTTGGAAATATGTTTTGATGGAAGATCTTTGGAAAAGCTTGGGACAAGAAAGACAGGAAAGCCAGATTTCATTTTTTATTCTGATATAGAGTGAGCTTAGCTACAGAGAGGTGACAAAAGTGATACCTACTAAGGCCAGTCCGTACCCGATCCCTACAATGCACTGCAAGATGAACAGCCAATAAAAAGAATGATAAAAGTTGGGTTGTGATGCTTCATAGCTCAGTCCTAGTGTGATCTAGTGTACATAACTGCAAAGATGAAGGTAGACGTCCAAAATGCAGTGCAAATTCAAAATGTTTGTTTTTATGTTATGGGGTAAATAAAGTGTAATGGTAAAGAGATCTAGCCTGAAGATACTGGATTATACTATAGTTTTGGTCTTACGTGCCATTTCTATAATGGATGCTCTGATTCAAAGTCGGGGAAGTCCTGCATATTAGTCCTCTTCTTAATGGTTATTTCTGTCATCTAAGACTCTGTGAATGGTTAGTGCTGTTTTCCCCATGATGCCGGAGGGCAATCATTTCAGTGGTGGTGATGTCAGACATTTATAGGGCTGTTTTGAAGCTGAAAAAGGAGTCCTTTGAAAACCCAATTTTGAACTACATATCCCACAGACAACTGTACATTTTAATATTTTTGTGAAGTATTGCATGTTAAATTAACTTTATTACTTTATACTCCAAAGCTACTGTAGTGCACTTAAATTGTATGGGCTTTGCTATAGAATAAAGTTTATGTCTTAGCAGTTTTATATACCATGTAACAGCTTTATACTTCTGTGTAAACTGTACGGCATAGCCTACGCAGAGACGCAAACTCTATGCATTAGCCTAAGGCGTGCACGTCTCCCAAAACTTAACCACACAGCAATGCTACGCGGACCGCAAGATCCGTGATTGGTCTGCTAGAAGCTCTCCCTAGGGTCATAAAGTTTTACGTCGCATTTCCTTGCACGCATTTCCGCTTGCGACGGTAAAAACAATAATGGACCAAGTTGAGGAGCTATGTTCAACAACTCAGATTGCAAACCAGCCTGTTTGCCTCCATCACTGCTGATGCATCTCCAAAAGGTACACAATTAGCTTCTTCTTTGGCTTTTGACTCGATACTGTAACATGCCTGTGGACACTGCCTACTAGCGATATGCATGTGTAACGCACATCGAGGCAAACAATGGCGCAGAAGATGACTCAGAAGTTTAAATCTACGCCGTAGGTCCAAAAAAGAGAGATGTAGAAATCTGAGTAGAAATGCTTCATTACAGTCCACCTTTGTACTTGGCACAGCCATGTTCTCAGTCTTTTAAAAGCACAGAAACACCTCCTTATCGGCCTGTTACATAACACCGCTCTAAACTGAGAATTTAGCATCTCGCAGGATGTCAGTTGAGAATTAAATTTGTTCGTTTTGCACACTTTATAATATATCCTGCATAGATGAACACTTTTTTTCCTGTTTTATGCAGTCGGTTTATGTTCTTGTTGAAAATGTGCTATAGTGTTGTCTTCGATGTAATGGCAGCTGTTTCATCTGTCACAGTCCCTGCCGTGGTGCTTCTAACATGTGCTAATAATGTCAGCATGATGGGGAAGCATCTGAAGAATACCAGCAGTGTTTCACATGAGGTGTCTGAGATTTATTTGTCTATATTGGTACTAAAATTCAGGTGTGGTTCTGGATAGCTGATAGTTCAGCTGAGATGTAGCATCATAATCTTGCAAATACTCCAAGTGGTTGTTCTGTTGTTTCTGCTAAAAACCGAAATACTTTGTTGAAACAAGTAGTTGCACTGTAAAAAGTTGGTTCAACTTAAAAAAGTAAGTTAACCTGGTTGCCTTAAAAGTTTAGATAATTCAACTTAAAATATTACACTTTTTTACTTTTTTGAGTTAACTAATATTTCTAAGTGGAATTAACTTAAAATATTAAAGGTGACATAGAATGATTGAACGGGGTATTTATCCTTGTTCTGTGATGTGACATGTAGACAAAAATTTTTTTGTTTGGGTCTGTAATGCCTTCCTAAAAACCTCTCTCAGATAGCTCTATTAGGGTGGGGGATTTTAAACAAGTGGTTTTGCACCTATTTGGCTCCCCCTACTGGCTTAACTTGCAATCTCATTACTGATTGGCTGACTTTGCTGCCACTCAAAAAATGTAGCCAATTATTTTAAAGTGGAGGGGCAGGGAGATGCCTGTGATGTCATAAGCATCAGTTTTTCAGATTGGGCCGTTTTCTGGCCGACATTTCTAAAAGAGGAATTTCTATGAGACTGAGATGTTAAGCATGTCTAGCACTTTTTGTATGTTCGTGAATGCGGGTAGACTACCATTATTCAACAAAGACAAGGTAAAAATGTGACCCGTCACGGAAACCAGGGACTCAAGTCGGCAGCACAAGTTTCGAGAAAATGAGAAACAAAGTTTTTTTTTCGAAATTTGTGATTTTCGTTTTATTGCAGAATCTGTTAGTTGAGATCACGAAGAAGCCTCTCCATGTTTGAGATAGCAGTTTTTGTATATTTAAAAGCGTACATTTTGCGGTTAAAATAGGCTTGTTTTTCCGGAGATTCTAGCGTGCAGCGGGGGGCGTCATTGTCTGTGTGTATATTTACATACTGTATACGCTTGTGTTTTCGCCTCCGCCCCCAAAGGGAACAGCGTGACTACTAAATAAGGATAGTTCGCCCAAAAATGAAAATAATGTAATTAACGACTCACCCTTATGTCGTTCTAAACTCGGAAGACCTCCGTTCATCTTCGGAACACAGTTTAAGATGTTTTATCGTTAGATTTAGTCCGAGAGCCTTCCCCTTCATTGAAAATCTATGTATGGTTTCCATGTCCAGAAAGTTAATAAAAACATCATCAAAGTAGTCCATGTGACATCAGTGGGTCAGTAAGATTGTGTTGATGCATCGAAAATACAGTTTGGTCCAAAAATAGCAGAATTACGACTTTATTCAGCATTGTCTTCTCTTCCGGCTCGAGCGTGAAGTCACGTGACTGTAGTGACGCGCTGCCCTGTTCCTCAGACATGTTTGCTAAGTTTTTTTTTTTTCAAACTTATAGCCTGCGTCTCCCCAGACTGTAAAGCTCGGGCGCACAAAACAAAAGAAAAATAAAAGAAGCTGGGGCGGAACAAATAACAGTCAGCCGCATCGTACGTCAGCCGCGTCACTGACTTTATGCGGCGCCGCAGTCGGATGACGTCAAAGTACCGCGAGAGTAGTAATCAAAGTAATCTTACGGAGTAGTTTAATTTCGACTCGCTCTCGCGGTACTTTGACGTCATCTGTATGTCAGTTCTTGCAGCGCAGCATGAGTCCAAACACACAGAAGTTACACAGATATAGTTGTATTCTTCATACTGTATAATTGGCTACATGTTTTGTCTATCAATATTTTCCATGAAGTCATTGGCTGATGGAGGAACGAGCGAGCCATTGGTAACCTCTCTAAAGGATGTCACGTTTTCGACGGCGCTGTTTGGATGATCTATTATACTACTTCCCTATTTTAAATACAAACTTTGAAGGCGGGTTCATGTGTTTAACGGAGTGTAAGCTCATATACCCTTACATGTTACGATTTAAATAGTCTTCAGATTATATATTATATTGTATTACCAAACATTCATGCGAAATCTGATGTAAACAATATATATTTCACGGATTATACGCATTTGTAGACAAATATGGTCATTGGATAATCTGAAACAGACTGGATTCGACTTGTGATCCCCACAAAGGTAAAAGAGTCATGTTTATTTTTGCGGGTTGTCATTTGGTCATAAAATACTACATATGATGCTAGAACATCTCAAAAAGGGTTTTACAGGGGGCATGGCTTAGCTAAATGAGATGTAAATGAGCCCTATTGTCTCCCCCAGCTGAAAAGAAGAGTCCCTTTCGTCTCGATTTTCTCGGTTTGAGTATTTCTGAGTTCCTATATTCAAATGGCCACAACTTCTCCAAATCTTATCAGATTTCCATGTGTTACACATCGTTGGAAAGCTTAGAAACTGCACTTTCAGAATCTGTGAATAACTCAAAATGCCCAGATCCGACTTGTGTCCCTACTTTCCGTGACTGGTCACAAATGGTTTTTCATTCTCTGTCCCCTTTAAGGCAACCAAGTTGAAACAACAAACCTTTTTTTTAACATTGTGATAGCACTGTGCTCGCAACGTCAAAGCTGTGGGTTCAGTTTCTTAGTAAACATATGCTGATAAATGCACACCTAAAAATATTTTCTTTGAATCACAGTGGAAACCGATATTTGACAGTGTGAAATTCAAGCTGAGATTTCACAATCTAATAAATGAGGAGCATCAAAGTTTGATTTCTCTCATTGATTTCAATCTTTGACATGACCTTACTCAGTTAAAGGCGGGGTGCATGATTTTTGAAAAACACTTTGGAAAAGGGAGTCGGGCCGAGTACCAAAACACACTTGTAGCCAATCAGCAGTAAGGGGCGTGTCTACTAACCAACATCCTTGCACGGGTTGCATACAGTATGTGTGGGGTGGGTCTATCAAAAGGGTGTTTGTTTAGGTGATTTCAAATATTAGCATTGATCATGCACCCCACCTTTAATATTAAAGATATAAAGGTTATATTTTTACAGAATGTTCTTTACATTATGTAGGATGATTTATGTACAGTACATTAACATATCACCTTGAAAGTTGTCCTGTATGGTGTACTATAATGCATGTTACGGATCTCATGCATTGTGAAAGAGTACTTTGCATTTGTTGAAATGCCTCAGGACCCTTGCTTTATTTTCTCTCCTGTCTTGAAATTGATTCATCTCAGAACTCAAAATTCACAGTGGCGAGATTGCTTTGCATTCCTGTTTTTGTGAACAAGCCTATAAAAGCTGGGAAGAAGCGAGAAAATCTTAGCAATTCACAAGCCTACAGGTTAGATTGCTGCCCTAAGACAAACACCATAACACCTCCATTTTTGCATGTTATCAAATATTCTCTTTCACATTCATGCCAACATATTTGAAACACAAAGCTCTCAGTACACCATAAAAGCAGACACAGAGTAATCCTCAAAAGTACATCTCTGTCTCACACCCGCTGGCCTGGAGCAACTCCTCACCACACCTTACTATAATGAACTTTAAAGGAAATTAAGGCATAGTCTAATGTGCCATTGTCCCGTTTTCTGACAAGATTACACCTATTTATAGTCAGGCATGAGTGCCAGAGGTTCAGTGCTTAAAGAAGGTCGTTGCATTATTGCGATTATCGTCTCATGGCCACGTCTGTTTAACAAGTCTTTCAGCCTGACAATGTCAAACGTGCCAGCGCTTTACCCTGAAAGGCATCTCTTTTCCATAAGCTCCTTTAAGTAGATATTTCAGCTGTAATTTAATGGCTCTTCTCGGTGTGAAGTGAAGGATCTTTTAAACGTTTAATTACCGGCCTTTGATCACCTATTTAAGCAGAGAAATGCTGGATGGATTGGCTTCTTAAAAGCCGCTTCTCCTGAGCTTCAAACTCTGGGATGAGAGATGGAAACAGTAATAACATCAGTTTAATGACCTCCATTTAGAAAACACAGCTAACAATTTATTGATGCTAGTGTTAAAGAGATAGTTCACCCAAAAATTTAAATTATTTCATAATTTACTCACTCTTATTTTGTTAAAAATCTGGATAAATTTCTTAGTTCTGATGAACACAAAGAAAGATGTTTTGGGGAATGATTGTAACCAAACCGATCAGATGACCCATTGACGCCAATACTATGGAAGTGAATGGAGCTCATAAAACCCGGAAGCAACCCCTTAGGCCAAACAGTTCAAACTCTGTGTATGTTTTGAGGATCGCTCTGAATCTGATCTCTATCAAAAGTCCTTCACAAAAATGCAATTATCTCAGCTTTTTGCTCAAAATTTGGTACTTTTTAAAGAAACCTACCCATATTTGAGAGGTGATAAAAAGAGAAAAAAATGAAGGTAGGACGAAAGTTTTTTGTTTGAAAGGCTCTGTTCTTGCATTTGATATATTGTATGTTTATATATTTAAAGAACAACATTTTCTGGAAGGTGTTTAACTTTTGTAAAAATAATAAAAAATGCTGGTGCTGGCTGGCAACTTTAAAAAAAAAAACACTGGCGTGAAAAGAGTTATGCATATCTAGTAGGATGACGAACGACCGAAACGGCTTCATTTGTAATACTTGCTGGCTGCTTTTCACCTGTTTACAGCAGTCCACACAAGGTTAACAGATCACTCCAGTCAACTCATTCATAAAGCATGTGTTTTGCATTTGGGGAAGGTTGTTAAGAACAGAGAAAAATGAAAACGGTCGCATATCCGTCACATTGCGACACGTCGCCTGGGTACCCACCTATTTTTTCACCCAGAATTCAGTTGCGTGGACACCCTCAGGTTGGATTCCACTTGCCAGCATGAAGGGCACGGGCGGCCACACCGGGCATCAATCATGCGGCAGAACATGGTAGCAGTGTAAAGCTTTGATAAAGAGTGTCGTTTGAGCTGAAACCCAGTCAAGGACTTATTAAAGGGCTGCCGCGGCGTGATTAACGACCTGGCGTGTTTTGCCAAGACCGCTCTCTACAGGGCAAGAGCAAAAAGCAAGAATGCGGAGAAAGAAGCGCAGGTGCGCCCTCACATTCTGTAGAACATCAGTGCACTAATAAGTGCTCTACAGGTGCAAATGACTTTTAATTCGGCTGTGCACAGAGACCGGTGATGAAGTGCCTTATGGGGTGTTGATTTATAGATTTTCGGTATCTTTTAATATCACACTAACATGGTTGTTCTTTCAACTGTGGCCTCCTTTTCATCCTAAGAAATTTTAGATAATGATTTTAGAAAAACTTGAAAATTTCGACTACATTATAAAAAATTTTGTAAGTGTAAAAACACTAATTTTACACTTTTTTAAACCTGTTTTTATTAGACATTATGTCTAAAGCTAACTTTTGATGAAACTTATTTATGCTGGTATAATGGAAAGTTAAATAAAATGGTTATTTTTATAGTCTGTAGTACTAGGAACCATAGCGCCAGATGAGAAACATTTTAGGAACCTTTATTTTGTAGTGTAGTGGAACAATTAAAGGCAAAGATGCCTTTAAAGGGGACATGACTTTTTCCATGTTTAGGTGCTTCTATCAACCTAGAAAATGTGAAAAAGATCAACCCAGTAACTTAGTTTTGGTAAACCATTTTCTTCAAGCATGTGAAAAAATAGGTATTTGAAATTTGACTCCACTTGTGATGTCAAAAGGGGATCTTATAATAATACGGCCCTTTAATCTGCACTTTCCAACCACAGCACTGCCATTTAGTGCAGAGATCAGCTCATTTGCATTTTAAAGGACACACCCAAAAACGGCAAATTTTTGCTCACAGCTTCAAAGTGGCAATTTTATGTTATAATAAATTATCTATTTGGTATTTTTAACTAAAACTTCACATGTGTACTCCGGGACACCAAAGATTTATTTTACATCTTTAAAAAGTATTGTGAAATTTAAATTGCATGTAAAGTTTAATATTAAATGTGTTCTCAGTTTGTCACACAACAGAAAAATGCTATATTATCACCCAGCCCCTTAGAGACAGAGCGCAGCGCGTCATAACCTGAAAACCACACCCACCGGGGGGAAACAATCCAACCGTCTCCATTGACTTTGTATTGCGAGAGGCCCGCCTCCTTGTCATTTCTGGCTTATAACAAAAAACAGAATAATGTCTAAAAGCTGCTGTGTGACAATATGTACAGCTAACAAGCCAAAGAACCCAGAAATAAGTTTTTATAAGCTGTTGAGCCGTAAAACCCAGCTTTTAAGGAGAAAAAAGTGGATCGCCGACTACGTTTCCCCATAGTGGACGCAGTTCTACTAATAGGAGTACTATGAAAAGTTTCCACTTTTGTGTCTTTAAACGCTCGTTTTTTTGGGGTCGACAGCTTATAAAAACTTATTTACAGATTAAACTTAAAAACAGAATAATACTTAAAAGCTGCTGTGTGACAAAGTGTACAGCTAACAAGCCAAAAAAAACCAGAAATAAGTTTTTATAAGCTGTCGACCTCAAAAAACGAGCGTTTAAAGACACAAAAGTGGAAACAGGCAACTTTTCATAGTACTCCTATTAGTAGAACTGTGTCCACTATGGGGAAACGTAGTCAGCGATCCACTTCTTTCTCCTTAAAAGCTGGGTTTTATGGTCGACAGCTTATAAAAGCTTATTTCTGTGTTTTTTGGCTTGTTAGCTGTACATATTGTCACACAGCAGCTTTTAGGCATTATTCTGTTTTTGTTATAAGCCAGAAATGACAAGGAGGCGGCCTCTCGCAATACAAAGTCAATGGAGATGGTTGGATTGTTTTCCCCCGGTGGGCGTGGTTTTCAAATTTGCATAACTGTGCTCTGTCTCTATGATAATGATAAAACAGCAAATAAATAAAAAAGTTATCAAAATCTTGGAAAAACAGGCAGGATTCTCTGCACTCAAATGTTGGGGGCGTGTCTACTGTTTGTGCTTAAACCACGCCCACTCGCGGAAATACTGACAATCTCTTAGTTTTAAATACCGCAACAGTCTGAATGAATTTTCATGATTGTGTTGGGGGCGGGGCCATGTTCTGAGGCTCCAGTGCGTCATCGAGCCACCATTTCAGCTCCGCCCAAATAATCCTGAACACAGAAATGTGGGAAAACTATTTAACGGTATAACTCCACAATTCAGAACTAAGTAGTTCAACTTGTTTCTGCAATACATTTCTAACATTTATAATGGATTCCGAAACAATTATCTGAAATGAATCTACACTGACTTTAAAGAGTGTAAAAACTGTCATAAATTCTTCTCACGTGTTAAATATTAACATGGTTTATGATTCATATTAGATTACAGTGTAATAATTCACATTTTCATGAAGTATTTTTATATTTTAGGATTGGAAGTCTGGAACAAAATAATAAAATACATACATTATTAACATTCGAGAAGTAACACAATGACACAATGATGATAAAATATGAAGTTAACATTTTAGTTTTCATAAAATTCAACTGCTTGGAGATTAAAGTGGCCTTATTTAAAGAAAACACCCTTAAACTGCTATCTCTTGCCCTTTCTTGCTATTGATGCTCAGACAGACGGACAGATCCACGCATATTGCACGCGAATCCACACTTTGCTGCTCTTTCAAATATCAGAGCTGCTTTTGATGGTTTCTCTTTTATGAAGTATATTATTAAATTTGCCTTGTACGCTCAGCCATTGCAATACAATAGTCGCCCGGGGCTTAGAGGGGAACGGCTCAGGGGATCACACATATGCTCTCCATGATTGCAGAGAGGCACTTTGTCAGGTATCACATGCGTTCTCACCCGCTGATGATTAATCACAAAAAGACAGTTTTAATGCGAGAGTAAAACACACGTTGTGTTGATGCGTACAGCTTTGGCCACTTCACTATGTAAATGGCTCCAGCAAGACCAGTGTTGTACATCAGCTTTTATCCTTTTGTAAAGCCCTCTGGATTCATCATTTTCGAAGAACTTTGTGCCCTGCCTGCATTTGTGAATTCCCTTCTCTCAGTGATTGACAGTTGGCAGCAAGGCACAATATATACTGTAGCCACGTATGGAGGGTAAATCACAGAATCTCAGAATGAAATGGACTAAAGAAACGATGCTTGATTGAAGTGCTGAAGCAGGGGGTCTGGGACTTTTGACTTCCTGCATGACTCTGCGGTTTTGATTTCTTCATCATCAGTTTTGCTCTCAGCATGCGTTGCATTTTTAACAAGAGTTCCAAGGGCGCTTTAGCTGATTCACTGGGACTGAGTGAGCTTGTTTTATTTTTACTTATCGATAAAGCATTTCCCTTTGTTAAAATGCAGCGCATTTTCAGTAGGGGAGTGGCTGGTATCCACATCGATGATGATGCACATGGAAAGACTCTCATCAGCACCACAACATCTCAGTGTGTATGTGAAACAAGAAGGGCTTTTAATGAGCCCTTGTGGAGCTCTTATTGGTAAACATTGCCTTATTCATGGAGTCTGTGATAGACACCAAGCTTAGAAACTTGGAAACTACTGTGTGGTTGATATTCAGAAAATTTTTAAGTTCACCATCTTTCGTTATCAAGAAGAAACACATTGGAGATTTCTTTAATATCTTTGAATGTGATAAAATGAAAGGCAAATTACGGTGTTTAATGTCCTCTGCATCTGAGATCTTTGTTCATATTAGGTTCAGATTTGCCAAGATTTCAATTTTGGCAGGAAGCGATTACAAATGCTAGTATGGTTTGCTGCTCTTGTAGCCGTCCAAACCGATCTGTTGGATGGTTTAGGATGAGGTTGGGGATTTCAGGGAATGTTTACATGATAACAATGTACTCGTTTTCTTTTCTGCTTTTGCATTTTTCACATCAATGTTGTAATCGAGCCCAACTCGAGTCCGAGTCAAGACTATAGATCAATTCTCAAGTCAGAAAGACGGATTCCAGAAAAAGCTGGATGTGGACTCGGCTTGACTCAAATTCAACACTCAATTTCTGGTCGTGGTTTTAACTGGGACTCGAGTTGGACACGGATCCTTGCGCATGACTTCACCATTTTGGCTTCTATTTATGTCTATTTATAGCTCTGTACCTTTAATGTAGTTTTTTTTAAGTTGAAACTTAAAGGGACGTTCCACTTTTTTTGAAAATATGTACATTTTCCAGCTCCCTTAGAGTTAAACATTTGATTTGTACCGTTTTGGATTCCATTTTGTCGATCTCCAGGTCTGACGGTACCACTTTTAGCATAGCTTAGCACAATTCATTGAATCTGATTAGACCATTAGCATCGTGCTAAAAATATTTAAAAGTTGAATCTTGTGTAGTTACATCATGTACTAAGACCAACGGAAAATTAAAAGTTGCGATTTTCTAGGCCAATATGGCTAGGAACTCTACTCTCATTCTGGCGTAATAATCAATGACTTTGGTGCTGTAACATGGCTGCAGCAGGCGTAGTGATATTACGCACTGCCCAAAAATAGTCCCCTTGGTTTCTTTCAATAGCAGGGGACTATTTTCAGGCGCTGCATAATATCATTGTGCCTGCTGCAGCCATGTTACAGCACCAAAGTCATTGATTATTACGCCAGAATGAGAGTAGAGTTCCTAGCCATATAGGCCTAGAAAATTGCAACTTTTAATTTTCTGTCGGTCTTATGACACAATGTAACTACTTTTTTTAATAGAAAAAATATCGAAACTCTTTGATTATTTTTAGCACGATGCTAATGGTCTAATAAGATTCAATGGATTATGCTAAGCTATGCTAAAAGTGGTACCGCCAGAACCGGAGATCAGCTGAATGGATTCCAAAACGGTAAAAATCAAATGTTTAACTCTAGGGGGGCTGGAAAATTAGCATATTTTCAAAAAAAGTTGAGTGTCCCTTTTTCCTGCACTAAGCTAAGCATTCCTCTGGGTCCAGAGAGATATTCCTGAGACGTCATGTACTGGCATGTCTTAAGTATTGTAGGGACTCTATAGTCAGACCAATAAACCAATAAACAGAATGCTGTCTATATATAGTGTACATGTCCTAGTTTGGAAGCTCAGAAACCTGCATGTGTTTTCTCCTGGAGCTGTGTTTGGTCTGACAAAGGCTGTGTTTGTAAAAGTCATCTGATGGATTATTATAATGAAGTCTGTGGTGTTTACCAGCATCCTGCTGTCTTTTGAATGCCTTTTTTCTTCCATTCTCTCCCTGTCACTCTTTCATTGTTGCCGCGTATAGGCTCAGATTAATCCCAGCATGCCTGCATAAAACATCATCAAAACATCATCACATAATGAAATGCAGAAGATGCAGAAATGCTTTTTAGATTATAGTGCACAAAGATTCACCCGAGGAGAGGACAAACATGTTTTTCTGACAAAATTACCACAGCGCTGAAGGGCATGCGGGTGCTTCTTCAATATTTGCCAGGGTGGACTTTGAGAAAATAAAACTCTCTTTACAATCTAGCTAGATTCGGAGTACATAAAGTCAAAAAAATAGAAATTAGGTTAAAGAAAGCAACATATATCAGTTTTCCCGCCCACATTAGTGTCTTTGTCTTGTAACAGCCTACATGAATTATTCAATCAACCAATTGATTGTCTCAATTAAATATAACATTGGCTCTTAATCAGAGTTTTGTTAAGAAACGCACAATTTCCCACTTACGTCTAATTTACCAAAGGCGTGCTTTCCATCCTCATAGAAGTGGGGGCAAGTAAAATGTGCAATCTTTGCAGACAAATATCATGATTTCATGCAGTTTTATTAAATTAGGCCTTTGTGCAAGACAGAGGGAGACTATAAGGACACCCATGGATTAAATTTAATTGAGAGTGCTGTAGATAACTGAAAACAAATTTATTTATAACAATATCTGCATTTACTGAAATACAATAATGAACTGAGCAAAGAAGAAAAATTTATATTTTCCAGTAAAACCAAGGAAAAGAGTACTTTGAGAGAAGAGTAATCGTACTTTATTACTGTACATTAACACTATTGTGAGAATTTTTACTTGAAGTATTATTTTACTCACTTTTTTATTGGGGTTCAAATTGAATGAGGGTTTACACTTTAATTTCTTACAATCTTAAGAGCTTTAAAGTATAAACTACATATGTCATTAATGTGACTTTTGAATAAAAAAAAGTGGGTTATTTTCAACTCAGCGATGGTTCGAAAAGGGACGAACCCACCTTGTTGGGTTGTAATCTAACACAGTGGTTTCCAAAGGTTTTCAGCGTGCGGCCCCCTTGTGTACAGTGCATTTTTTGCGGCCCCCCGAAAGAAAATTTATGACAAAAACAGTTTTAAAATGTAATATTGTAATTAAACAAAACATATAAAATTATACCTAGTAGTGCTGTTGGTTAGTTGGCTTATTATTTTTTAGATTTAATTACACAGAATTCATGATAAATGAATGTATTTTATAAAATGTCATAAAACTGGGGCCCCCCTGGCACCATCTCGCGGCCCCCAGTTTGAAAACCACTGATCTAACATATGCTGAGTTGTTTTAACCCAGATATAAACACTATCCCAATGGCTGGGTTTGTCCCTTTTTGACTCAATGCTGCACTTTTTCAAAGTGTAGTCACTCAAATTTAAATTGATCTATATAGCACTTTTCACATTTTTTCATTTTTATAAAGCAACTTTACATGAAATAAAAAAAAGGTTTACATTATTAACAAGATGTCAGATAAACCAGCCTGATCTTACGAGAAATCTTACGTATTTTATGAGATGGCTAATTTATAGTAATTCATACGTGTGCTACAAAACGAAACCCCACCCCTACCCCAGCGTCATAGGAGCAAAAGCAAATCGTACAAAAATGTTTCCAATTCGGGAATTCGGGTGATGGAAATCTGCTTAAATGAACTTCTTTCAACATAC
This sequence comes from Paramisgurnus dabryanus, assembly GCF_030506205.2. NCBI lineage: Eukaryota > Metazoa > Chordata > Actinopteri > Cypriniformes > Cobitidae > Paramisgurnus > Paramisgurnus dabryanus. The sequence goes on along the minus strand of NC_133345.1, from coordinate 28,341,216 downwards.
CCAAAACTTTTATGATAGCATTTATTAACTTGTCAAATCTATGAATCCGCAAAACGGGGAGCTTAATCTATGTTTAACTTTTTAATTACATTTCAATAAAAAAAACCATGACGTTGTATCTTCAAAACCTGATAAAATGAGAATTAAATAATAGATAATGAATATGATAAAACTTAAACATTTTTCCATCTTGTTTTGTTTTTATTCTTTTATGTTGGTCAGTTAAATGAATAGTGCTTAGGAAGTACTCATTAGAGAAGTAACACCAATGACGGTAACACCAATGACAATTTACAGAAAAAAACGAACATTTTAACAAAATGGCTGCCATTAGCCATGTGCTATTTCATCAGAGATGTAACAATCACATACTTATTCAGTATAATGTATTTTTATGTAAAGATCTTAACACTCCCAGCTATAAAAAGAGTAACACTAATGACATCCAAAAAAATCTTATCTCAAAATTCTTAGATATATCATCATATTTTAGACAAATAAGGTAAGACATCTCACAAACCTTTTGCCTTCCTCCACTGCACTTCTTTCACTGACCTCTTGCCCAAAGAAAAACTTCAAAGAGCTGAATGCATTGTTGCAAAATAAAGGTGCTTTGGGTAGGGTAACACCAATGACATAACTTTGGGGGACAAATGTTTATTTGATATTATTCATATTAATAATGTATTTTTTACCATATCAGTGTAAATTCATACAGGGTTAAAGGTAAATGTAAATTAGATTTGTTTTAATTTAATAATAAGTACACAGTTCAACTTCCATGTACTGTATGATCAAAGGGACAGGGCAATTTTCAGGACCAGACATTTAAAAAAAGTTTTAAAAAAGGGAAAAAAAGAAAATTAAATAAATAAACTCTCTCATCATTTTAAGGACAGTCTATATTTATTAAAAATATATCATAATGGGATTATTGGGTCAAATTAAATATGAAGGGGTCTGCAAAAGCAAGGGACAAGCATTTCCACCTTTTTTGTAGAATAACCCATATAGTACATGTGTATATATATGTGTGTGTGCGTGTGTGTGTGTGTGTGTGTAAATCCCTTAAAAGTTTAAAATCTATATATTTTTACAATCCTGTGATATGTTTGCCTGTTAAATATTCCGTCTGACTTATACTGTAGGCCTACTTCAGAAGGCAAGACGTTTTTTGATCAGTACTTTTCTGTAGAATAAGAATTTCCTATTAAATATCTAAGAATCTGGAACTGTCTCCTCTCCATTAGGCTGGATGAACATTTGCTGAATAAAGGAAGCTGCACTTTTTGATTCAATCTGAATTCAGTCATGTCATGTCATGTGTAAGCATGATAAATAAATTCAAAGCCACATGAAGAATAATGTGATGTTGTCCATGGGATTCTGGATTTTTTACATCCATAAAACATGCCTCGTAAAGTTATGTTTGAGTGCTCAAGCTTGCTTTCATACAACTGCTGTATAGCGGAATCATGCGATGTTCAGTAAAGCTAGAAGAAAAGAAGCCGAATAAATTAAATAACGTGTGAATCTGCTTAAGCAATGGGCATATATTCCTCTTGCAAATTCAAAGCCAAATAAGACATTATTCCCACCAACATAAAAAGATGACCGTCCATTTGTTATCACACTACATGCAATCTGCAAGATTTTCAGACAGCCTACAGAGAAATTAATGAGTCTTCAAAGTTTTGTTCAAAGCTGTGGATGATTTCGTTTTTTTTTCAGAAACATCTGCGCCATTTCAATTTACATTGCATTTACACATCTGGCAGATGCTTGTATCCAAAGCAACTTACAGTGCCTTAAAGTTAAGCATTTTTATCAGTTTGCTTCTTCCCTGGGACTCAAACCCTAAACTATTGCGTTGCTAGCGCATTATTCTTCCAACTGAGCTACATGAAATACACTGAAACAGTGCATTGCATGCAGTCAACATCTTACTTTCTTTTTTGTTTGCATCCACAACAGGTGCGGTAGACCTCACATTGAGGCTCAAACGCAGCTGTATGTTAGACATAAATCAAAATTTGATTCTGTTTTTGGCTTCACTTGTTGTTTTTCTTTTCACTTGATTTTTATTGATAGGTCCAGCAAGCATCATCCGTCGTGAGGTTTATTCATCTGTGGAAAATCTATTAATTCTTATAGAGCAGCGTTTTAACTACTTATGTTCTCTAGTAAATTACCTGACAACTTTTGACACCTCTCTCTCTCTTTTTTCTTCAAAATGACAATTTCTTGTCAAGACAAATCTGTTTGATTCTCACAGATGAACTCTATTAACACAGGTTAAATTCCATTATTTGGGATATCGGACTTTTCTCAATGCTTGAGATCGTTCCAGACGCCTACCTTCAAAGGAAGTAAATTAGCTTACTTGTTGGCAGTGCAGACTGTAATACTGAATGTCACATCTCTCCTCCTGCTTGTTTATCTGTTTGTCTCTACAGTACTTCCTTTTTGAAGTTTTTAATTTTGGAGTCATCCCATCTGGGTCTCTTGACTGCTATGCTTTTAATTAGCCGAAGCGATAAAGGAAAGGTTAATGAGTTCAGTGTGGAGGTAACATGCCATACCTGTGACAGCCTGACGTGTGTGTGTGCGTGTCTGCAGTATTTGCACCTACATGGCCGTCTGTTCCTAACATCTTGTCCTGCAAGTGTCTGAGAACGTGAGGACATCCTTCATCTTGGTAGACATGTAGGCATGTGCTCCAAAATCGATTGAGGCCTATTTATAATTTACAAATCATTTTGCTCTCTCCTTTCCAAACCTGCATTCCATATAAACGGTTTTCTGTTTGCGTTGCCCAGACCCGGGTGAGGGACCTTGAATCAAGGGCATTTAGCATTTACAAAGATTTCAACATCCATGTCGTCTCAAAAGAGTTCGATCTTTCAAAAACCAAACTGCAGGGAAAGCATGTTTTCTACATTCTCAGAAAAGCTGAATTATGAGTAAGAAATACAAAGAAAGACAGCCAGTAGACATTTATTTCACATCTACTGTGAAATGTGCCGTCTTTGTAGCTTTACCATGTGCCTTTTTGATCGTTTTTAAAATAAATGCTTCACCCAGACTGAAATTTGGTCATTTTATTAACAAAAAGTAAAAGGATAATGTCTGAGTTGCTCTCTTTGATACAACAAAAGTGGATGGCAACCAGGGGCTTTCAAGCTCCAAAAAAGCACCATTACAGCATTAAAGTAGTCCTAGTTACTTCCACATCTTTTAGAACTATACAATGGCTTTGTCTGAGTCACCATTCGGTTTTATTACGTTGAACATAACAGCTGAGGTGTCCTGCTATAGTATAAATAATAAAGGTCATATAAATTTTAAAAGTTGCAGAGGTGATTGAATAATAGACATTTTATTTAAAGGAATATTCCATTTTCTTAAAAGAAAAATCCAGAAAATTTACTCACCACCATGTCATCCAAAATGTTGATGTCTTTCTTTGTTCAGTCGAGAAGAAATTATGTTTTTTGAGGAAAACATTGCAGGATTTTTCTAATTTTAATGGACTTTAATAGAGCCCAACATTTATTACTTAACTCAACACTTAACAGTTTTTTTCAACGGAGTTTCAAAGGTCTATAAACGATCCCAAACGTGGCATAAGGGTCTTATCTAGCGAAACGCTTGTCATTTTTGACAAGAAAAATAAAAAATATGCTTTTTTTAAACCACAACTTTTCGTCTAGGTCTGATCCAGCGCAACCTAACGTAAATGCGTAGGGATGTAGAGAGGTCACGTGTTACATATATAAAACACAAATTTGCGGACCATTGTAAACAATAAACTGACACAAAGACATTAATTAGTATCAGTTGACATACAACAATGTAGGAACCGTCCTCTTTCAACACATTTGTAAACACTGGGGCGGAGTTTCGCGTTCGTCTTCTGTGACCTCTTGACGTCATGACGTATTGCGTGGGGTCACATCATGCATCACGACCTGATCTAGATGAGAAGTTGTGGTTTAAAAGTGGATATTTTTTATTTTTCTTATCAAAAATGACAATCTTTTCGCTAGATAAGACCCTTATGCCTCGTTTGGGATCATTTAGAGTCCTTTGAAACTCTGTTGAAAAAAACTGCAAAGTGTTGAGTTAAGTATTTAATGTTGGGCTCTATTAAAGTCCATTAAAATGAGAAAAATCCTGCAATGTTTTCCTCAAAAAACATAATTTCTTCTCGACTGAACAAAGAAAGACATCAACGTTTTGGATGACATGCACTGTAAAAAAATTCCGTAGAAATTTCAATGTTATTGCAGCTGGGTTGCCGGTAATTTACCGTAGATTTACATTTATGTTATTTACTGGCAAGAGTTTGTTCAAAGTCAAATAAATTTTAAATATTAACAAGTTTTTTTAGTTTTACTCTGTGAAGACAAAGACTTGTAAATGTTTAATGTTCATTTAACTTTGAACAAACTCTTGCCAGTAAATAACATAAATGTAAATCTACGGTAAATTACCGGCAACCCAGCTGCAATTTCTACGGAATTTTTTTACAGTGTGGTGGTGAGTAAATTATCTGGATTTTTCTTTTAAGAAAATGGAATATTCTTTAAGGATCTACAAAAAACTTCATCCATAAGTGCTTTGATTTTCAGATTCATGGTACTGTTTGGGATGTGAATGTGGAGATGTAGCGAGGGCAGAATGGACGCTGCCGCTCTGATGGTCCCTTCATTCCAGTCTGATGCCCACAGTGTCAGGCTTGGCACCGACGCAGCAGTGACATGCTGTGATGTGTGGGTATTGGGTGCGAGCTGTCGATATACAGTCAGCTGTGAGGAAGTTATCCATGCCATCTGTTCAGTACGGCTTCTACCCCTATCTGCTTGGAGTCCCTCATCTCACATTCACTGCCCCTTTTTACCCCCGTGTCCAAGCTTTGAATTCTTTGGTTTAGTCCCAGATGCAATTCAAGTTTCCTCCAAATGTCCAGACAGATTGGATTAACAGTTTGGATCAAGAAAATGATTTTCCGCCACTTAGGTCGGTTACTATGCCACATTTTGATTTATTGTTTTTCAAAGCCAGTTAATTAATGTAGGATAATGATACACAGTAATAAAATAATAAAAAGTATGCCCACAAACTGTTGCAATACTCATTCATTTTGCAACGTTTTGAAAGCATCATCAAAGCATCTATCAAATGCATGAATTTAAATGTAAATCTACACAGTTTAACTGAATAAACCTTGTTGAGATATGGGTGATTCTCACGAAATTAGACTTATGATTATGTTTTGAAACATTTTGATAAAAAAGTCAATGCAAAGTAAGAGTATCAAAAAAAGAAGCATACAGTTACAAACATCTCTTCATGTACTATTTTGCACATGTTTCAAATGACATCATACAAACCATTTTTTTTTTTCACATTTAAGGGGGAAATTTTCATTACCGCAATGTGTCCATGGCTGGATTTGAGTTCTTTGACATGGAAATATTTATAATTAAAAATCTAAAAAATGAAAAGCTTGAGTGCATGTTATACTATAAACATTTAAAGTAAAGAAACATGTGGTATTTGGTGATCATTGGTAAATGTAGAGGCAATTTTAAGGAATATAAATGTGTCCAAGAAAAATTTTGTCATCCTCCGCAACAATTTTCAATCATTGTTTAAGCCCTCGAGGAACTAACATTTTAAAAAAAAATGGTTAGGAAGAGACATAATTTACTGTGACACTCAAGATGGCTACCAGATAAAAGTTGAAATATTGTTTATCATAGTACCTACTCAACTTTTTAGTACTCATAACCAAAACATGAGTTTGTAAATGCATTTATTTAATGTAATATCATGTTGCGGTAATGATAATTTTTTATAATGATAATCTAAAAAATGTTAATAATTCTATAGAAAATATTTTTAAACCCTCTAAAAATGGCTTTAAGGGCTTTTTAAAAAATCTGATGCTGGGCACTTTCTAAATCTGGATTTTGTGAAAATCACCCATATGGAATCTGCCAACTATCTTAAAATTCACAAGCAGCACCACATAGGAAAAAGCTTGGACTATGCTGATGCTCAGATCTTGTCGCCAGCTGAGATTTACAGTTTACAGTATGTTAAAGCATCCATTTGGGACATCTTTGATAGACGCTGGTAATGAAGTTCATGTTTGCAAAATGAGAAGACAAATTTTAAGTAGGCGGCCATGTGTACTTTATCTGATTAAATGTACATCTGTCGGAGGAGATAGTTGCATAACCGCATGCGGGCTCCTTTGCAGACATCAGCTAAAGTTTAGAAGTCACAGCGTCTGCGTTCCACTCACTCTTCCAACATTTATAATGAGTTTGCCCACCCAGATTCCCGCAGCGCCACCCCACACACCTTGTTGTGGATTTTCCTTCCTCTCTCACCCGTCCTGCCGCAAATGGGATTCAACCAAGGTTTCTTGGCTGCCGTTCGGTAAACAAAACATTCAGCAGTGGAGAGCGATTCAATTAAGGTTAATTGAAAAGCTCGATCCGTCTGGGATTCCGGAACGCTCCGGTTCCCATCGGTCTGGCGGTATGGTATACAACGCTGCAAGTTCTCCTCCTACACTACATCTCTCCCTCTTCACAGCCGTTTCTGTTCATCGCCCACCATTCCCTGGATCTTATCTCAGCGGCCAAGCTTGTCTCCTGTGACTTTGTTGAAAAGGGATGTGGGTTTTGTTCTCGGAATTCCTCATGATGTCTTCTCCACCATGCATAGATCTGCATACATTTTTATGCTGGCCCATGCTGGTTTTGCTGCTTATTAAGATGGTTTTATTGGTTTATGTATTGGTTCTTTCTGTGAAGAACAAAATGGAACAGAAGGGGAAAATAATCAGATGCAAACTAATTACTTAAAAAGTAAAAAGCATTACTCGCGATGCCATATTGTTATACAGTACATGTTTGAAGAAAGTCTCCAGCATTGTCATTAGAACTGACATTTTGGAGAGAGCCTGCGAGAGCATTTCAAGATCATTATGCTGCATTTTGTTGCCGTGGGTTTATTTATCTGACAGTAAAGCTTGGAGAGCACATACTCATTAAGTTAACAAGCATTATGCTTGACTCCGAATCGCTGAACAGGTGAGAGGCTCTTTTTTAAAGCAGCAATATTCCTGATGAAGCATTTTGGTAAACAAACATTGGTTGACCTGTGTGCAATGTCACTGTCGCGGGCACTTCTACACCTGCTCATAAACATCCAAGCATTTGCAAAGCTGAATATGTCTCACTTTTCTCATTCGGGTAAAAATCGGCAATCCATTTCATTAGAATTACTTTAGAAGCGGCCCTTTAACTTCTGTGTAGCGCTAAGTTAATGAGAAACCACCCACATACTAAATAACTTTGTTGTGTTGCACTCAAGGGTGTCAAGTGGAACATGGGCTAGTCTAGCGGTACTAGCTTTGCTTTTTGTTTATCATGGAAGTGGACCTGGGTTCAATAAAAAAAAATTTCTTTTTTCATACCCAGCAAATTTGCAGCTGAACTTGACTTAGACAAATTGGTTTTCATTTATTTATTGTATGGGAACTCTTAAAAAAAACTCTTCTAAGAAGAACCATTTCTTTCTTAACTTTTAAATTACCTTGATATCTTAAAGGGACACTCCACTTTTTTAAAAATATGCTCATTTTCCAGCCCCCCTAGAGTTAAACATTAGATTTTTACCGTTTTGGAATCCATTCAGCTGATCTCCAGGTCTGGCAGTACCACTTTTAGCATAGCTTAGCGTAATCCATTGAATCTGATTAGACCATTAGCATCACGTATAAAATAACCAAAGAGTTTCAATATTTTTCCTATTTAAAACCTGACCCTTTTGTAGTTACAACGTATACTAAGACCGAAGGAAAATTAAAAGTTGCGCCTGAAAATAGTTCCCTGCTATTGAAAGTTACCAAGCATGATGCTAATGGTCTAATCAGATTTAATGGATTATGCTAAGCTATGCTAAAAGTGGTACCGCCAGGCCCGGAAATCGGCTGAATGGATTCCAAAACGGTAAAAATCACATGTTTAACTCTAGGGGAGCTGGAAAATGAGCATATTTTCAAAAAAAGTGGAGTGTCCCCTTAAATATTGACTGAGTATGGTCAAATCAATGTGAAATCAAACTTCGACGCTGCTAATCTCAGAATTAGATACTTTTGACTGGTGTTCACAGACAGGGTCACATATTTTTGCCATGCATTTCATATGCTATAGCTCATTAACTGACCTCTTTGTGTGTTATCCACCAAATATTTACTATTGTTTCTAACACCAGCCACATATGAAGGTGGGCAGGAGTAGATTCCCTGAGCTGTACGGTAAGCCAGAAGCACGGTGGTGCATATGGAAGAAGATTCACCTTGTCTTCCAGCAGCTGTAGCGTCATTAAGACCTTGGCGGTAAGGCAGGGAGTCCCATCTGCCACGGCTGATGGTGTTGGCGTCTGCGCACGGATCCTGCGTGTTTGAGCCTGGCATGTCTGATTCAAACAACGTAGCTGCTACATGAGCGTCCAGCAATCCCACAGGCCCGTCTGCCCATAGTACAACTGACCTAACTTCCATAGTAAAAAGACTTGATATAAGAGGTACACGAGATAATATTTTAAGACGGCGGATGTGATCATTGCACCGTTTCCACAGAACGTTACATCATTTCGTTTTAGAGACTTGAGCCATTGAGATCTAATCGAGCAGGTGCTGTTAAAATTTCATTATGTTTTTCAGTCAAACTTTTAGGTTTTATTGCTCCACACAAGATTTATATAAAGTCTTTAATATGAATTTCATTGTTCTATTCAACAAATGTGATAGTTTTAAGAGATTTTTTTTACTATTGCCAACAGCTTGTGCTTTCTAACAATTCGTCAGTGCACTAAACTCAGAGTATTGCGTAAGGTTTCAAATGCTATTAGAAGTTGTAAAACACCAGCATATGGGGAGGATGCTCAGTGTTATGAAATGTTGTCAGCATATTCAATACGAAGTGTTTTCTTCTGCGGCGTAAGCAGAAAATACTGGATATGTTTGGCCGTGCACAGTAGTGGTTCCTGCTGCAGTAAAATGCCATGTCAGTCTTTGGCATATGGATAAAGTTAGATCTTAATTGATTGGTTTGGAAATTGCATTTTTTTTTTTAAATGTGTGTAGTCTGATCTCATTAAGTGATGAGAAATGATTAAAGGTGGCACTTTAATAAGATTTATTGAATTTGGCCCTGCATTGGAGAAGTAAATAAATATAATAAACCGTCTTTTGTACACAATTCTGCGTTTGTTGCTGTAGTGACAGGATGAAGATAAACTAAGCCGTATGAATAGACATTAGCACACAGAGCCCAAATATCCCGATGAAAAACTCCATTAAGTCAACGACCCATTCACTGAATGATCACTTATTATGTCTGTAAAACTGAAGAGATGGCATATATCCAATAAACTATTATGTAGTCACTTATTTTAACAAGAGTATTGACGTGGAAGTTTATTTAGGACATTGTTTTAAATGGACGTCTTTTTGATAGCGTAGTGTGTCACCTCTGTCACCATAAATATATTGGTGATGGTTTTAGCAAGGCGTTTGTGGTGTCTTTCCTGAATCGTGTTCATTTAGTAGAGAAATAATCATTTACAGATGTAGGAATCAGACAGTGGGTATATGTTTTAGCATGTGCAAAATGGCTTTTAAAGCCTAGGTTTGTATGTGGGTTTATAGCAGCAGCAAAATTGTGAAATGAATAGCATGAATTATTGATATTTTATTGGAAGATTTGGGTTAGGGGGATAGTTCAACGTAAAATGAAAATGAATATTTTTTCACCGTTGTGTCATTTCCAACCTGTCTGAGGCGATTTGTAGTTGCTTGTATGACTTGTGTGCTATATTCCAAGTCTTACAGCTCACTGGAGGGGAAGATTGACTGGAGAAAAGCTAAAATTTTGGTCTGTTTCTAATGTAAAGTATTGAACGTGCTTTACACATTGTGCAGTAATGCTTATATGGATGATGCGAGTACTGGTTTTACTACCCCTATCAGTAAAGTTGCAAAAATGAAAATGTATGAATCCATTAGTGTTCATGATATTGTCTCATCTACCAGACACTGAACAATGTAGTTATGCTGGGTACACACCAACATTTTTTTTACATCTTATAAGATTTTCAAAATGTGACAGACTACAAAAATGAAGATAAAAAATCGTGTGTGGTATGCCATGATGTGTCAAAGACAGCACACCACACACAAACAGATTTTTAACCAGACTCCGCAAAATCTCGCAAGACTTCAGAATAAGCATGGCAGACGATATGCAGGAAGAAATTTCAATGATAGTGTTTGTAATGATTTTCACCGAAAATTCAAGGAAATAAAGGGTTTGGGTAAAGTCATGGAGGGAGCGGGAACATGGTCTGTACAAGTTCACTTTGCATCAACTTTGTGCTGCGGCATGGCTGCTTCCATCTTCCATCATCTCGCTTTCTTATTGGACCCCTCACACAGCAGGATTTCGGATCGTAAATATTAAACATGTTTAATATTTACGATTCATGATCTGGGCGGCTCCGGCGTTCTTCCGCTCAGGTTCGGACACTCTTAACCCACCTCACACCAAGGGAAAATCTGATAAGAAAATTTGTAGAACCATCAAGATAATCTGAACATAGCTTGGATTGTCAGAAGGGGGGATATTTGCCCAAAATCAGTCCAATTTTCTTTTGGTGTGTAGGGGAGAGCGAGGCACAACCTAAAACTTTTTGGTTTTGGCTCATTCATTCAAAAAAATTTTTAGTTTGATTAATTATATTTTTACACAAGCAACACACACGTCTCTGCTACAAATGAACATTTGAAGTTTGTTTCTAGTACAATTACACCAAACGTGACAAAAGTGCAAAGGTAACAACTTACCCATTAGTTTTAACCCCCTGTAAGTTTGCAGGCAAATATTTCAATACTATTTTATCTATATACTTGAAGTGGATATTGTTTATATATCTGTCTATAATAGACAGGTATCCACACTGTATTCATTCACCCAGCCCTTTTCTAACAATAGTTCAATTATAAATGAATACAAATGTCTAAATATGTGAGAAAGGGCAGCACAATTATGACAAAACATTTTTTATATGTGACCCAGTCTGTAATAACCAAACTACAGTTTCAAAAATCAAATTCTGAGATAATGGGCATCAAAGTCTGATTTTAGCCATTCATTTCATTATGATTTCAATCTTTAACGTGACCTTATTCAATCAATATTAAAGATATGAACAAAAATAAATTTGAGACACGATTTTTGATGAGACGGGCACATTTATTTTGTTGACAGCCAGCAATCATTCATGTGTAGCCTATTTAAAACAACGGCAAGAATTACGCTAACGTTAGCGGTTTTCATATCGTAAGTGCTGAGGGGTTAGTTGTAACACAGCGTTACAATTAACCCCCGCTGGGTCAAAATATTTTCAAGCCCACCAAAAAGTTGCTAAGAGCTGCAGACATATTTCAAAACAATGCTTCATTGCTTCAAAACAAAGTCAACAAGAAACTGATTAAGATGACATAGCATTGGATTTGGTATCTTATACAACCAACTTAGAAACAACAACAACAAAAAAACATATAATGAAAAAATTTGCTTACATGCCACCAAAACACTCTACAAAATAATTCTCTGAAAAAAAATATCTGGAAAAATCTTTTGGCAGCGTGAAAAAAACACTGGAAAAAAACGCTCAACCTTGTGCAACAATGCACATTTCAATACTTCGAAACTGCTTGTCTGTATCTTTGAGGAACAGCTCATATACAGTAGTTTTCTGTTAGTTGTGAAGGGGCTGGTGAATGTCCCCATCCATATCGTGGTTGTTAAAGGATCAAAGGAGCAGCTACAGTGTGGGGGTGAAGGCGAAATTTTCTTCCCTATTGTTACCTGAAAAATTTCCAGACCGATTGTTGCGGGATGTGGAATGAATTGCAGTTTCCATAGCGTGACTGACAATGAAACGCTATCATCTGACAAAAAGCAACACCAGAAACCAGAGAGCGAAATCTTCCAAGTAAGTGCATTTCCAATAAGTGGGCCTATTTTAAAGCCGGGGAAGCAACTGAGAGATGAAAAAATGACAGAAAGAGACAAGCCACCTAAAATGTTTATTTCGCAGCGGCTGTCCTGCTCCTGCAGCATTAGTGTGAAGATGTGTGTGTGTGTTTGAAGTATTACCTTTAGTACAATAGAGCATATTTCTCACCTCTCAGAGGAGAAAGACAAGGCAGATGTTTTATTGATCAGGTATTCATTCATGGTGTCCATTGTTTCCAACGTGCTCTTTTATTTGCTTGACTGACAGTGATCCTTTTCACACCTCTCCGCCTGAGATCCTGCTGTTCTGTTGTGTTTTTATGGTAATACTTGGTGATATGGTGCGACTGTGACACACAATCCTGTAAGTGCTTCTTTCATGCATATTTGTACTCTTTTGGATTGGTGTGTACTGTACCGTGAGATGTTCACCTGTGCTGTTAGTTAGAGCTGATCCATGTCTGTTAAGGTTATTCTGTGGTTTGACAAGCATAACCATCTGATATGAATGTGACAGCACACGCCTGTCTCAGACATGACAGTTGGCGTATTTTATTTGCACTTTCTGTGTCCTAGTCTTTGTCATCGTGTAGAATTGTGTAAATCGTCTGTATGGTAAAATCAGGTAAATTGAGGCAGTTTACTAAACTCAGCCTATATTTTATTACATTATGGGGCAGTTTAGAGGGTTTAGATTAAAGAGCACCTATTCTATTTTTGTAGCACCAGATTTCACTCTCTTCCTGAAACGCACGCATTTGAAGAGCGCTGTGTCCCTGATTGGCCAGCTAATCTTTACATTGTGATTGGCCTGAATACCTCTGGCGTCAGCCAGAAATGTGACGCTCCTTACCATGTTTGAAAGATTCGGTCACAATGAAATGCTAACAGGAGATAACTTACAGGCTGTGAGTCAGAAGCGGGATGAATTATGATAATGTCGGTCTTGTCTACATCACCAATCACAGGAAGTAAACCGTTGCCTACAATCCGTGTGTTTGTTGTAATCCAAGAAATTTACGTTGAAGACAATGATTAACGTTGGAGCGCCAATGTTTATTTAGGGGGGTGTAGCTTTTGTATATTGTTAACATGTACTAATACACACCAAAGGAAATGTAGACAATCAATACTTTTTTATTTTGATAAATGATGGTTACCATAATTTATCAAAATAAAAAATATCGATTGTCTACATTGGCACACAGCCAATTGTAACGATTGACTTCCATAGTAGGAGAACAAATATTATGGAAATATTGTCATAAATTATGAAGAAGATATTTTAATAAATAAATACACATTGATGACAGAATTTCCATTTTTGGGTGAACTATCCCTTTAAGGTTTTATGTGCAACCTATAGTGTGACATAAACAAACAGTGATGAGGCTACGCTATTATGAAAACAACATAGCGATATAACACAATGGACGCATTGTTATAATATTTAATAAGCCACATTTGAGGCCAAATTAAATCCAATTTCCAAACAAAAACATTTCTAATTAATGAGCTTGTGATGGAGTGGTAGTGGAGCGCTCTTAAAGGATTAGTCAATTTTCTAAAAAAAATCCAGATAATTTACTCACCACCATGTAATCTAAAATGTTGATGTCTTTCTTTGTTCAGTCGAGAAGAAATTATGTTTTTTGAGGAAAACATTCCAGGATTTTTCTAATTTTAATGGACTTTAATGGACCCCAACACTTAAAGGGATAGTTCACCCAAAAATGAAAAATTTTTCATAATTTACTCATTAACATGTTTTTACAAACCCGCATAAATTTCTTGGTTCTGATGAACACAATGGAAGATATTTTGAGAAATGTTTGTCATCAAACCGTTTGTAGACCCCATTCACTTCCATAGTATGATAAAAGAATACTATGGAAGTAAATGGGGTCCACGAACGGTTTTGATACAAACATTTCTCAAAATATCTTCCTTTGTGTTTATCAGAACAAAGAAATTGATATAGGTTTGTAACAACATGAGGGTGAGTAAATGATGACAGAATTTTCATTTGGGTGAACTATCCCTTTAACAGTTTTAATGCAGTTTAAAATTGCAGTTTCAAAGGACTCTAAAAGATCCCAAACGAGGCATAAGGGTCTTATCTATCGAAACTATTGTAATTTTTGGCAAGAAAAATAAAAAATATGCACTTTTAAAGCACAACTTCTTGTCTATCTCCGGTACTGTGATGCACACGCGACCTCACGTAATACGTCAAGAGGTCACGGATGACATATGCGAAACTACGCCCTAGTGTTTACAAGTGTGGAGAACCGGAGGACCGTTCTGACGTTGTTGTATGTTGAATGATACTAAATAATGTCTTTGTGTCAGTTTATTGTTTAAAATGGTTGTTTAAAAAAACGTGACCTTTCTACATCATTACACAATTACGTGAGGTCGCGCTGGCGCATCTCACGACCGGAGGAAGACAAGAAGTTGTGGTTTAAAAGTGCATATTTTTTATTTTTCTTGCCAAAAATGACAGTCGTTTCGCTAGGTAAGACCCTTATGCCTCGTTTGTGATCGTTTAGAGTCCTTTGAAACTGCAATTTTAAACTGCATTAAAACTGTTAAGTGTTGGGGTCCATTAAAGTCCATTAAAATGAGAAAAATCCTGGAATGTTTTCCTCAAAAAACATCATTTCTTCTCGACTGAACAAAGAAAGACATCAACATTATGGTTGACATGGTGGTGAGTAAATTATGTAGATTGAATAGTAAATGGACTAATCCTTTAAAGCAAGAGAAAAACAAGAAGCTCCAACTTTCTCCCCATGGTCAAAATCACAGACCTCTGCTTAAAGCAGACATATCATGCTTTTAAATCTGTCCTTTTTACATATAAATCATCTATTTGTGGTCTATGTAACGCGAAACTGCAATGCTTGGGTCTGAATTCCTCATTATTATAGCCCCACAGGCCCCCTTTCTACCCCTTTTCTGATGTGCATCTGAGAGCAACTCGTTTTGGTACTGTCTTTTTAAATGCACGTCATACCCTGCCCCCTCTCCAGGTTGCAGAGGTGACACTCGGTTAAACTCCACCCCGTTCGGCCATTTTTGTAGTTTTATAGCAGAGATACGATTATCTAGCTGCACAGAAACTTTTTATTTACTCGTTATTCACAAAATGTCAACAACGGAAGACTTGTCCATCCAGCCTTATATGTTCGCGCCAGAGTCGGAAACGGACTGAGAGGAAAATTAAGACGACGAACCTGCAGAACAACGTCTTCATATGGAGGTATCGCAATGGTGTGAGGCTGCAGCCTCCGGAGGTCGCATATCTAGGCTGCATACGTCATCAAGACGGTCTTATTTCAGAATATTAACAATTATAAAGTTTACTATTATTCTTAGTTAATCGTAAGTTGTTGTAATATGCTCATGACTTGCAAATGTGATGCTCAGTTAACTTAAACCAGGCTTGATGCCCAAAAGCGATCTCCGCAGGCTGCAGCCTTCGGAGTGAGAAACAGCACTGCTAAACCATGACCACCGTGTACTTTACATTTTTACTTTAAGTTATAAACTGCTTACCGAAGTGCTCTGCTCGTCGTCTCCAAAGATAGAAGTAATTGACCCCTCAATCAGACGAAGTCTATCGGCAAATCCTTCTTTATACTGGCGGAGATTGGTGAAGTAGTTATCCTTAAAGTGCCTCGGGCACACAAAAATGACTTTACCCACAGATGTGAGTACATTTCTTACACTCTCGTAACTTCTGCATCCTTGAGCTTGGACTACAATATCGCAGCGAGAAATATAAAATGGCGGATTGCTCGTAGTGTTGGGCTGGAAGTCGATGTCCTTATTTAGCAGTTCCGCTGCAAATACTGTGACGTAATTGTTCAAAAAACGTAATAGATAATAGAAAAATCAGAACCGGTTGGAAAATATGACCAAAACAGAATATAAAGATATCAACAAAGCACCTGAAGAGACTAATTTCAACTTTTATGTACTTATAAACACTACAAATATACAACAAAATGCATTTAAGAGCCAAGAAAGTGGATTTAGCATGATATGTCTCCTTTAAATCGCTCCTATTCATACTTCGGTGGGGTGACGATAGCAAAGTAAGCAGTGTTATTTAGTAGAATACATAAATTGAAGTTGGATTTGGATTCATTTTGTTGGCAACTCTATAATTGTTTTTTAAGAGGAAGAGATGATTTTCTCAGAAAGTGTGCACTGTATTTCACATAATACCAATGTGCACCATAATGGCTCTGACAACAGAAAAATGATAGTTTTTAGTCAACACTCATAAAATTGCAGTGTGTCGTAATTTGTCAGCTGAAGGATGATGCACAGTTTTATCATTTTGATTCATTGCACTTTATAATTTTGACAATAATCTCTCTCTCTCTCTCAATTTCTGTCCCTGTCTTTACACCTGAAACCAAGCATTTGATCTATCGCATCTACTGGCGTAACAAATCTTTTGTAAGACAATGATTTACATCCTCAGCATAATGTTTGTCTTTAGTATTCATATTCTAAGCTCTGCAGTATACGTGAGGTAAAATCTAGTTTTTGTCTAAATGAAGTTTATAATACACTCACTGTTCTGAATTTAAAACCTGCAGCGCTGTTTGCTTTTGACTTAACATTTGTCACTCCACCAGAACCAACACACGATGTGCTACAACATCTGCTGAGCCACGGCTCCAGCGTGCCGTTTTTAGAGCATGTGTATGTGTCAGATTGGCCGAGGGGCTTCGAGTGTGTCTGATTAAAGGAGGTGGTGCATCCCTGAGCTGACAGTCTCTGGCCTTGCTTTAGTGCATGTGTGTATTTATCACCATCTTAAGTGCTCTCATGAACCGTCCCCTCCACTATAACCCTGTCTAATGGAAAACAAAGGCACAGCCAAGTGAGCCAAGACAGTGCGCCTCTCCTCTGGCACTAATGCACCATCAAAGGGTGCTGTATGTACATGCTGGCCATACCTCATACATAGTGTACTGTATATAGAATGCAGCTGAATATTTGTACATTAAACACTTGCAGGGAATGCTGGGACTCGTTTGCCATCATCATAATGCACAAGGGTGAAAAGAGTGCGTGAATGAAGTTTGGGTGGAGGTCTTTTTATGGTTAATATTATTTATTTGAAATGAATTGATTTATTGTATGCTTGGCTTAATTTTGTCTTGGATTTGTATTAACTAGGCTGAATTGATTTGTTACCAATTTAAAAGGCCATACTTTCTCATTTTGTTTTTTTTAATAAGTGGCCCATTGAGATTTCCATCTCACTGGTGTAATGACATGATAACTTTACAAGTGGAAAGCACTTGAAAAATCTATAGAAGTAAACGTCTTTCTGTTTGTCTTCTCCATTTAAAGCCGAGCTGTCAGGATGATGTATAGTTTGATGCTGCTCTTCTTTTATAAAAAAAAAAAACTTTTAGTTTTGATGCTTTATACAGATGCTGTTTTGCTTTGCTGCACTCACCGTCTATAGTCAAATGGCCGGTAAAGCGTCAGTGTACAAGCTGTCAGGTTTTCGCCTCAGTGGGTATTCATTTCTCGTTTTGCTCTCTTTTATTCTTTCAGTCTCTTCCATTTTTTATGTTTTGTCATGGACAGGAACATTTGAAGCTTTCTCGTATGTGCTAAAATGCATTTATGTGTCAAGTTCGATGTGTTCGTGAATGATAATTTATCAGGACTGTCTGCTCACCTACAAAAGGGTTTTTATTTGCTTTTGCTCCAGTGAATGTCTGAAATGATAAAGAGGTTAGATGCACTTTGTTTTGCTTGGCTTTTTAAAGGGACACTTCACTTTTTTGAAAATATGCACATTTTCCAGCTCCTCCAGTGTTAAATATTAGATTTTCACCGTTTTGGAATCCATTAAGCTGATCTCGGGTTTGGCGGTACCACTTTTAGCATAGCTTAGCATAATCCATTGAATCTGATTAGACCATTAGCATCATGCTAAAAAATAACCAAAGAGTTTCGATATTTTTCCTATTTAAAACTTGACTCTTCTGTAGTTACATCGTGTACTGAGGCCGACAGAAAATTTAAAGTTGCGATTTTCTAGGCCGATATGGCTAGGAACTATCCTCTCATTCTGGCGTTATAATCAAGGATTTGCTGCTGTAACATGGCTGCAGGAGGCGCAATGATATTACGCAGCGCCCCAAAATAGTCCCCTTGGTAACTTTCAATAGCAGGGGACTATTTTCAGGCAGTGCGTAATTGCAACTTTTAATTTTCTGTCAGTCTTAGTATACGATGTATCTACAGAAGAGTCAAGTTTTAAATAGGAAAAATATCAAAACTCTTTGGTTATTTGTGAGCGTGATGCTAATGGTCTAATCAGATTCAATGGATTATGCTAAGCTATGCTAAAAGTGCTACTGCCAGACCCGGAGATCGGCTTAATGGATTTCAAAACGGTAAAAATCTAATGTTTAGCTCTAGGGGAGCTGTAAAATTAGTATATTTTTGAGTGTCGCTTTAAGATATATAAGCTATATTTATATTCCAGAACAACTTTATCATACACAATAAACTAATACTCATTCAAATTCTCGTATTGTAACACTGTCAACTAATAAACGCATTTTGTATGATTTATAAAATGCATGAGTTGACACTTACAGTATATGTGATTAAACTATATAACACGTTTATATTAACATTTTTTTTTAAAGGGCACATATTATGCAAAATACACTTTTACAAGGTGTTTGGACATAAATATGTGTTGGCAGTGTGTGAACACAACAACCCTACAATGAAAAAAAATCATGAAAATCTGACTTTTTTCATGTTAAAGTGTTATGATTGGGTCCCCAGTGCTTCTGTCAACCCAACTTAGTAACTCTCTCTGCAAGCATGTGAAAGGTAATTGAAATGTTGCTCCCCTTGTGATGTCAAAAGGAGATCTTATTATAATAATAAATTATCTATATGGTATTTTAAGCTAAAGCCTACGTACTCTGGGGACACCAAAGATTTATTTTACATCTTGAAAAGACTTTAATTCCCATTTAACCAAAACAGTTTCATTAGACATGCAGTTTTGATTCTCTTGTTAATGTTATGTCACACAAACAAAGCTCCACCCATGGCCACTGACTGGCTGGTTAATTTTACACAAAAGCTGTTCTTGTGTTTGTTGCATGGCTAAAGATACTATTGTTTTAGACTGTATTCACAGCAGTTCTGTCTATTTTTAACCAAAAGCGCTCACTGTTGGTAAGGGAGTGAGGGTGTCTGCAAATCTCTTGTCATATTAAATTGCCTTCAAGTTTATGCTTTTTTAACATTTAAGTTTATATGTCATAATTCAGTACATACTAGGGATGTGCATTTATGTCATTTTTTCATTTCGATTAATCCATAGGTCTGAAGAACGAGTACTCGATTAACTGGGGGCGGGGCAATCAAAGGGGCGGGGCGTACACGTCATGGTGAAAATGAAAATATTTTCATTAAAACACTCAAATAAAACTTAATTTTGAAGAAACTTTGACAGAACAATGAACACATACTATATTCCTAATTAATCAAATGTTTTTAACAGAAACCTCTAACAGAAAAGCTGCGTGATGAAGTGAAACTAAAGGGTTAATAAACACAAACCGAAGCCCTTTCTATTTGACGCACTCTGCATAATATTAAGCCTTTATACAACATAAATGTACAACGTGCATCTATCTGCATAAAATGCAAGACTTCAACTAAGGTTTCAACCAAGTTATCTAAAAAAAAAAGAAAGGAAAGTTTAACTCCCTTTGTGGATGTGCATCATAAACGGCGCACTTTTAAACACGTCCAGTCAAAGCTCAAGCTTCATAACATTATGCAGCTTTAAGTGTTTTGCTATCATTTTAGCGTTTAGCTGTGTCGTGTCGTCCTCTTACCTCAGTCAAGATGTAATGGTAATGCTAGTATGGCTCTCTGGTATCTCTTGACATTTGATGTTTAAATATGAGATGATAATCCATTGAATTTTTGACGGCGCTGTACATTTTGCACCTGACTGACTGTATTTCCGAAAATCACGACATCCTTTTAAACCATAGTGCCTCAGTGATGTGAGGTGTGACCGGCTTCGCGGGCTCGCGGGCTGCGCGGATCGGCGGGTTTCTGCGGTGCGGTCGCGCGGAATTATCTGTTTGTTTTTGAATCACGCATGGTAATGTTACTGATGTCATACGTCGGTCTGCGTAGCTTGACACGACGTCAAACACGCATCTCCAGACCCAGTCTTTACTACCATATGCGCTCGTAATGCTAACCAGACATCCAAATGCCGCCATATCCACAATAAATAAATTAATAAACCCACATGATCATCGTTTTCGTGATCGATCATCGATGCCACGTTCGAGTACTCGAGCAATCGAGTACTCGTGCCCATCCCTAGTACATACGCATAGGAGATGCTTTTATCTTAAGCAACTTACAGTTGCACAGTACCTACTGTATGTTCCCATGACCTTTGGATTGCTTATGCAATGCTTTACCAGTTAACCATCAGGAACACATCCAGTAAAAAGCATATTTCTATGCAGCTTTAATTAGTTTTATTGCCTGTTACTGGGCTCATTTTAATAAAATATATCTAGATTAGTCAATAAATCCTCAGTAAATACAGGTGTGATGATGGTTGCAGGCACTGCGGTGCATATTTAATTTATCAGAGCTTAGTGTGTGCCGAAACAAACTCTTGTCCTTTGTGAAAGCAGATATGTGGACCTGTTGAGGATATGAGAAGAGCTTTATCACATTGACAAGGTTAATAACCCAATCAAAATGCTATGGAGACATCGTCTCCCTCAGAAACGTGGTAATGTCACTGTCGGACAATGTCATTTTGTTTATCACAATTCATTTCGCTTTTGTACTGTCGATTACTTTTATGAATGAGCTGCCTCTTCTGAGAATATTTCTCTGCTTTGTGATTTGTATAACAAGTATGTGTTCATAGATCAGGTCAAGGTCCCCCTTTTAATTCCTGTTTCTCTTTCTGATTGTGTTTCTGTCTAATGGGACTCTCATCCAGGGTCAGGCCACGACGAGCTTCACTTTACATGCAGGCATAATAAGCTGGCATATGTCATACATCATGTTTTATTCTCAGTTGTTAAGTATAAGAGATAAGGTCTTGTATACAGTCATGGGTCTGCATCTAGAACAGGGTTCCTAAACTTTTAAATCCAGGACCCACATAGGCTGGAATAATCTCAAGACCCACCATTTAAGAAAACAAAAAGTTTTTTCCTTGTCATTGTGTAAGCTTAATATAAATTTTGTATATGTAATGTTTTTTTAATTGCAATATTACTATAATTTATTGTAGGACTGTGCGTTTATGTCAAAAATAATACACTTTTAGAAAAAAAAAAGGTGCAAGATGGTATAAAAGTTGTCACTGGGGTGGAACCTTTTCTAAAAGTACAATTTGGACTCATAAGATGCATATTTTTACCATATTAGGACCTTTTAACTCTTTCCCCACCATTGACGAGTTATTTCTTATCCTGTTATCTTGTCAATTAAGAGAAAACATTTGCATAAAAAAATTACTAATTGTAAACTCTATGTATGTTTTGACAATCATTCTGAATCTGATCTCTAACAAAATTCCTTCACAAAAATGCAATTATTTCAGCTTTTTGCTAAATACGGAGCCCCTAAGGGGACATGGAGCAAAAATTAAATAAAGTTTAGTTTCATGTGCACACACGAAACTTTCATGTGCTCACGCGAAACCTTCATGTGCAGATTTTTTTTTTAAAGTTTAGTTTTGCGTGCTCACGTGAAGCTATCGCGCGAGCACATGAAACTATTGCGTACTCACCTGAAACTATCGTGTGCGCGCACGTGAAAGCGAAAGTTTCACGTGCGCGTGTGATAGTTTCACGCAAGCACGCAATAGTTTCACGCGAGCACATGAAAGTTTCACGTGAGCACATGAAAGTTTCACGTAACAAATCGTAACAAGGGCATGGTGAGCTTGAACCTGCTTATGTAGGGTCGTACCGCTTACATAATGCGGTACGGCAACATCCAACAGGAAAATTCAACTGCAGTAGCCACCGTTCAACCTGAAGAGGGCACCACTTAGACGTTTTTACAACATATTGTAGCATTGAAACACTGTATACCCAAAAAAGTTACTCAAATCAATGAACAGCACCAATAAAGCCACATTCTTACAGATCATTAACTAAAAAAAGTTGGTTTATGGTTTAGTTACTCTTTAAATGTATAATAAAGTAAAATTCTCATCCTGTTGACAGCAGTGGCAGTCGATGTCTCCTCTTCCGAGAGGCAAAAAAGCTAAATATGTGTTTGACGTTTCATGGGAACCCATGTGCATCACATGTCATGTCAAAATACATGCCTGCTGCATACATGTCGAAAGGGTTAATGAAAAAAGAGATGTTTTATCATAAACCCTAACAAAACGTCTGTAGCAGGCAAGCGCAATGCACATAGGTTCACATGACACACATATTTTGACATGATGAACCACACACATGATGAGTTTCACATTTGTGCCTCCTCGGAAAGAAGTCACAAGTCGCCACTAGTTGACAGACAGCTATGAGAAAAGAGCCCAGTATGAACACATCCTTTATTCATGCTCTAAATGCACCGCTTGTGCATCAAAGCACAATCAGTGCCTAAACCAATGAACAATTGTCATTGTAATTCTCCACAAAAACCAAGTGACTGTGCAACCCAACCTTTTCCCCTTTGTGACCCACAGTTTGAAAACCTGATGATATGTTACCAAATGTTGCGATCTGCTGGTAGCTGGTTTGCTGCTAGTTACCAGCTAGAAACCAGCTACATCTACAGATCAAACAATGTAGAATTTGTCAGTCCTTTTTTTGTGATTGTTGCGGGCAAAATCCTTGATCTTGTGGCACCTTTTCTTAAAAAATGCGATGGAATATGCGGAATATTTATGCAATTTTATGGAATGAAATGGCGGGAACTTGCAAAAACTGTTTGCAGCTTTTCAATGATGTTCATGTCACATAATCACGTCACACTTCATAACGTTCCCATGGTAACAGGGCACATGGCTGCGCTTGTGTGAGGTTAATGCAAAAATTTTTAACTTTCTGCTAAGATATATTTGAATTTTGCTATGAAAATGCGGGGATTATGAAATCATGCAAGCCCACATGTTTTGCGCACGGAAATCTGTAATTTTTGCATCGAAGGTGCAACGTATTTGAAAAAATGCGCCCCCCGCATAAATATGCAGACTTTGGCGTTGAATCATCCGATCGCATAATCACGTTTTTCTGGAGGGACTGATTTGTCAACCAGTTTAGACCAGATTATGACCAATTTAAAGCTTCTAACATGGTCTAAGGCACAGCTCCCATCTTAAACTGGGACCAAGAGAGACTCCGTTGCTCACAATTAACTTACCTGTGGCTGTTTTCTCCGGAGGGTAGTAACAAGAGGAAACACATTCACACACTGCTGTTTAGACGATAAGGCTATTAGTAGAGAGAAAGCACAAAATAGTCATTGTTTCTCTTTTAAAAGTTTATCTGGTGCTTGATTTTTGACTGTTGTATCCATCGGTTTGTATACACATTTACCTTCATAGCAAAGTTTGTGAACGGTTCATCGCAAACCAGGACACATATGCACCATCCACACGCTTGGGTATAGATGTGTCCTCAGGCATGTACAAACACACAGACGACTGTTCGGCCTGATGCTGCTGTGCCACTGCGGGGGCGTACGTGATGAATTATTTTACACCATTGTGACCTCTTAGCTTAGTATGTATGACAGCGTCTGATGTGTCAAGTCCCACAGTATCACAGTAGATAAATAAATACGAACAAACTGTCTGATGTAGAGTCCTGAAGGACTGTAAATCAACAGAAGTGCTGCTAGCCCTCTTATTTTCACCCCTCTGGGCTGTTAGGGTTTTATCAAACCGATTCCGAAAACATGAGAATGCCAGGTGCGATTGGAATCTGTGTATCCATATCAGTGTGGTAGTCTACCTGGGATTTGCTCCCTGTGTTGCTGCTTTAAGCATCACAGCGTATTGCACACAGGGGGTTCTCAAGGTTACTTGGAGAGGACAGGTCACATTTTCAAGGGGGATCGATATTTTGTACACGCTACTCTGTTTCCCGCCAGCGCCTCCTTCACGAACCCCCCGGGGTGGTGATAGAGGTTTTCGGAGCAGGAAGAAGGGTAGGAGAAATAGATTCTTCAAATCCCCGCGGATCGCATTTGTGCCGCCGCTGCGAGGGAGTAGCGAATGTGTAAAACGGCATTGATTGGTGGATTGACTTGTTCATTCCTTGCGATAGAAATCTGAAAAGACTAAAGGAAAGCTAGTTACTGTAGCTCAGGGAGTATCATGATGCACAGGGCTTTTCATGTTCCTGTTAAATGGTGTTTGTGCTTAGCATCAATGTAACAGTGATTTTAGAGTATTGTTTACAGTAGCTTTGTATCAGGACCTCACCAGTTATAGATAAGTGGTTAAGATTCGACTGGGGACAAAAAGTGTCCATTGGCCAAGTAATTTGAAGAAATATTTTATTGAGTAAGTTCTATTTTATTATATGAAATTATGAAAATATGTGACCCTGGACCACAAAAGCCAGTTATAAGTAGCATTGGTATATTTGAAGAATTTGGTTTCAAAACGCAATAAATTCATTTTGACTAATTTGGGTAAAAATGTGTTTTCTATCACAAGAAAGTGACAAGATGAAAACCACTATTTTCTGTTACAAACATTCACGTAGCATCTTTAGGTTATAATAACAAACTATTAATCCATAATTTGATTTTCAAAGATTTATTATAAAACTGATAATTTTTTCCCCAAAATGCAATAAATCTATGACACAATTTTTTAAATGCTATAAATAAAATAGTGGTATAAACTGATTAAAAAAATTAACATTAATGACATTAATCAAAAACACTTTGTCATATTAACTCTTTCACCGCCAGCGTTTTTAAAAAAAGTTGCCAGCCAGCGGCAGCGTTTTTCACCAAAGTTTAATGCCTTTCAGAAAATGTTCTTCTTTAAATATATAAACATACAATATACCAAATGAAAGAACAGCCCCTCTGCTTTCAAAAAAAAAAAACGTTTCATCCTACCTTCAGTGGTTCTTTTGTAATCAGCTTTTGAATATGGGTAGGTTTCTGCAAAAACACCACATTTTGAGCAAAAAGCAAAGATAATTCCATTTTTATGACGGACTTTTCATAGAGATCCGATTCAGAGCGATCTTTAAAACAGACACGGACATGCATCAGCTTGCCATAGGGCAATACTTCCGGTTTTAAAAAGTTGCGGAAGGGCGCCACCTGGTGGATAATAGCGGTATTGCGGAAAGACGGAAAATCTCGTCATTGGCGGGGAAGCGTTTTCTCTTAATTGACGAGATATCTCGTCAATGGCGGGGAAAGAGTTAAGAACACTGTCGTTGCTGCTGTCATCCTTGGGAAGTCGTCGCTGAATGTTTTTTACAGCGATCAGTTATAAGGGTCCTGCTCGATTTTCGTTGACTTTGAGTAAAATAAAGTTTTTCATAAGATCCCCTGGGGTCAATGTGTTAGCATGACAGAAGCTTGATGCTGTCGTGTAAGAACAAGCGACAGCCGGCAATGTTCCTTTGCCCGATACCTCTTGCATAAATTATTCAATTTTGATGGCTTACGTTTCTTCCTCGGCACAGAAAACCACCACAGGTTTATAAATGCTATCAAAAGTACTACTTTGTTTTTGTTTGTTTGTTGATCACGTAGTAAAAGTAGATGAGGAAAACTAGGATTCCGTGTGCATTCAATGCGCAGCCATTAATGTTTACAATGCATTGAATGGTGCACTATGATTGGTTAAGCGGATGTATTGCATTCATGCAGAAAACGAGGACTGGCGTTTGTTGCGGATATCAGATTTTGCATAAAATTAAGATTTGACTGATCTGATACAATACTGATTATGGCGGTACATTTTTTATATGACGTTTATCGTGTTTTGGAACCAAACCAAATAAAATAGCAAAGCCAAAAATGCATTGTATGGGTCAAAATTATAATTTTTTTATGCCAAAAATCATTAGGATCTTATGAAAAGATCATGTACCATGGATATATATTTTTTATTTTCTACCATAAATATATAAATGAGTGGATTCAGTGTCTGATGATTTCATTTGGACAACTTTAAAGACAATATTCTCAATATTTAGATTTTTGCACCCTCTGATTCCAGATTTACAAATAGGCGCATCTTAGCCAAATATTGTCCTATCCTAACAAACCATACATGATGAAAAGCTTATTTATCCCTTATCTTTACCACCATTTTGACACATATGTCACATATATATAAAAGGCTTGATAGAATGGAGAATTTAAATCACATATTTGTGACAGATATTTAAAATATTTCTTCCTTCTGCAACTCGATCTTATGGCAATTTGTAACTATTTAATGATGTGTCTGATTTGTATAAATTTGCATGATGTTATTTGTACATTTTAGTAAGATCTGCTTTCTATGAAAAGCTGGAAGAATCTGGGAAAATGAGAATCACGATCTTCAAATGAATATCATAATTCTCCCACAATTCTGAATGCCAAAACATTATTGCAGCAATCTTTTTTAAAAATGTTTAATTGGTTTCAATAATTTTTTTATAAATCTCACTAATAAATACTGTATTCTATATATTTTATTACTGGGTGAAGGAAGGTGTTGAAAATAGTTTTTTTTAAATGTATACATCATGGTTTCCCAAACTTCTTTAATCCAGGATCCACCTAGACAGGTATAATCTGAAAAGTTGTTTTTATTTTCCTTTCATTTTCCTTAAAACAAAGCAATAATTAAATAATTATTTTTAAAGAGGCTTCCTTAGTTATTTTAACACAGTTTGCTAATAAAGTAAAGCGAACTACTTGAGACATCAGACTGCTTTCTCCAGATATTAGAAACCTCCTTGACCTCAAGCCCTGGATATTACCTCTACATAACATTTACCAGCTATGCATTTGATCATGATGTGTGTTTTCTAGAAATCCAACCAACAGCAATTTGCACTCCGCAATGCACTACCACTTGAGCAACAGGAACACTTTGGAAACACAGTTTTTTATACAGCTCAGACCTTGTTAATCAAAGCCTTTATTGTCCGAATGGCTATAATTAAGAGTAGTGAAGGAAGACAAAGGGGAACGGCTACAGTATCGACGTGGTTATGTTTAGTGCTCTTATCATGAACAGACAGAAAGAAGTGAGAAGGTCACCATCAGCAGAGCGGGCTGAAATCTGTGTTGCTTGTGCAGTCAGCCTTGTTCTCTTGTCCTGTATTTTTAATTACTGCTCTCATTCAGCAAGCCGCTCTGCTCTAATTACATTTCCCTGTAAGCACACGCTGAGCACATGCTTTAATAAGGGACACCCCTCCTATTGGTCCATAAAATTGGATTAATGTAAAAGCTTGACCCGATGCTTATGTGCTTTATGTGATTTTGGTCTCCTTCTAACCAAACTTGCTTTATTATAAAGACATTTTCTCCTTAGGTTGCCTGGAAACATGGATGTGTTAGCCTTTTGGCAAAAGGTAGCCTTTTAGCTTTATGATAGAGCTTCAGTAGAAAAAAAGAGTTAGCATTTATTGGATAGATAATTTATCTCTGGTCAATGTTAACGTTAAGGTCTCTAGTTGTATGTTCTTGTGTTTGGAAATTAAATGTCCTGAAAAGTGAAGCCAAAACATTTTGATTGCCTTGGCTTGGTGGATGGCTGCAGTATAGGTCATAAACCCACGCTCTCCATGTAAATAAATAAATAAAATGTGAGCCAAAAAAATGAAATTACACTTCAAATAATTTTTTTCCAACAATGGATTCTGTTATTTTAATTATTTCCAGTGTTGGGGAAAATTACTTTTAAAAGTAATGCATATTAAGTTACTCCCCAAAAAGTAACTAATTGCGTTACTTAGTTACTTTTCATGGAAAGAAATGCTTACGTTACTTTTTAGTTACTTTTGCGTTACTTTTTCTTGGCTGAGGCTTGATCTCTTTCATGCCTTGCAGGTGTTTTTATGACTGAAAAATTCTGCATTCAGAAATTGCATATTTCATCACAAAAATGTCGAGCTTCGGCATACCATCTCAGTTTCTGACTCAAACTGCACAGGTGTGTACGCATAGTGCATAACGTGACTACGTTTAGTTTAATTCAGTACATCATTTTTTTTTTTCAAATTAATTAAACAAAAAAAGTCACTTGCATTACTTTTTTGAAAAAGTAACTAAAATATTAATGTGTAAATTTAAAAAGTAATGCATTACTTTACTCGTTACTTTAGAAAAGTAATATTATTACGTAATGCACATTACTTGTAATGCCTTACCCCAACACTGATTATTTCTTATTATGTTGATGTACTTTTAAGTGTTCGTTTTTTAATAAGTTTGGTTTAAGTTGGTTATTAGAGGCTATTAAAAAGAAGTGTGACGACATTAAGTTTGTGAATTGAGTTAAATGGGAAAATGGGCGGGGCCTTGATACCGCGTCTCCACATCACGATCACTACTGCGCAAACTCTTGCTCCAAATGACATCATTGACACAAGATGTCAGTGGTCGATTTTTAGATATTTAGCTTAAAGAGCACCTACTACATTGCTATAAACAACTTTATTTTGTGTATTTGGTATAATACAATGTGTTTGCGTGGTTTATGGTTAAAAAAACGTTATTTTTCACATACCGTACATTTTTGTAGCTCGAGAAAGTGCCGTGTCCCTGATTGGCCTGAAAAGTTTGGGTTAAAACATGTTCCCCAAACAAGTTTTCCTAAACTGAAATAAAGGGCTCTCCGAGCTGCCGGACTGTCATATCACTGTACTCACAAATCCCTTCGGTTATCTTTCTGTGGCTGTGTTTGCTCTTGAGTTTGACAAGTGTAGTGCCCTTATGCACAGCATGCCAGGGCCGGCTGACCTCTGCCAGAGATTGTTACCCAGTTCATTAATCTCCCTAGGGCTCTGTTCTCTCAGCAGGCTAGAGAAACACACATATAACACATAATAACACTATCATCACAGCCAAAGTAGTGAAAGTTTCTAGGATAGGTTGTTTTTCTTACATCAAAAATGCTGTTGCTGGTTCTGTATTTCTCTGTGGGTTCGATCAAGCATTGCAGGCTGGAGAGCAGTTGTGATTATGTTGTTAGTGAGGTTTGCTAAAAATCTATTATTTTTGTGATGTTTTTGTTGTGGATTTATGAAAATGCAGTGCAGGAGACATCAGATATGATGACTTTGTCTAAAAAAGGCTATGGCTTTAACTTACTTGGTACTTCTTCTTGCAATATGAACTGCAGTTTTAATAGATCAAAGGAATCTCTTAAAGCTTTGATATTGCTCTTAAGGGTGCATTTATTAAACTAGAGGATTGTGTAGTAGATATATGGTGATATGAAATGTGACTGCAGATTTCTGCCTGTTTTAGTTATTATTCCCAGCGTAGGTCGTACTGTTTGTCTGCACACAGGGGTCTGCGCACATACAGTAGATGCGTGCAAAACATATTTGTGTGCGGGCCGAAAAGCATATTTCTCCATCAGCAGCACAGTGGGAACCCGCACAGTTCATCCAGTATTTGAGAACAACACTCACATTCTCAGGAAGACTGCAAAGCGGAGTGCTTTCTAAAAAGACAAATAACTTGGAAAGAAAAGGAGGACATTATCTAAAAAGCCAATCTCCATACACACCTGTGATAATAGAGAGAAGCTATGGACTTCAGCTGCTGAAAACATGCCTTGCCGATTAAGCATGCTGGGAAGCATATCTGGAGCTCTCAGTTTGATTGAAGAGCCATGTTGAGCAGCACAATAATTACATGAACTCCACAGGTGGCATACTGAATTCCCCCGATATCGAGGGAGAAGGACAATTTTAACTTGACGTCTGTGTGGAAAGAGATGTAGAGTACATAAATAAGTTTTAGCAGAATGTCTTAATGGACATTTTATGGGTCTTTTTTAACTATTTTTGGCCCTTTAGACTTTTATAAAAGGAAGTCTTTTAATTAGTTTTGTTGTAGTAAATAGATTTCACACACACTACTTAACATAGATTTAGTTTAAGCTGGTTTTACATTGGGCATGTTTACTGTAGTCCAACTCTGAGCACGATTGTGCCCAGTGCCCAATCCCCCGACAGCTGGGTGATTCTCACGAAATCCAGATTTAGAAGGTGTCCAGCATCAGAATTTTTAAAAGCCCTTGAAGCCAATTTTTTTGCACATGTAAGATTAAGGTCTGAACTTACTATAACTATTATTTTTAGAGGATTCAAAAAATACTTCCTATAGAATTTTTTATTTTTTAGATTATCACTATCAAAAATTATCATTACCGCAACATGATATTACATTAAATATATGTATTTACAAACTAAGGTTTCGGTAATGAGAACTAAAAAGTTGTCTAGGTACTATGACAAACAAAATTTCAACTTTTATCTGGAGAGAAAAAATGAACCGCTTACCTGGTAGCCATCTTGAGTGTCACAGTCAATTATGTCCCTTCCAACATATTTTTTTTGAAAATGTTAGTTCCTCGAGGGCTTAAACAATGATTGAAAATTGTTGCGGAGGATAAGAAAATTGGTCTTGGACACATTTATATTCCATATTATTGTCTCTACATTTACCAATGATCACCAAATACCACGTTTCTTTACTGTAAATGTTTATAGTATAACATGCACTGAAGCTTTTTATTTTTTAGATTTTTTTATTATAAATATCCAGTCATTGACACGTTGTGGTAATGAAAATTTCCCCCTTAAATGTGGAAAAAAACAACAAAATTGGTTTGTATTATGTCATTTGAAATCATGTGCAAAATAGTACATGAAGAGATGTTTGTAACTGTATGCTTCATATTTTGATACTCTTACTTTGCATTTACTTTTTTTATCAACATGTTTCATGACACCTCATAAGTCTAATTTCGCTAGAATCACCCAGCTTTGGTCTGGTTTCACTTGGTCTGGGGTGTGTTTCCCAAAAGCATCATTAGCCGTAAGTTTTGTCATTACTGACAAAGTTCAACGATTTGGTGTTTCCCATAACCAAATGCCGGGGCACACCCCTACTCTTTTTCAAATGACATCCTGGGATTTTTAATGACCACAGAAAGTCAGGACCTCAGTTTAACATCTTATCCGAAGGACGGTGCTTTTTGATAGCAAAGTGTCCCCATCACTATACTGCGCTGTTAGGACCCACAAAGACCACAGGGTGAGCACCCCTTGCTGGTCTCACTAACACCTCTACCAGCACCAACCTGGTTTTCCCATCCAAGTACTGACCAGGCTCAACCCTACTTAGCTTCAGAGAGCAAGCTATCTTGGGCTACAGGGTGATATGGCTGCTGGTGGCTTTAGTACCTTCACTCATGGTAATCATAGATTGGGGAAACTACTGTAATGATGTTGTCATCTGCTAAATTGCATGCAAAGGTTACTTTACTTACTGGACAAGTGGGCACCAGAGTGCTAGCTGCATTCATGTGAATCGAGCCACAGTCCCAGGGTAAACGTTAATATAATCACACGTGTTGGTTTTATTGTGGAAAGTAAATAAGGTCTGCCTCCTATGATCTCTACTCAACTTTTGGTAAGGTCACAAACGGTTCATTTACCTCATTTAGCTCACCCAGAACAACCATGTAAATAACAACCAAGAGTATTTTTACCCCCCTTTTGATTCCCGCATGTTCGGTGCTTAACACTTGACTTGTCACACTCGTCCGGGGTCTGCCGTTACAAGCCCCATCATTAAACACAGGAGTTGCTGCTGATTTCGGTTTGATTAAGACCGTCTGCTGCAGCTGTGTCCCCGCTCTTCCGTGGACCTCGTCTCTGGAGCGTTGCCGGGCCGGACGTCTCTATTAAATCCTGTTTGTGCATGCACGGTTTTATTATTCTGATTTAATACAACAATGCCAGCAAATATCCATTCTGCTTCCTTCACTTCTTATTTATGCCAGTTTCCGCCGGCCTCGGTCGCACCGTCGGGGTTGGCGGGACAATGGATATTAAATCAGATTTATTGTGAGGGTATAGAATAGTGTCTGACCTGCTGCTCCGCCGTCTCCTCTCGCCGACGCACACCACGGGCGACAATGCTCCCCTTGCACAATTGATGGCTCTTCAATTTGCTCCTGGGAATTGGTTACATTCCATCTTGGAATGACACCGGGACAGAAATGGTCTTGGGGACAGGCAGCTAAACGTCGCATTAGAACGATGAGTCCGTCAACACATACAAACATGAAGTTAGAAATATATTCACTTTGGCAACTTCTGCTTACAGAAGTGATTTTGGGATTGAGATACGTGACTGGTGGCAGACAGACTTGCTGTAATTGGCTGTTGTGAGTTTTAGAGGGGGAGTCATTTAATTATGCATTATGACACATTGTGCAACTTACAGGCAACATGGTTGCAATGTACAGAAGATATTAATAAGCCTTTTTTAACTATTCAGCACTGCGTGAGTTTTGAAATACTTAAAAAATAAAGGTTAAAAAGGGGTTCTTTGCAGCAATGTAATTGAGGAACCATTTTTGGTTCCCCAAAAGAACCTCTATTAGGGGCCGTTCACATGTCATGCCTAAAAAGGCTAGGTGCATAGGTTGTTGTCACATGACGTGCAGTGCGCTTGCATCATTCGGAAAAGTTGAAAAGGTTTTTTATTTGATGTGATGTGGACGCGCCTGGAAAAAAATGAGCGCATTGGCATGACCGCGTCGTTTCCATTATGAGTGCACATACCGCGCACCTACATTTGAAATAACGAACTTGAGCGCGCAAAAGATGCGATATGTGAATCACCCCTTAGAAAAACCATTTTTTCTCACCTTTTATAATACTGTAAAACCTTTCTTCCAATATTAACAAACTTTTAGGCACTAGAAATGTAAAAGTTAGATGTTAAAGGTTCTTTGTGGAACCATACAGCCTAAAATAGTTCTTCAATGGCATAGTGCAGCTTTAATTTAGTGTGATGAAGCTCAGGTTATAAAAAACTCTAATGAGCTTCTTTGTTCAGTCATATTATGTCATTTTTTTTGCAGATAATAAATCATATTGATGCTAGAAACTTTACAGAAAATGCTGTTTTTTGATGCATGCCAAAATGATTGCTCGGTAGTTTCGGTCTCAACGGTCCGTCCATGAATCACCTTCAGCCCATTTGCTGACTGATGCATATTGCACACAAAATTGAAAGCATGTTTTTGCTATGGCTGGATTCTGGGAAAAAAGAGCCATCATATTGCCAGTACAGCATAATTATGGTGCTCCTGTAGCTGTCAGCATATGAAAATTTTGATTTAAAGTTGCATAAACTTTCATACACTCAAAAAAAAAAAATACTTTCACTTTTGCCAATTTTACTTAATTCTTTTATGTTGTAATTACTTAAAAAAAATCAATTGAACAATGTAAACTTAATGCAATCTTGTTCATTCAACAAAAAGTGTGTCTTGTAAGCTTTGCTTAAAAATTATTTGTTCTGCCAACATAACATCGATGCATAAAATCATCAGATTAATAAAACCAATACAGACTTGCATCTCATTGGCTGAGGATTTTGCCGTGTATTACGGGTAATTGTTGTTCTATCAGAATTGTTGTGCCCTTTTGCAGAAGTGTAGCACCATTAGGTACGTGAGTACTAAATTGTTGTTGGTTGACTTTACTAAGGTTTGTTAAGTTTACTTAAACTTCTTTTGTAAATTGAACTAAACTAGTGTTTGTTGAGATTACGTAAAGAAATTGTGTGGAACCTCTTGACATAATATTTTTATTTAAACCCAGTGTAGTTTTGAATGTGCAATACTGATTATATAAAAAATCTTTTTGTCTTATTATTATATTATTAAAAACAGTAAAGCTGGTTACTGTTGCTCTGAGTCTTCAGTGGTTTGCTTTGCTGAATGTGCTGAGATCTAACAAACCACCAGGAGTTTTTCTCTCATCCTGTTTAACATTCTGGGAGTGTGCTGGGAAAGGTTGTCCCAGTGTGGTGCTTAGTACTTGGAGTTTCCCCTTGCGATGTATCTTGGTCTCCATCCACATGGTGTTTTTAGAGGTGGAGAAATGAGATTTCAAAAGAGTTGTATTTGTATCCCTCAGTCTTTGCTTACGATTGCGGTTCTCGCGGGGCGAAGGCAAACCGGTGCTTGCGGATCTTGTAACAAAGCTTGTTTTGCTGCGGGTCAGACTTGTGAGTTAATCGAAAATGCATGTGAGAAAATGTGTGACTAAGATTTATGATGGTGAAATGTGAACACTTTGTATCCGATTGATATCGATTGAAAATCCAGAAAAGCTCTTTTATCACTGCAGTAATAGTTGATCCTTGCCCTTGAGCCACACTTTGTGTTTGTGTTGTGTGTGCTACTTAGCTATGGTTTCAGTAGTTAACTATATCTCACAAAACCTTTTTGGCGTCATCTTCAGTTACGGAAATATATTCAAAATATTTTATTTAATAGTCTATCCTTGTGTTTATTCATATATTTATTTTGTCAAGCGATTGATCTTCATAAGAGAAACCTAATAAGTGTGCTTTATAATGTTTTGTATTTCTGTTTAGATTTAGAAATAGAGGTTGATAAAAGAAAATTTCTCAAATGTGTGTGTGTGTGTGTGTTTAAATGTGTGTTCATTGCATTCATTCTGCAGGCCATTAAACTCTTCATCTCTTTGTCTCTTGTGGCTCATCTAATTCATTTACTTCGACAGTATTAATGAATGAAAATCTTTTATTCTTCCCTCTTTATAGTTCACATTCAGTATTTTTTCACTGTAAAGTGCATACATTGCATTTTGTCCATAACATTGCCGCTGTGCTTCATCATCTTCCATTAAAGATAAAATTGTTCTGCTTAATGCACTCCGCTCGGGTATGTATGGTGTGTGGCGTCCAGTAAATGGAGGAAAATTAGAGGCATTACGAAGTAAAACTTACAGAAACAAGTGCAGCGTATTTCTAGGGATTGACTAAAAGGTTGTTAAAGTATTATACAGCAGCATGCTTGTTGTTAGGCAGCATGGTACAGGTTTAGAAGGGAAAGAAATGGTAGACGGTATACAGGGATTTATTTATATAAAATGTTTTAAAGGAGCTGGATTTTATTCTTGTCAACGGAAGAAAGATGACAAGCTTGGACAAGCTGCGGCTATCACAGCTGCAATTTAAAGGAATGTCGACAGTCTTTTCTGATGAGAGGAGATATGGATTCCTAGTATTTCTAGCGGAGAGATAATGCTTACAAAATCTGCGTAATCCATCTTCACGATACCACAACATCTTTAACATGAGAAAAGCTATGTTCAAAATATTAGCAGTCCCTATATCTTGATTATATCATGCTTATGAAGAGTGTCTTCTTCAGATGCACGATAATGATGATGATGAATATGTTACACTTTGTGGGTCTCAATCAAGGGGCAACCTGTCTGTCTCTCTCGTGAATTCAACATGCAATTCATCAGCTGGCCGCTAGAGGCAAGCTCCAAAAGGGACCCCCTACTGTATGTTGAAATGTCCAACTTTACAGCAGAATTTTTTTTTACAGCCTGGTCAAAAAGTAGTTTTGGTCTATATAGATTTTATACATTTGTTTGTAACTCATACGTTTGAATTATAATAAACCTTTAAGGATTAGTCAGTTTTATAAAAAAAAATCCAGATAATTTACTTCCAAAATGTTGATGTCTTTTTTTGTTCAGTCGAGAAGAAATGATGTTTTTTGAAGAAAACATTCCAGGATTTTTCTTATTTTAATGGACTTTAATGGACTTCAACACTTAACAGTTTTAATACAGTTTAAAATTGCAGTTTCAAAGGACTCTAAACAATTCCAAATGAGGCATAAGGGTCTTATCTAGCGAAGCGATTGTCATTTATGGCAAGAAAAATAAAAAATATGCACTTTTAAACCACAGCTTCTCGTCTTCCTCCGACTGTGTGACGCCCCAGCGCGACCTCACGTAATTGCGTAATGACGTCGAAAAGTCACGTGTTACATATATGAAATGCACATTTGCGGACCACTTTAAACAATGAACTGACACAAAGACATTTATTAGTATCATTCGACACACAACAACGTTGGAACGATCATCTTTCTCCACAATTGTACACACTGGGGCGTAGTTTTGCATACGTCAGCCGTGACCTCTTGACATGATGACGTATTACGTGAGGTCGCGCTGGCGCGTCACATGACTGGAGGAAGGCGAGAAGTTGCATTGAAACTGTAAACTCTTGAGGTCCATAAAGTCCATTTAAATGAGAAAAATCCTGTTGGAGCCGATGGTGTAGTGAACAGCGCTCCGACGTGGTGCTTTCGCACTTTCTGCGACCCGAGTTCGATTCCCATACCCCTCTCTCCTCCCTGTACTTTCTTGTCCTCTCCTTTCAAATAAAGACAAAAATGGCCAAAAAATCCTGGAATGTTTTCCTTAAAATCATAATTTCTTTTTAACTAATCCTTTAAAGTTCTGCATAAATGTAGGTGTGGTCACTTGAGTGACATGGATTACGGGGGCTGTTACTACTACCATCAAGCTAAGTGTTCATAGTTTCAACAACCAGGCACCTCAGCTCCACCCACTTTCCGCGTCTTTGCCCATTTTTGTTATTTGGGACGGATGAGCAGTGATGCACTGCCAAGATAGCGACGGCCGTCTCTGCCCACTTTGGGCTACAAAAGTGCTCTTCAGAAACCTACGGGGGATGTCACGGACACTACGGCCATGTTTTATACAGTTTACACCTCCAGAAAAACAGATACAAAACTACATTTTAGGAAGGTCCTAATATGTACCATATAAGTGTAGATATGTAACTTTGAGGTACCAGTATGTACCTCAAAGGGACCAATTTGTATCTTTAAGGTACCAATATGCACCTTTTAGGTACAAAAGTGTACTTTTTGAGAAGGTGCCACCCCAGTGACAACTTTTCTACCTAAAATTATATCCACTGCCACATACACTTTTAAATATACACTTTTAAATATAAAGGCACTACAAAAGGTTAATCAGTGAAGCTATAGAATAACTATTTTTGTAACTTAAAGAACCATTCAGTCCAAGGTTTCATAATTCCTTACATTTATATTACGTATTTCTCAGTACTCAAAGCGCTTTACATATGAACGGGGGAATCTCCTCATCCACCACCAATGTGCAGCATCCACCTGGATGATGCGACGGCAGCCATATTGTGCCAGAACGCCCACCAGCTTATTAGTTGAGAGGAGACCGAGTGATATAGCCAATTAGTATGAGGGATGATTAGTAGGCCAATGGGCAAGTTTGGCCAGGATGCCGAGGCAAACGTCATAAAGGTTTCTAACCTTTTATTTCATTAAAAAGAACCAAAAATGGTTCTTCTATGTCAGGGGTGGGGAACCCCGGTCCTGGAGGGCCACTGTCCTGCAGAGTTTAGTTCCAACCCTAATTAAACACACCTGAAATTCAGGGGTGTTTGATTAGGGTTGGAACTAAACTCTGGAGACTGTGGCCCTCCAGGACCCAGGGTTCCCCACTCCTGTTCTATCGCATAGATTATTTTTAAAAGTATAGAGGGCTGAATGTCCATCTGTATCTGACAGTTTCACATCTATTAAGCCTAATTATGTGAGTTGTCTCTGCTGTAGTAGAAAATGTTGTAATTTAGTGGAGATTTGAATGAAATAAAGTACTAAATTAAACGAATTAACAGAATAACAAGCCATTAAGTGCAATAATTAACTAATGACCCGTTTTATAGTCATAGTCATCAATTGTTTCACATTTGTATTTCTGCCAAGATATAAATGGCATTGTTCTGAATCACTTTGTAGCTTAACATCTGTAAAATACTTTTATAGTTTATAGCTCTGCTGGTACTACTGCAATGCTAAATCATGGATTAGATTTGATTCATATAGTTTTAATGCACTATAAGTCACTTTAAATGAAAGTGTAGGTGTAAATACTTTAGGTAATTCACGTGCATCTAGCTTTGCCCTGTTGTTTGTACTCCTGAGTCCTGACAGAAGTGTAATCGCGAAGCTTTTTAACAAGTTCACAATCTGACACATTCTTTGTATTCTCACATACAAAGTTGAAATGCTTTTGTGTTAAGTTCGAAAGAGCTTCAAAAACAGAAGCTATAAAATGTCGATAAAGTGTCAGCTGCTGCAATAGTAAGGCCGCATTGCCACATTACATTCATTCTTTTGTTGCATTGTGTTCCTGTAGCATAATGCTTTCAACAAAAGCGCACAAAGAGGTTAAAATTGATTTGTTTGTCAGAATTCTGTAACACGCTTATGACAGGCAGGTAATCAAACTATGCATGATACAGGAGAGACCGCACAATAGCCAAAAGATGAGGCTGACACTGTTGAAACCGCCTAGAATTTTTAAGCTGCCGGTTTGATCTCACTAACTTATTCCTGGCCAACATTGTATTGAATTTTTATGCCTCCGCATCAATATCACCTCTTTCTTTGTTGAGTATAAATATAACCCACCCTCAGAACCTCCCCAACCCCTTCTTAATGCTGTTTTTTTTTCAACATTATCCCAGAAACTTCTCTCTCTCTCTCTCCATGCATGTCATTTTCCTCCGCATGGCACATAATTGTCAATCTCCTCTCATTGAGTCTCTTGTACTCTGACAATGTTGTAAAATTATCTCCTGCACATGTTTTTTCAATGCCTCAGTCACACAGCATCTTCTTGATTTGCATAAAAAAGCCTCTTATGTTCGTTATGAATCTGGTTTATAACTTTAAGAAGTGATGTATGGGGTGATTTCATACCATGTTTGGTAAGAAGTCATATTCTCTAAAAACATGTCTAATATCTTCCCCTTTTTTCTTAAGTAAATGTTTTTTTCATACAAGTGATGTTTTTTCTTAAGTAAATGTTTTTTATACGTTGCTAGCATTGAATGAGTATGCAGTGTATTCATATTGCATCATGTGATTTATATTGGTGGCTGGTGGAGTGGAAAAGCAGTTTAATGGTTGGTAGTAATGAAAGAGATTCTGGTTGTTGAGTGGTGTATTGGTATAACACTAATCATGAACTAAAAAAGCACATGATCTGGATGGTGTTTTTCCGTTAGCAGAAGTTATTATAATGAAAGCTTTATGCCTCTTAAACTTGTTTGGTCGGTAAGTTCAAATGGGAAGGACTTTATACAGAAGGATCCCATGACTGTTTATTATTGCAAAGAAGGGTATTATTGATTATTAAAGTAATTCCTGTTAGTAGAGCTGCTTATACAGTAAAGATGTGGTTGGGTTATTTGGGTCAGCCTGTATAAGTAACTGGAGGAGGGTAGCAAGGACAAGCTACTGTATAAAAAATGGAATTTGAATGGCAATACTGGACAAAATAGATGGATGGACAGACGGAAACACAAATAGAGGGATAGACAGACCTAGAGAACAGACAAACGGATCTAGGGACAGACGGACAGACAGGAAGATGATAGATGGACAGACAGATAGATAGAGGGATGGATGGACAGACAGAGGTATAGACAGATAGAGAGAAAAACGGACAGGCAGATAAAGAGAGACAGAGGGATAGAAGGACAGACAGATAAAGGGTTAGATGGACAGACAGATAGAGGAAAAGACGGACAGACAGATAAAGGGATAGATGGACAGACCAATAGAGAGAAAGACAGGCAGACAGATAAAGGGATAGAGAGACAGACAGAGGGATAGAAGGTTAGACAGATAAAGGGATAGACAGACAGACAGATAGAGGAAAAGACGGACAGACAGATAAAGGGATAGACAGACAGACAGATAGAGGGATAGACGGACAGACAGATAGAGGGAAAGACGGACAGACAGTTAAAGGGATAGACGGACAGACAAATAGACGGACAGACAGACAGAGGGATAGAAGGACAGATAGATAAAGGGATAGAAGGACAGACAGATAAAGGGATAGACGGAAAGACAGAGAGAGATAAACGGACAGGCAGATAAAGGGATAGACAGACAAACAGAGGGATAGAAGGACAGACAGATAAAGGGATAGATAGACAGACAGATAGAAGAAAAGACAGACAGACAGATAAAGGGATAGACAGACAGACAGACAGATAGAGGGAGAGAACGACAGACAGATAAAGGGATAGATGGACAGACAGATAGAGGGAAAGACAGGGCAGACAGATAGAGGGATAGATGGACAGACAGATAGAGGGATAGAAGGACAGATAGATAAAGGGATAGACGTACAGACAGATAGAGGGATAGAAGGACAGACAGAAAAAGGGATAGACAGACAGACAGATAGAGGGAAAGAAAGACAGACAGATAAAGGGATAGACGGACAGACAGATAAAGGGATAGACGGACAGACAGATAGAGGGAAAGACGGGGCAGACAGATAGAGGGATAGAAGGACAGACAGATAAAGGGATAGACGGAAAGACAGATAGAGAGATAAACGGACAAGCAGATAAAGGGATAGACAGACAGACAGATATAAGAGAAAAGACGGACAGACAGATAAAGGGATAGACAGACAGACAGATAGAGGGATAGAAAGACAGACAGATAAAGGGATAGACGAATAAAGGGATAGACGGACAGACAGAGGGAAATACAGGGCAGACAGATAGAGGGATAGATGGACAGACAGATAGAGGGATAGAAGGACAGATAGATAAAGGGATAGACGGACAGACAGATAGAGGGATAGAAGGACAGACAGATAAAGGGATAGACAGACAGACAGATAGAGGGATAGAAAGACAGACAGATAAAGGGATAGATGGACAGACAGATAAAGAGATAGACGGACAGACAGATAGAGGGATAGATGGACAGACAGATAGAGGGATAGAAGGACAGATAGATAAAGGGATAGACGGACAGACAGATAGAGCGATAGATGGACAGACAGATAGAGGGAAAGACGGCCAGACAGATAAAGGGATAGAAGGACAGACATATAGAGGGATAGACGGACAGACAGATAGAGGGATAGACGGGCAGACAGACAAAGGGAAAGACGGGCAGACAGACAGAGGGATAGATAGATGGACAGACAGATAGAGGGTTAGATAGACAGACAGTGGGAAAGACGGAAAGACAGGGAAAGATGGACAGACAGATAAAGGGATAGATAGACGGACAGATGGAGTGATTGACGGATAGAGAGATAGACGGACAGACAGAGGGATAAACAGACAGACAGAAAGAGGGATAGATGGACAGACAGAAAGAGGGATAGAAAGACAGACAGACAGACAGACAGACATATAGAGGGACAGACAGACAGACAGATAGAGGGATAGACGGACAGGCAGATAGAGGGATAGACAGACAGATAGAGGGATAGACGGACAGAAATATAGAGGGATAGACGAACAGACATATAGAGTGATAGATGGAGAGACAGATAGAGGGAAAGACGGACAGAAAAAAAAAATACAGTTACATTATCTGATGCCACATTTGATCTCAATCAGCCATTTGAGATGCTAAAACGTTTATTATTATAATATTTCTAGGATAATTTTGAAAAATATTCAAATGGAAAAAAGAAAAAAAATTTGGATGGTGAAAATGAATGACGGGCTTTTAAGCTAATGTTTTGCCATATACTAATGCTTGGCTGCTTTTTATGTTAACACTCCCAATGTGAAGTACAGCAGTGCTCTAGGGATGTTGCAAAAGGTAAATTATTATCATTACCTACTCACCTCATGCTGAATCCTTTCCCCGAGCTTTAAAAACTACTTTAGTGTG
Organism: Paramisgurnus dabryanus; assembly: GCF_030506205.2. Classification (NCBI taxonomy): domain Eukaryota; kingdom Metazoa; phylum Chordata; class Actinopteri; order Cypriniformes; family Cobitidae; genus Paramisgurnus; species Paramisgurnus dabryanus. The sequence goes on along the minus strand of NC_133345.1, from coordinate 28,299,216 downwards.
GTAACCTTTAAGTTCCTTTTTACTTTCTTCGGGGGTTGAACAAAAGACCAGCTGTCGATTGTTTTGGGAAAAGACAACATCAGGAGTAAATATTGATTCAGACAAAATGGATTTTTCTACTTTGCCCTCTGGAGATGGTAAAAAAAGGAAAAGGGACTAAAGCTTTCCCAGCTCGTTCAGCTGCCCTTTTAGCACGCTCATAAAATGGCTTTAAAGAGTTTGAATCGGAGAAAAAAATGCACATGTGAGCACATGGCCTCTATTGTCATTAATCACATCAACAGTATTGGATGTGTTGAACTGAGGGTGAATAGAAATGAGGAATTAAGATCAAGATCAAGCATATAGATGTATCATAATAATGTGAAATGTATTGGTTTAAACTTGGCGTAAGCTTCATGTTGGCATTTTGATGGCAGAATTTTCTTCTCCTCTGCTACACATCATAAATTGTTCATCTTAAGGAAACAAAACAACAGTAAAATGCATGGCAAACAATCGCAAACTTAGAAAAGTGTTTGTCCCAGAGTTTCAGAAGGGTTTGGAGATACCAGGAGACAGGTTCTGTTTAAGACTTCTGTCAGGAAGTAAAGACGTTGGACTCGATACGGAAACTCTACAGCGGTCTCATAGGAAGAGGGATGAAGGCAACGCCATGTCAGTAGCAATGAATTGGGATTGTAGAAACAAAAAAGAAAAATTGAACGCTCTGTTCGATAGCTCTGCCTCTCCCCTGTGACTATCGGCCAATAGTTTACTTGCGCTCACTCGAAATGTCTGAAGGAATCTTTCTTTCCTCTCTAAATCTGCTATTGAATCATGGTGAAAGGTAGAAGGAGGGCCGCTCAGTGGGTTGGTGAGGTTATTGGCAACTTTGCCCTTTAAACTGATGGATGGTGTGACCGTGGCTGAATCCGACAGCAGGGCTGGAGCAGATAATTGTTAAAAGAACACAATCACTCACACCAACCGTATCTCGCATTCAAACACCAGGAAGGACTCAGCATCAGGTGAAGGTGTTTGGGGGTATTTGAGTTATTGGCCTGCTCCGTTGGCTGATCTTGTCTGTTTGTATCCTCTCCGGACCCTGTGAAGGGTATGAAAACAGACACTTGACTTTTGCCCCCTTTTTGTAATTGTGTATCCACGTATAGGATTGCAAAGTATGACCTGACAGTCAAGTTACAATAATGCCAACATGTCCTGTTGTGAGGGGATTGCTGACTTGTTGGGTGGTGATGGAGATGCAGTAGACTAGAAATTTAATGAAAACGTACCAATTTTTTAAAGTTTAAAATGTAAATTTTGCATATCGAATTCGAAGCCAACAAGGAAAGTTCACCTACTCTGTTTACCGCCGCTGGACTTACTTAAATGTCATGGCACAATATCATTCAGGCATTCTGCTAAATCATTTTGATACACTTAGATTATATTTTTGCCATTTTAGGTGGTTCTTGAACACATTTATACAGTGAGGACACGTTCTCAGGTCAGCCATCATCATCTAGAAAGGACCTTTAAGGTGTTGTTGTTTACACATACACTGTAGCAGAACATGGCCTATAGACGGTTTTAACAGTAACAACATAAACAAGCGGCTTTTGCGGTCAACACGTAACTTCTGGTAAACTCCGCTAAGAATAAATCACAACAAAATCCGTTTGAAGTAGTTTATTTATATAACAAGCAAAATAAACAACACATAGATTACCTATGAAAACAAAACATTTGTTACTTTCGAAGAGGTATTTGTTTAAGAGTTCAGTTTAAGCAACTAGTCAGACCACTAAACAAACAGAAACCGGAAGTAAAGTTCGAACCAGACGCATAATCGCGTCACCCCACGTGCGTCCGATGAAACCGTCTATAGGTTCGGTGCATGTTATCCTATTCTTGCCAAAACTGGATGCTTTAACTGGAAAAAAAATGGCAGGCTGACTTTTAGGGGGCGTGTACACCAAGGCATGTCTATGTTTTCAATTGTTTACAATGTGAGCTTCACGTTTTTTTTTTAAACGCTAGCAGCACTTGGTTGGGCGCTTAGCGTTTTTTTCTGCCCCCACGCTGAATGCCCAGAGTTGAAAAACTTTGGGGAAAACAGTCACCTTGTCAATGTCACTTTTCACTCGGCCGTCCAATCACAGTGGAGGAGGGGCATTACAAATATCACCACAACCAACTGACTCATTGTTCAACGCTGGCAAGCACCCACAGTTGGCATCTGCCTGGCATTTCCAGCTGCGTTTAAACATTTTGGTGTATAAGCCCCACCTTAAAGTGACCAGCCACAGAGTGTTAGGTGTTAGTTGGTGTTAGTTTTTTGTGCTGGTCTATTACATAGACTGTAAAAAAGATGGACGACGCCCGTTCTCTCTCTTCTATTGGTGAAAAGTGAGGCTGCCCCGATATGGCGCTGGCATCTTGGGTCTTGAGTCTGCGCAGTAGCGATTTCGGGACCAGTCCTGCGCAGTAGTGAGCAGGAAGTAAAGCCGAGAAATCAAGACCCGCCCTCGCTGAATGCGCATATCACAGCTGTCAATCATGATGTCACACCATCGTTTTATAGCTTTAAATATGTAACTAAAAACAAACTTTTTTTAAAAACAAACACTTGAATTTACATCAGCGTGATAAAACTACAGTAAATGACAGAAACCAGCTTCGGAAAAAAGATAATTGACGTGTAATTGAATTGTTTAGTTGGGCACAAGTCCCATTGAATTACATGGGGGAGGCGGGGTTTATGACCTATACTGGGATCAGTCACTGGGGGCGATCGAGACATTTTGGCTTCACTTTTCAGGACTTGTGCGGCACGCTTGGTCTATTACAGTATTGTGGTATAAATAATTATGTGACAGTCTACAGAATACCAAAAATTGTCAGATAAATACTGAAAAATGTGTACTGTATAGACTCCATGATCAGGCATTCTTGTCATCTGAACTCATGCTTATAGATATAATTTACCTTCATAATACAGTAAATAAATAAATAAATAACTTAAGCCTTTTTCAATACAATAGTTGTCTTGTGTTCAAGATTTAACTTTCCTGTAAACCGTTGGCAAGTCCAGTGATTATTTCATCCTCTAAAGCACTCGTTGCTCTATTTATATCTTATAACATGGCTATGTTTCAGGACTTTAGGGTGCAGGATACATCAGACGGTCAGAAAACCAACTGTGTGCTATCCACTAGCGTGCCATCCGAGGCTAAATGTCTAGCCTGGCTTTGGGTTGGCTGTCTTTAGGTTTGTGACCCTGGTGATCTGTCTTGTCATCCATAGTCTGCTCTCTGACCTTTAAACATGTGACCATGTGCCAGCTGTTTTGCCCTGCTGAATAGTAATGTCTGAAGGTAAACACTGGGCTATTTTTCCACTCTGTCCTCATGCGCACTTTATACACACTACTCTATAGTGATTCATTTTGTCTGTCTTTACATTGGATGTTAAATGTTTAAACCGTTCATTTCTATAGTATTCTTTTTCCCCACTATGGAAGTGAATGGGGGTCATGATTGGTTTTGTTACCAGTGGCGTCCGGTGACTTCTTTTTTCGAAGGCGCTCGATGCGAAGTTCATCACAACATGTATGTAGCCCGTAATGTATGTGGTTTGTAATTTCAAAATGTGTTCAACACGTGATGCACTTGGTTCACATGATGCACCAAATACATATTTTGATAACACGAGCAACACACATAACACTCTGAACACTCCGAATTTGCGCCCCTCGGATGAGCAGTCACGAGCCATCACTGTTGGTTACAAACATTCTTCAAAATATCTTCCTTTGTGTTCAGCAGAACAAAAAATAAAAAATATAATGAGAAATATTTGACTTGATTGGCAAACCTGAACCCAGTATTGTTAAAATCTCTTCTGCAACTCCAGGGATTACTGATGCACATTAATGATGTCTTCTCAAGGGAAACATCAGAGGAACTAGAGACCTCAGCAGAAGTCTCCATTTGCATCCATTTAATTTGGGAAAAACTATAAACATGTTACAGAGGTCTGATTGTTCTTCCTATAGGCTGTCAGATCTGCATCTTAAATCACAGTAACAATGTAGATATATTCTCTGATTGAATGCCTGTTTGCTGTGCCAAGTACAGAGGAGGTTTATGGAGCTTGTGCACCAACCATTATTCATTGGCCCAGCAGGTGTGGGGTGTCCAGCTTCCAGATGGTTGTGCAGGCTGCTGCTCCCACTGGCAAGCCAGATGCAGCTGTTTGGACCACAGTCTGAATGATTTTTCTGCAGACTCTCGCTGTGACCAGGCCTGGGTCACTCCCGCTACGCCCTCTGTGTGCACTGACATTTAGCACTGAACAGAGGACCCAACCGGGCCCCTGGCAAAGGCAAAGGTGGAGGAATGTTTTTACGGAGCCGGGGGCTGTCCAGGGACGTTGTGGGCTTTATGTTGGCTGTGTAGAGAAGGGAAATGTTCTGGACAGAGATGAAAGGAAGTAGAAGTCCGATTCACTAAACTTAATGTTTTTTTTTTCTTCGTCATGGGTTTGATACCCAAGTAACATAGGCATGCATACTGATCAAATGTATAGCTTGAATCCACTGTAAGTCGCGTTGGGTGAAGGTATCTGCAAGATGCATACATTTAATTTTTCTACTGTAATTGCTTTTTGCATCGTTTACATGTGCCAATTTTTTAAGTATTTAAACTTGGTATACTAGATACTTTGGGGCAGATTCCTGGACAGGGTTTAGATTAATCCAGGACTAGGTCTTAGTTATATTAGGACATAAGTTTTTACAGACAAACCTCACAAACAAACAATACTGGTGTGCATTTGGGAAAAAAACAATGGCACTGATATATGTTAAGATACGTCAGTGCAAAATGTTTTTAAATTAAGGTAGATCAAACATGCATTTTAGTCTGGGACTAGGATAAGCCCTGTCCAGGAAACGTCTCGGTTACTATTGTAACCTTGGTTCCTCGAGAAACGGGAACGAGACATTGCGTCAGTAGCTGACCCTATGAGAGGGTAGGACCATTTTCAAAAGGGAACCGCCCCATTATGTTTTACCTGTCAAAATGAAGTAAAGCTTTTTAAATGATCCATCAGTGTTTTCGATGCTCAGTACATTTACAAATAATTTTGGCTGAAGGGACCCCTGGCCACACTACAGGTCCTGCAGCTGTTCCCAATCAGGTTGTCTCTCTGAACTCATACGGCCATATTGATTTTTTCCACAGCTGACATTTACACCAGACTCTGCCTGGTGGCTCTAACTGCGCCGGCTTACGTCAATGAATTCTCAACTTTAATCACACTTGCGGTCTGTCACAACACTTGCTCGATGGCCATCACCACATCTCTTTTAAGAGTCGGCGCCTCCCTGCTATTGCTACATGACTAACACTAAGCTTTACATACACTCTCCCCAGCTTTCGATTGCAGCTGCCGTGTACGCCTGTTTTCAGAAGCTGCTTGCCCAAAATAGACCTCTTCCCAATGTTTGTAAATGTCATGCGTTGAATGCCGGCACGCACAGTTTGCAACTTGTTTACAATCCATAAACAGAGTGACATTTATCTGCACCTTCAAGTATCATTACAAACATTAAGTCAAAAGGATCAGCTAGTACGGTACAATTATAGACATGACATTTTAATGATATCACACCAGGACTGTACAGTAAGTACAGTATGGGAAGATTAGAACACCACACCCTTATGTGATGGAGTATTAATATCAAACCATTGGCATTAATCCTTTCATACACTATTGCTATTTCAGTCTTTACAGATATGGGTGGGATTTTCGTCTGACCTTGAAACTTGGCTATGGGGTTTTCAATTTAGATGCATTAGGACTTGTGAGGGCATCAGGCACTGTTGGGTGTCTCTGTCTGGTGTGTTAAGGGGTTCAGGTCTGAGTTTTGTGGAGGCGAGTACTTTTAGACTCAACTGTCTTGTTTTGTGCATAGAGATGTTACAGTGGCAGTTTAATTTTTATGATTAACAATTTTTTTTGATTCTCCAAATACTTTCAAGAATATACAAACCATCTGTACAGAATCACCATTAACTTCCCCCGGTGACAACTCTCTCCCACTAACCTCACTAAGATAATCCCACTGTTTGAATTCACAACTTGGCTATATCATCGAGTTAACTGCATATATTACTTCAAAGAGGGCATTAATTATACAAAATTAATAATACTCAACAGAAAACCACAAAATAAATAAACAAACAAACAAAGACAATAATAATAATAAAATCTGCAATACACCATTTCACTCTTTATAATTACATTTCTAACAATAAGCATAATTCTCCCAAGTGATTATTCCTGTCTTTTTTCCAAGTACATTATGAACCTGGACCATTTCTTATAATACAGACAGAATTTACCAGTTTGTTTATAAGAAATTTGTTTAAATGCATAAAACTTGCTTCTTGCAGGGTAACTTTGTTCCAGTTATTTTAGTCTCTTCTGATCCGAGTAACCATATAGTGGACTTGCTTCGTGTTGCTTTAGCCATTGTCTCAGTGTATATTGTGCTTCATTTACATCGAAGCTTTCTTGCTTTAAAAGACATATCACAACTAAAACAGGAGTTTTAATTGCATGGATCATGGTCAGATAAGTCCAATAAATTTTTTTTTACAATTGGTGGGGTGAGAGGATGAACTTAAAAAAAAAAAAATAATAATAAGGACCTCCCTATTGGTTACTAGGCAAACCATTAACATAAAGTGATCGGTCAATCGATCGGTTAATCGTTCGGTCAATTGTTCAGTCAATCAGTCGGTCAATCGATCGGTCTATCGATCGGTCTATACCAGTGGTTTTCAAACTGGGGTCTGGGGCCCCCAGGGGGGCCGCAAGATGGTGCCAAGGGGGCCCCAGTTTTATGACATTTTATAAAATACATTAATTTATTATGAATTCTATGTAATTAAACCAACAAAAATAAGGCTACTAACCAAAAGCACTACTTTTTTGTATAATTTAATATTTTTTTTTATTAAAATGTTGAGTTTTAGAACAGTTTTTTGTCAAAAATGTTCTTTGGGGGGCCGCGAAGGAATGCACTGTACACAAGGGGGGCCACACACTGAAAAAGTTTGGGAACCACTGGTCTATACAAAGTCATGCTGGGGCATAATAGGGTTTAAAATTTTGCATTTAAAAGACGTCTAATAGCCTGTCAAACACAGTCCTGACGGTGTATAATACTTAAGTATTTAAGTTACATTTTCCAAGCATCTGTGCTTTATCATAGTGTTTGTCTTGGGAAAAAAAAACTTTTCTTTACAAAAAAATTTCACTACATTCTAAAGCACAGAATCATACTGTGTATTCATTATATATTGCATATTAAAAATTTTTTAATGCCTAATTACATAAAAATTGTGTACTTTTACTTTCTTGAGTAAAAGTATGAACATATTTTTTACCTACTGTAAGTAAAAGTACAAAAAATAACTATGTTTAATGTACTTAAATATTAAATATAAACCAAAAACTTAAAATTATTAAATGTAGTGGAGTAAAAATTATGATAATATGTTTTGGAATGTATGTTTTCCAAAGAAAACCACTGATAAAATTTACTTTTATGTAGAAAGTAAAAATACTTAAGTACTATACAACTCCGTATAAAACAAGGCAGAATTGGGGCTTTCAAGTGAAAATTTAATAGGCATTTAAGCATATCCCCAAAATAATTGAAATAAAAGAAATATCTGAAACCCAGGGCCGGATCTAGATATTTGGAGGCCCTAGGCAAAATTTATGTTGGAGGCCCCTCACACCCCTAAGTAATTTTCAGAATAATATGAGAACGTGTTTTTCTACTGCGTTAGAAATCAGATGAGCACTAATAAACATGTTTCTCCCCATTTTATCAACAAATTGATTAACTTTATGCTAAAATGTAATTAGAAATTATGCAAAACCACATGTGTTAAAAATTTTAAGGCAGTCACATTTATTAAAAACCCCACCTTTTTGGGATAACACAGGATAACAGTTTTGCTTTCTCCAAAGAGTAAAATTAAAAAGACAACAGTACATTGCAAAAACCCTAAATATAAAAAAATTACAGGTGAACACCTCCTAGAAAACTTTTATTGTTTTTTTTATTTTAACTTGGTATAAAGAAGAATTTCCCTCTTACTTAACCAACATACAGTATAAACTTATCTATCAGACTATTGCAATACCTTTTTATAAACTACCTTAAATATCCATACAAATCAGCTGCCACTGGAAGTTAAACAGAAAAATTACTTTCATGATTTGGAAACTAAAATAAAGTGTAGAGGACTTACAAGATATACAGACAGTTTACTTTAGGTAACGCCAGTTTTGTTTGCTGTTCGACTTTAAATACAAACTTTTTTAAATACAAACTTAATTCTTGCAGTGGCGGCGCCGCATAAAGTTGAACTCACCTTAAAACTTTATTTAATGCTGTCAGTAGTGATTGTCGGACCAGCGCACATGGACTTAACAGTTATGGAGGCCCCCTTCCAAGCTTGAGGCCCTAGGCATTTACCTACTCTGCCTATAGCTAGCGCCGGCCCTGCTGAAACCATACACCTTGTAATTACTGTTGACTTTGCCAATATCATACATCTCAGCAAGTTATTTTGGCAAAAATGACCCAATGTAGCCAAATTCAAGGTTATTTTGGCTAGAGGTGGACTACTCAGACTGTATCGGTTCTATAACAGTAAAATGACGACTGTAGCTTGTTGGGTGTATGCAGTAGCAATAAAGTTGCACTTTTTTTTTGTGGTTAGATTTTCTTTTGAGATGTGAAATCCATGAGGTCCTGGTCTGCTTTGTGTGCCATTTGGACTTTGTATCAAAATCAACTGCTGCACAGAAAGCTGGGGTCTGAGTTCTTATAAAGTTGTGATGTGAAGAAGAAAGGGTCTGAGATCACTTCAGTTCTGAAGGGGGCCAAAAATTATTGGGTTCTCGTATGAGTCCACTATATTGTGAACACCAAAAAGATTGAGGTCACGTTTGGCTTGTTCCTTTCCTGCTTCACTTTAACTGAACTGGGTTTGGTTCTTTTAAAATGAGCTATATGTGAAAACACGTATAGTTTCACTGATTAGTTAATGCTCTTTGATACTGAGATATGAGTTTGTGCTAATGTATAAGACTTTCCCAGTCTGTGTCAGCTTCCTGAACTTAAAGTTATCAGTGGCTTTAATGAACTAATTAATTAAAAAGTGATTCTGCAAACTGCATTAGGGAAGATGATCTATTAAGGATGAGGAGCCTCGTCTGCCATCTCTATCGCTTTGTGAAGAAGCTGATATCAATGAACTCTCATTTAGTAATCGAATGACAGAAGATTGTAAAACATGGTGCAATGCAATTAAAGCTGTTAGTTATGTTAGAGAAATAAAGTGATAATAGCTTGATGTATTTGTTTGCCGTTTTCTCACACGATTTTTATTCCATTGTTGACATCTTTATTAGAAAAATATGTGAGATACCGATGTGTCTTTAATGTACTGGTGTGAAATGATGTTGTTAAGTGTCTGTAGTGTTACTGTTTTCCAGAGCAAAGTTGTTCATTTATAGCTCATGAGACTTTAATATTAGATTATATAACTATAAAATAAAAGTATAGATGTTAAAATCTCAATGAGCACATTCTGATACATGGTTGATGTTGAAAACGTGATAAATAAATGGCAGAGATGTCTTATTTGTTCATTTTACGGGTGCTGCTCCTGCTTTTCAACAGTTATATTAAAACCCTCCGATGAAAAACCAGTCTCCCATTTTAACACAGATGGTGTACGACTGAATTTGTTAATGATGCGTTGCAAACTAGATTTAGACAGGCTATAACATGCTTTTAGGGGAGGACAAATTGCTTTGGGTTTTCATTGCACCTAAAAGAAAATGACTTGGTCTGTTGTGGCTACATTCTGATATCCTGCTATTATCCTCCACCGGTAGTTTGGAGGTTGTAAGGTCTAATGAGGAGATTATATGACATGGAGCGGGATTACAACGCTTTAGACTTGATAGCTCTTTTTTTACAAGGCTGCGGTTGCAGGGAAATTTGTTGGTTCCAGGCTTTCTATGGGGAGAATTAATTCAGGCATTATGGGTAAACTGTGTTGACGCTGGAACCATTGATGGATCCACGCTCCAGCTCTCAAGCACTGCGGAAATTCATACAAGGCTGAATTACATGCATAAATTATTGCTTCAGCCTTGGACTAGAGCTGAAACGAATAAGCTCGAGAATTTTTGAAAAACACATCATGCTGTTTTTACCCTGGCTCAATGTTAATGCAGTCACAAAGTAAGACCTGCGTTTACCTTCAATATCACTCAGGGCTTTATAGCAGAGTTTATGGGAGTGGAGACATTGGATGGGCTTGAACTGTTTTTCCCCTCACTGAAGGGAAACAAAAAGCCAGACTTTCTCAGGGAAAGCTGGGTAAATCTATCACCTTTGGATTTCAAATAAGACTCATAAAGCTCACTGTAAAGAAATGATCGGTGGATGTACTCATTTTTTTCCAGCTACTCTGTCTTTTTGTTTTTTATGCTTTTTCTGTTTCTGTTTGCAATGTGGGAAACTAACTTTAAAATCTGAGTTGTCAGTAAATATACAATAGTAAGCTTTCCTAGTTGTTCCCAACCTGGGGGTCCGCACCAAAAGGGGGGGGGGGTGATTCGATATGCTTCAAGGTCAAATAAAGGTGCATGTTCCACTAATAATTTTGTATACAAATATGTTTTTATGTTTTTTAAATTGTATGCCACAAAATATGGACCACAAAACCACTTATACAGGTGTATTTGTAGCAATAGCAAAAAAATTGTATAGGTCTAAATAAAAAAAAAAAAAAAAAAATCTATAGGATATTGAGTAAAGATCATGTTCCATGAAGAAATTTTGTAAATTAGTAATATGTGTTGCTAAGGACTTCATATGAACAACTTTAAAGACAATTTTTTTGCACCATACATTAATGAGATGCTTATTGATTCAGCTTTTACAGTAGATGATGTATAAACGTATAAAGTGCTACCACGCTTTCTATCTGATGCACTCCACATAATATTAAGCCTACAATGTGCATCTATCTGCAAAAATGCAAGACTTGACAAAAAGTTTAACTCCCGTTGTGTATCAGCGCGCTTTAAAACACGTCCATTCAAAGCTCAAGCTCAATAACATTAAGCAGCTTTAAGGGCGTTTTCACATTAGCACTTTTGGTGCGCACCCGGGTTCGATTGACATCAGAGTTCGGTACATTTGGATGATGTGAACGCTGTCTTCCGAACTCGGGTGCGCACCCGCGAAACGTACTCGAGTCTGCTTAAAAAGGGTGGTCTGGGGTTCGTTTCATGTGAACTCCAGATCGGTTCGCTGCTAATGTGAGCGCAATCGTACCAAATCGTGGAAGTGAACCGCTGTTAATTACGTATTATATGGAATGTCCCACCAAAACAGACGTGTGTGTTTGTGTGCGTGCACTTACCTTGACAACAAAATGCATAGAATGCTTGCTTGAGTTTTGTTCTTATTTTTTAAACCTTTGGTTTTGTTTTCAAAGAAATAATACAGAAACGCACTTTCGTCTGTCTGCCGCAAACATACTAAAGTCGTTTCGATGACAACGCGGTCTGTCCGCCGACGTCAATTTTTGCGGAGGCATTCAGAAATCATCTCTCTGCTTGCAGTTAGTCAATCACACTTGTCGTCTTCTCGTTTACAGCGGTTGCCAAGCAACATGAGAATGCGCCGGCTGCAGCTTGATGATGCAAGCCTGCCGCGGTTCGGATGCAAAAATAATATGTGAACACAGTCCATTTGGGGCATGGGGAGGGGGAGCAATCGAACTCGGGTTCGGACCAGGCAATCGCACCAAATGTGAATCCGTCCTAAGTCTTTTACTATCATTTTAGCGATTAGCTAGGTCGTGTCATCCTCTCACCTGTACTCAGTCAAAATGTTATGTTCATATGGCTCTCTAGTATCTCTTAACATTTGATTTTTAAAGGTGCAGTGTGTAACATTTATAAGGATCTCTTAACAGAAATGCAATATAATCTACATATTTATATTATATAGTGGTGTATACATAATGAACTGTTATGTGTTTATTACCTAAGAATGAGACGTTTTTATCTACATTCACCACGGGTCCCCTTATATGGAAGTCGCCATTTTGTGCTGCCATATTTTTATGGTAGCCTTAAACGGACAAACTGCGTTGTGGCACTACTGTATTTTGTCTTAAAAAACAACATGTTTGTCCTGTGGCAGCTACCGTAGCTTCTCTATGTGTTTTGGTGAACGGTGGACTGAGCTGTTGGTTGCAGTTCACAATCTCACTGCTAGATGCTGCTAAATTCTACACACTGCACCTTTAAATTTGAGATTATAAAATCACTGAACTTGTGACGGCGCTGTACATTTTGCACCTGACTGATTGTATTTTCCTCTTACCAAAGTAAATCCAAACATCACTGCATCCTTTTGAAACCATAGTGCCTCAGTGATGTTAGGTGTGTTGGGGTGCGCTTTGGGAGCTGACTTATTTGTTTGCTTTTGAATCATGCATGGTACTAATGTCATATGCCGATCTGCACAGCTCAACATGACATCAAACACGCAGCCAGTCGTTACTACTACAGGCGCTTGTAACGCTAACCAGACCTCCAAATGTAGACATAAGCACAAATAAATAAATAAACCCACACGATCATCGTTTTCGTGATCGATCTTTGATGTCACGATTGAGTACTCGAGCACTAGGGTACTCGTGCCCATCCCTAGACAATACAGTAATGGGAACCATACAGTTTCTAATTACTGTAGTAAAATTACAGTCATGCTTCCCATTTGAAAATGTAGTTAGTGTGACATTGCTAGCATAATGTAACTATAAAAAAATGTGTCATAATAAAACTACTTTATATTAAAGTTGTTAAACAGGGAAATGTGATCATTTCCATTTACTGTTGTCGTATAATTAAACTAGTAAATAATTGGCATAGAATCATGGTAACCAATGAGGAACTTGAAGTGGGAAGCTGCAGTAATTCATCACAGTTTAATCAAACAGACGTGCTAAATAATTTACACAAAACTGCAATCATACAACTAGATGCACACTAGTTTATACATACAGTTAAAAACATTGGAATTATATGCATGATCCCAACTACTGCGTTCATCAGACCAAAGATATTACCACAGGTTTGTAACAATCATTTTTAGGTGAACTGTCCCTTTAAGAATGTCACTCTAAACTGATACAGCAGTTGTTTTATTCATGTTGCTGCTTCCAAGGAAATGCTTTATTTTTCATGTCTTGTGCAATACAGAATTGCTTTAGTGCTTTTGCCTTTGGTTCGTTTTTCCCCATCACTGCACATAAATAGTTTATTGTCATATGTATTTTTCTATATGACAAACACTGCCGCCCCTTTACATTATAGCATTTTTCCTCAACATTAATTTTTCCATCGTGCCCTTCACAGACGAGACCTTCTAAAAGAAAAGCAGAGATGTTAAAACATATTTAAATGTTTTTTCCCCACACCAGCAGGGAACTTTGTCATTTTCTCACCCCTCATCCGTTCGACACAGCCCACCAGTGTCATCTTCTCTAGTTGTGTTTAATAAGAAAATCACGCTGAGTCACATTATTAAAAACTGATGAAGTCTCTGTACAGCTGTATCTCAGAAAGAAACCGATAAGGTGACCGACGTGCCAGGCAATCAACAGATCCCAACATCATTGGGGTGGTGAGAGGGACGGGAATACAAGTCGAAACAAGGCAGCAGGTGGTTTGCTTGCTTTGGACGTTGGTCTTTATTGTCTTTACTGTTTTATTCTATATTATTCATATTTTTTAGAAAGGCCAGCTATTCTCACAGATGTCCAGTGGTAGTATCTTTGTTTAAATGGATGTTCATTAATTTCTTCATGCTAATTGGAAAGATTCCTGTCACACGGTGTTATAGCCCATGCTAGCTCAGTCCGCAGAGACCGATCTCAGAAAATTTGCTTCGTGTGCAAGTAAATAAAGTCATTTAGTTCACGAGCAACTGAACCAGCTGTTCTGTTCAATTAAATGAACTCCTGAAGGTCTTTAGAAACACAGTGTGAGGACTAGAAAGAGCCATTAGGACTGGAAACCTTGTTGGGAAGCAGGACCTCCAAAGCCAGATTTGTTTTTCATTAAATGGGAGATAAGGCTGAAGACCTTTGTGAATTCAACAAGGGATGGCAAGATGGTTTCTAAGCATAACTCTAGACTGTGCTTTTTAAGCAGCAAATTAACTTGTAGGACAAGAACGATAGTATTATTTTGCTCCGTGTCAGCAGTTTTTGTCACATTTGGTTCATTTAGTCTAAAAAATAAGCATTTATTTGCCCCTCCAAATACACCATGCTAAAATATCCCATTTTTCCTCCCTGTCGTCTCCTTGGGGACCCCTCAAAAAGAACTTGGTATGGTATTGCTGACTGTGCTTTTGTAAATGGCTTTTTTATTCAGCTGTGTTTTCCTCGAAACTCTGAATAGTTGTAGTAATACCATGGTTGAATGCTGAAACACCCGGGCATGATTTTCTCTTTCAAGGGATTTTGAGGCAGTGGCTCTATCATACAGTCTCATAGACAGTAAGGTGCACCAGCTGTTTGAGAGGAGCTCTGTTAATGTGCATCCCGCGTCCCAGCTGGCTCCTTACACGGCCTTCCTCGCCCCACGCTCTCCCGCTCAGCCCTCCGCATCGCAAATCAAACCAACACTTTGACATTTTACACGGATCTCCTAATTGACTTGGATATCAGCGTCAATAACAGCTAAAGGGACCTCAACAAGGCGAAGCTGAAGAGACGTCAGTTTGGGAAAAGACAGGCATTTGATGTGTTTTATTGATCTATTGACATCCATTAGAAATGTGGTTGAAAAATATGTGGTTGAAAAATAATAGGACGAAGCGGGTAAATGATGCAATATGGACTTGAAATTGGGTTTGGGTCAGCTCATTGTGTTGGAGCATGGTTAGGCCCATAGACTGTAAACAACATGGAGAAGCCAAAAATGGGCGCTGCCATGTTACCTAAAAACGTCAATTTGGAGCCAGCGCATACGCAGAAGGAATCGTCCCTGGAGCCAGAGGCGGAGCCGTGGTATCAAACTTCTGTGCCAAATTCAACCACGCCAATCATAACGACACGCCCCGTTTCTATTGCATCAAATTACTATCTAAAATGAAACTTATCACAAAAATTAACAATTAAACATTACATATATCAGCGTGATAACAACTACCTTAAAGAGTAACTAAACCCTAAACCAACTTTTTTATTTAATGATCTGTAAGAATGGGGCTTTATTAGTGTTGTTCATAAATTTGAGTAACTTTTTTGACATTTGGGTATAAAGTGTTTCAATGATACAATATATGATGTAAAAACAAGTGCTGCCCTCTTCAGGTTGAACGGTGGCTACTGCAGTTGAATTTTCCTATTGGATGTTGCGGTAACGCGTGACGTAAGCGGTACAACCCTACGTAAGCAGGTTAAAGCTCACCACGCCCTTGTAACAATCTCACCACACCCTTGGTACGAGCTCAATTCGTCCCCTCTATCTCCATTGGTAACACAGTCTCACCCCATGTCGTCAATATTTGACGACACTTGACCATTCGTCAATATGTGACGCGGAGGGTATACCTTTCGCGTCATTTTTTGACGAACTGGGGACTTCAATACTATTACGTCCGTTGCATTCTCTTCTCCTATTTTCTTACCAATTTCGCGTCGGTTTAGGGTTAGATTACGCAAAATTAAACAGTGTACGCGAAATTAAACAGTGTACGCGAAATTAAACAGTTGTCACCTGGCGTTGGGTTTAGAAACAGTTGTCACCTGGCGTTGGGGTTAGAGTTAGGTTTGGGTAGGGATGTCATTATGTAAATCTAACCCTAAACCGACGCGAAATTGGTAAGAAAATAGGAGAAGAGAATGCAACGGACGTAATAGTATTGAAGTCCCCAGTTCGTCAAAAAATGACGCGAAAGGTATACCCTCCGCTTCACATATTGACGAATGGTCAAGTGTCGTCAAATATTGACGACATGGGGTGAGACTGGGTTGCCATTGGGGTCTGCCCACTTTTCTTGCCTTTTTTTCTAATATTGCCAGTGCGAAACGAAAGCTTGTGTACGATTAGGAATATTCTGTCGTAACTAATGATTATATGAAAATTATGTGGAGTTATTAAATGATAAAATGAGAAAAGCAAGCCAAACACTGCATTATTCATAAATGGAAATGTTTACGTCTGAAAAAGCACCGCTGATGATTTATGCCCTGTGTTTCTGATGTATTAAATCTGTGTTGCGTGAATTTACTAGAAAGCGGCTCTTGAATGCATTTCTGAAATTCTGTCTGAACTGAGAGATTTGGAACAGAGTCACGCATCTAAAGACGGTTGCGGGTGGGGTGTGCCACTGTCAGAACGAATCCCCCTTCCCTCCGGCCGAAAGAGTGATTGATGGAGGGCAAAAACAGGTGTGAAAGAGTAATAATGCTGGTAGGGGTAAAAGAGGAAATGACAGTAAGATGGACTGAAGGTTGGTGCCGCCAAGCTGACTGGCCCTTACATAAGAGCAAATTTTTTTATTTTACCATCGACAGCCACAACATACTGTATAGCCGACTTTTAAAAGCTGGATTATTACTTTTAATTCCTAATGAAGAGAAGCTTTGGTTTGCCAAGTGAAAAGTTATCCAAAATTGGGATAATTGACCAGAAAAGTCCTCTATGTAGTCATTGTGCTTTCATTGCTCTAAAAGCAAAAATTTGTCATCGTGGAAATGGCAGAAAATGAACGCGCTTTCGTCACTGCTCTTGTTTTACAATGCAGTAGTGACGGGCAAAAATATGAACAAGTTTCCTGAAATTCCAAAAAAAAGAAATCCCTTTCAGTAGCAGAATAATAAAGCGGACCGAGACAGAGTCCCTGTTGTGGGGTTTATTTATATTGTCTGCAATGCTATGCAATTTGTTTAAACAGAATGATTAAAACCATGTAGTGCAGTATGTTAGAAAAGCGTAAATACGACTCTATAAAGACAGAGATAGATTACAGACTTACATTCTGTGTTACTTAGATTATATTATAAAACAGGGAAAATGCAACCATATTTGCTTGCACTTTACTTGCATACACTTATCTATTTGTTTTATCTTATTTTTGTATAAGCAATAATGAGATTTCATAGTTGTTGTGCTTTGTTTAGGTTTTATTTATGTTTGATCTTTGCTTTATATATACAGTAAACAAATGGAATGTAGCAGCTATAATGTGAAATTTAATAAATGCATTAAAAATGTCAACACGTTAACATTTATGCTTCACGTCACATTGCCGCAATGACGCATTGTCACTTTACCGAAACTGGCAAAATTTTGATTGTACTGTGTATTGTGTTTTCTCAGGTTGTGTGCATTGGAGCACAGGAAGAGGAAGAGAAGGTCGAATGTGTACCAGGATTTCAGGAGAAGGAGTACCATGTGGAATACAGGGATGGATTCCTCAGAAATGTTTCTCTGCTGCAAGGTACAACTATGATGTCATCTCTCTCTCTCTCTCTCTCTCTCTCTCTCTCTCTCTCTCTCTCTCTCTCTCTCTCACACTCTCTCTCTCTCTCTCTCTCTCTCTCTCTCTCTCTCTCTCTCTCTCTCTGGTACGTTTGTCTAAGCCACATGTGTATGCCATCTGGAGAAAGAACAGTTCTCCAGGGCTTTGGTGAATTTTGATGGTTCATTATTCTTATTATCATGCACAATAGTTTTTCGTTTATTAAAAAAAAGAGGAAATAAGAGCCGCAGTGTCCAAACAAAACATCAAAATGCTCTGGCGCTCATAAATTATTCTGCTTGATTGTGTGGATGTTTACGAAGCCTTTGTGATTCCCCGCTCTTCCACTGTCTGCCGCGAGTAACGCTTGCCATGGCGCAGAACTTTCTGCATACCGATTGGCATCCAGAACCTGGCAGACGAAGACGGCACCAGCCAGACAATTTCTGCATCATAGCTTCGCCGAGACAGTTAAGACAGATGTTATCAAAACACTAAGAAGTAGAGAAACAGAACTTTAACAGACCTTATGTATTCAGAATTTGTTCATTTTTTGTTTATCTGTGTGCTTTGGGGCCATCTGTATTCTGGTTTAGTCCTCAATTTTGTACTTGGAAATTTGGCTTCTCCAGGAAAACAGAGAAAGAATATTGACTATACCGGACTTGGTCCAGTAAGATGCTCTCTAAAGAACATCCTGTTATAAATCATGTTTCATAACCAACACAAAAGTTTGTAATTATTTCATAATGTGGCTAATTCATATGAACTAATACAATCTAATTTGTGACCCTGTAGAGCTTACAACGGACTTAATTTGGACATTTGGAAAGCCTATTTATTCAGCTTTCAGATGATATATAAACCCCAATTTCAAGAGATGTACCCTTATGACAGGTTTTGTGGCCCAGGGTCACATTTGGACATTGAAGTGTGATGTGCTTTTGCACCAGGGATTTTAGGGGTTAAAGGGACACTCCACTTTTTTGAAAATATGCTCATTTTCCAGCTCCACTACAGTTAAACATTTGATTTTTACCATTTTGGAATTCATTCAGCTGATCTCTGGGTCTGGCAGTACAACTTTTAGCATAGCTTATCATAACCTATTGAATCTAATTAGACCATTAGCATCACGCTAAAAAATAACCAAAGAGTTTCGATATTTTCCCTATTTAAAACTTGAATCTTGTGTAGTTACATTGTGTACTAAGACTGACGGAAAATTAAAAGTTGCAATTTTCTAGGCAGATATGGCTAGGAACTATACCTTCATTCTGGCGTAATAATCAAGGACTTTGCTGCTGTAACATGGCTGCAGCAGGCTTAGTGATATTACGCCGTGCACGAAAATAGTCCCCTTGGTTACTTTCAATAGCAGGGGACTATTTTCAGGTGCTGCGTAATATCAATGCGCCTGCTGAAGCCAGGATAATATAGTTCCTTAGTACACGATGTAACTATAGAAGAGTCAAGTTTTAAATAGGACAAATATCAAAACTCTTTGGTTATTTTTTGTGTGATGCTAATGGTCTAATCAGATTCAATGGATTATGCTAAGCTATGCTAAAAGTGGTACCACCAGACCCGGAGATCGGCTAAATAGATTCCAAAATGGTAAAAATCTAATTTTTGTAAATCTAGGGTAGCTGAAAATGAGTATATTTTCAAAAAAAGTGGTGTCCCTTTAAGGTCCTCATTATTGTTTAATAATCACACCTTTTTGTTTGATTTACATCGTATGAATATATACAAATTCGTCACCACGTAAAATTCTTACACATTTCTGTACGTTTAGGCAGTTCATTTATTATTGCCTATTTACAAACAATGGGAGTGGTGTTTAGCCCTTCGATATGTCCTATTCAGACTTTCTGCTTTATTGTAAATACACTCGGCACAAGAAAGAAAACGCCATTCGTCCGGTAAATTTCTTTCCTCGCTGGTCTCGGCGTTCATACAATAAACTCTCCCGAGACTCCAAGAATGGTAGTGATTAATTAAATTACAATCTAATTACACATGAAGCATGTACTTCCCCACAGGACAGACTTACACTGCCTTTTATGAATAAAATAACACCATGGGTGTTTTGTGAGCAATGACATATTAATCAGTTTTTCCTATGGAATATAAGCACTGTGTTTTGCCTGGTGGAACTGTAACCCACTCACTCCTCTTGCCAAACATGAGAAATGATTAAAATAAATGTTAAAAAAGACAAATGCAATTCACTATGTGCCGTTCACATCAGAAACGTCCAGAGGTCCTGTACAGCTTGTGAATACAAATCAGGCCAGAGAGCAGATGTGATGTAGAGGTCAGAGCAGACAGCGGCTTCATTCAGACAGGTTGAAATATGTGTGAGGGCCTTGTACTACAATGATCCCTGTTTGTGGGAAATCCACAGAGCTTATGTCAGTGAAGGTTTTGGTGCAGAAATGCGGATGCTTTGGATTTGATCTTGTTGTTGGGCCTTTAATGCCAGGCCACAGCTCAGAAAGAGAAAGAAGAGAAAGAAAGAAAAAAGAAAGAAAGAAAGAAAGAAGAGTAATTTCATACTTGTACGCTGGTATTTTAACTAAGAATAGGCATAGTAAAAGTAGTCTATTTGATGTATGTGCCATAATGGTGCACCCCGCCTTTAAGAAGCAGCATTTAAAGGGACAGTTCACATAAAAATTATAATTATTTCTGACATAATTTACTGACCGCCTAGTTTTTTCAAGCTTGTATAAATTTCTTTGTTTTGCTGAACACAAATGAATATGTTTAAAAAAAAAAATTTAATAACCAAACAGATCTGGGGCACCATTCACTTCCATAATACTATTTTTTCCTACTATAGAAGTCAATGGTGCCCCGAATCATCTTGGCTACAAACATTCCTCCAAATATCTTTCTTTGTGTTCAGCAAAATATAGAAATTTAGCTAGAAACAACTTGACAGTAAATAAATGATGACTAACCCTTTAACTGCTTTAACTTGTAGAAAACTCAGTTTCAGTTGAATGGTGGGCAAGTGATTTGATTTGTTTAATCGGGCTTTGTGTGTTCTCACTGAGTCCTGCCATACTTGTCAGCGCTTATTTAAAAAAAATCTTCCTCATGATTGTCACAATTCACTGGGCCGCGTCTCCTCCGAGATTCACTGTAATGTCTTCAAGCTTTTCTTTGACTCCTCTGGGATAGGCAGTAATGTCTTGCTGGCACAGCTTCGGGCCCCAGTGGGAATCCAGCGTCTCTGCCAAAGTGTCTTTCTCTCTCCTCTTCTCAAATTGACAGTCGTGTCAACAGGTTGCACAGTTAAAAGAAGAAGAATGGGCGCTGTGGTCTGCCAAGATACTGCTGCGGATTCTGCAGTTTACGTGATGGGGTTTTTTCACGTGCGTGTGACTGGGTGTGACTGTTGAGTTTGCACACAGTCACCGAATTGGAGTCGGTTTGACCGCTGTGTTCCAGGTTTCTTGTGTTTGGGGGGGACCATCGATCCATGTAATTAGAACAGTGAGAGTAGAGGTAGTCCTTACAAAAGATTGTTCCCTTTGAACTTCAATTTATTTAAGCGACAGAACATGATTACGCTGACGGGAAACACCATTCAAAGCCATCACACTGACAGCGGGAGAAATGCAGGGAAAGCAAAGTCATCCGGCCCGAAATGCAATGAGGAGTACCACTTTTTCCAATAGAAAATATATATTTTATCACCAATACAGCAATCTTGCCTAAAGTTTGTTCTTTCAATCTTTCTATTTTATTCGATTTGATTGGGAAGGGCGGTGAGGCATTTTGTCATCACGGGAGCCAGCGATCCATGCACACCGGGACAGAGCTCAGTTCCGCTTAACTGAGCCTATACCTGTATCCGCCACGTACTTCTATTACCTTGAATATGCTCCTGTCAGCAAAGCGCAGTCCGCAATACTCTAGTCTCTGAACACAGCAATCTCCGAACGACAAATGTGCAAATAATCTTAGTAGTTAACCTTAATGTATCGCACCTTGCATTGTTTGTGAAAGCGTTATCACTGTCAGAGAAAAACTTGTCCGTCACTTGCATGAAGCATTTTCTTTCCTGTTAAAGTTTGAAACCAGTTGCATTTGAATAGACTTTATCTGATGTTATAACCATGAAGTATTGTATTCACGAGCAGTTTTTATAATTAAAATAGAGGGCAGATTTAGAGAGCATTTATTTGGACAAAAACATGTATATGCCTGTGCATATGAGGGGTGATTTGGTTGCTTTTTTATAGACAAGACAGGCATTTCCATCATTGACATTTGTACATTTAAAATGCAGATACACAACCATTCAAAAGTTTAAACAATTGAGTGAAATGTATATCATGATCTTAAAAATAATGATGTTTAGGTGCAATATGGGACTTTAAAGGGACACTCCACTTTTTTTGAAAATATGTTCATTTTCCAGCTCTCTAAGAGTTAAATGTTTGATTTTTACCGTTTTTGAATCCATTCAGCCGATCTCCGGGATGGCGCTACCACTTTTAGCGTAGCTTAGCACAATCCATTGAATCTGATTAGACCATTAGCATCACGCTAAAAATAACCAAAGAGTTTCAATATTTTTTCTATTTAAAACTTGGCTCTTCTCTAGTTACGTCGTGTACTAAGACTGACAGAAAATTAAAAGTTGTGATTTTCTAGGCAGATATGGCTAGGAACTATACTCTCATTCTGGCGTAATAATCAAGGACTTTGCTGCCGCACCATGGCTGCAGCAGGCGTAATGATATTACGCAGTGCTCGATAATAGTCCCCTGCTATTGAAAGTTACCAATAGCGATCCATGATCGCCATCTCCCCTCGTCTTTAGGAAACCAAAACATTTGTTTTTGCACATGCATCCCATGAAACCGTCTATAAAGACCTTACAAAATGAACTGTATTGCTTATATTTCCTTTAGGGATGCACCGAATCCAGGATTCGGATTCGGACGAATACTGGGCTTTTTGATGGGGTTCGGGTTCGGCCGAATCTTAGATTTTTTTCCACCGAACCGAACCCTAGGCTTGCGCTACGCTGGTCAACGTCACGCGGCCGTTGATTATACACATCAGGTGTTGACGTGGAGATAAGTGTTTTTTTTCCGGTGAGCCTTTCACATTTCCTGGACGCACCCGGAAAAACTAACGCATCGCACCGCATCGCTTTCATTGTGCTTTGCAGTCGGGCTATCAAAATACATCCCCGCCTGCCCCTCGGGCTATCTTGACTTATAGGGAGGAAAAAATATATTTAAATGCTTATGTATCCTCTCACAGATTTGGATGGGTAATTGTGATGCATTTTTTGGTGCAATTGTGGCCTGATGAAGATCAAGTGATCGAAACGTTGCAACGCAACTTTCATTAACTCTTTCACCGCCAGCGTTTTTAAAAAAAGTTGCCAGCCAGCGCCAGCGTTTTTCATGATTTTCACCAAAGTTTAATGCCTTCCAGAAAATGTTCTTCTTTAAATATATAAACATACAATATACCAAATGAAAGAACAGACCCTCTGCTTTCAAACAAAAAAAAACCGTTTCATCCTACCTTTAGTGGTTCTTTTGCAATCAGCTTTTGAATATGGGTAGGTTTTTGCAAAAACACCATATTTTGAGCAAAAAGCAGAAATAATTCCATTTTTATGACGGACTTTTCATAGAGATCCCATTCAGAGCGATCTTTAAAACAGACACGGACATGCAGCAGCTTGGCATAGGGAAATACTTCCGGTTTTAAAAAGTTGCGGAAGGGCGCCACCTGGTGGATAATGGCGGTATTGCGGAAAGACGGAATATCTCGTCATTGGCGGGGAAGCGTTTTCTCTTAATTGACGAGAAATCTCGTCAATGGCGGGGAAAGAGTTAAATACATTTTTTCAGCAAGCAGATAGTGTGCGGGAATTGTTCTTTGTATAATTGTGGTGCATGAAATTCAGGCATTGGGTATTTAATTTTTTTTTTCTCGAGTTTTACTTTCACTTTCGCGATCGGGCGAAGCCGCAGTACAGGAAGCAATCCGTACGGATTTGTCATGGATTTTTGTGCAAATCCTCCAACTTCGTCCTGTCAGTCATTACTATCCTCACGTAAGAAAATTAAATCTCTCGCAGCAAGCTTTAAAGTGATATAGATCGTACGGGCAGTGAAGAGAGTGACTCTGTGCAGAATCGCTCTTAAAGCGACAGTAGCCCCTGTTTTTCTGATCGAAAAAATGATCCAATCTCTAACTGGATGATCCAAACTGTGAGTTTTGTGACCCACTGAACCACTTTTAAATGGTGGGTATATCTGGTGTGGGGAGGAGCAGGAACAGTTGGTTTACATGGAAATCCAGTTTTTTTGTTTGTTAAAAAACCAACAGCATCAAAACAACAACAAGAATAGCAGATTAAACATTGTGGTTAGAGGCCCTATTGGCTTTGTATTGGCAAAATTTCAGGCTACCAAAAACTGAAGAGTGCCTGCCCGAAGGGCTACCAGAGATTTTTTTAATTTTGCAAGCCCTGTAATGGAATAAGGATGCGAGTAGGATTCGGTATTCGGATCCATCGGATTCGGTGCATCCCTAATTTGACATTTTATCTACATACACCGCGGGTACCCTTACGTGCAAGTTGCCGTTGTAGCAAATGGCTCGGAGTCAGATTGGGGCCATTTGGCATCTGGATTTCAACAGCCCTAAAATTGTGATAATTAGATAACCCTGTCTCCTCTATCACCTATCAAGGCTGTAAAGTGGGCGACAATTAAAACAAATGCCGTCTTCAAAGGAAGTTCAAAGGAATCCACAGTCGCCAGAGACACAGCAGGGGGGGCACGGACTATATGTCTCTGATGAAACCACATTTAAAGATCACAATGAGCTGTTTAAATGTGTATATATTTTATATCCCTTTACTGCATGATCGTGTATGTGTGATGTAACTGTGTGTTAACACTCTAGTTAGATTTTGTTCACTGTAGCATGGTTCATATCTTAGGTATGAAATTATTATTCAACGTGATCTTAAACCCATGTCTTGTCTAGTATCAAATTAATCCACTCTTTATTTCCTAATCATTTCTATGTATCATATTACCATAAGCCGCATCAATGTCATTTAATATCGATTTGAAGAGTTATGGAAACAAACTTTTATCATTTGGCATTTACGCAAATGTGATGTCTGAAAGAACAAAGGCTTGTTTCCCGCGCGATCGAACACTTCGCACATTGGTCATTTCACCTAAAATGGGCTGGGCGCGTGAAAGGTCAAAACGGCCTATCGTCCAAGCCATCGTTGCTCAGTTGCTCAGTTGCTCAGCGCTCAGCGCTCAATCGCTCAATTCGTCAGCGCAGTTTGGAAACTCGCTGAGACTCACCCAGAGTCCCTCGGATTCATCATCTTTTCTCTGAGCCCTGTCCTACTCTTCGGGACAGTAATTTCCTGGCTTGCACTTTGCACTTCGAGTTCGGACAATTTACGCGGAACACTCCGCCATACGGAACAACCAAACGGACTTACGAGCACACCTGGATTTTCTCTCTCTCTCTCTCTCTGCTCGCACCCGCGCGCACCAGACACTTCGTATTACATCACAAAGAGCCAAATGCAAGTATTAACCTTGTTCTAATCGCTGATGTTTAAGCTTTACCCCTTATGAAAATTAAGGCGATCCTTAGAGATTTTCCGATGGTTTGTGCAGATGTTAAGCAATAGTGTTTTTGCCAATCTTTTACTCTCTCTCTAGCTTTTCAGTCTTTTCTTTCTCATCTATGTTTTATGTTATTGTATATGTGTATGTTTAGTTAGTCATTGTGTGTACTTCGTTTTGTAGTTAATAAACCGGTTTTGCATTTTCACAATTGAATTGTTTCTGTGTCCAATGCTCACGAAATTAAAGTCACTATTTCTGCCTTTTGATCCAGCTACACGCTGCGAGTAGCACTGTATATCAGTAAGAAGGTTAATTTTAAAAGGCCATGAAATTAACATTTCTTAGACGTTAATATACGATTATGGATATATGTCTTCGGTGGACGAACATATTAATTAATTGTTATTATTAATTCTGCTACGCCAGGTAAAACCTGATAAACTTGTATAATTAATTACAGTTAGTTATACATAATATTCCCTTTTGAGCTAAAATCTAAGATTCCCTTGGGAATCCCCGTAGTATTACAGTCGGAGGTTTATAGTGTTTCAAATAACTTTATTCCCCTCCTCCCGCTGAATCGCTACATATTAATGGTGGAGAACGCGCGGGCAGATTTAAACATTATTTCTGAGCAAAAACAGTTAACAGGTCAAATGTGTTTTGCATTGTGTGAATGAAAAGAACTATCAGCTATAACTGTGTTCGTTCTTATATTGGTATGAATGAAAATGTATTTTCCTGTATCATTTTCAGGACGTAACAGACTCGCGCCCCTGTTATGTATAGCTAACTGCAGTCTTTAAGGTAACCGTATTAAAAACACTTTGATACGCTGCATTACTGTCTGATTCCGCCTAATAAAGAGTAGAATTCCTTTATGTAGAGCGAAGCGGTGGTCGAGTGAGTACTCCCATCTGATAAGGCCTTTTTGTTTAATCTCCAGGAAATGATTTGCAATTAGAGAAGCTGTCTATTGTATTTTTCCATTTTATTCACGTACGTGGATTTTTTTTAATTGAAAGCACCGAGGGTAAGACTTCAATTTTTTTTTTAAGGAGATGAAAACTTGATCAAGTATTTATAGTCACAACGTACGATAAAGCACGTTGGACTCTTTGTTTATTGCGTGTCCCGGTAACTAAGCCAAAATTAAAATAGGCAGCGCAAACATGAGCAAATTACATCCGTCGTCTTAGCAACGGAGCGGCCGCCGATGTAATTGTTGAATAGAAGCGAATCTTTGTCAGTTTAAAGCGTACTACCTAGTTCTAACACTAGATGTCAGTCTTGAGTGTCTAACACTTCTCCTTCTTCTCTACTCTACGCCTGACTTCCGCTTTCTTTGTTTGTTGGGCGAAATATCGCCATCTGGTGGGGAAAGTTCGTTTGGCCCTCTCATAAACTCTTTTGGGAAGTGTATGACAGGAGTCAAACTTGGAATTTTGGCCTTACTTCAATAACTGGGTTATTCTACTACTTTGTAGTTTTATTTCCTACGTATTGAATGTTATGGTCTTAAATGATAAATAATAATTAATAGTGCTGTGGCTTTATTAATTTATTATTTCTTTATTTAATTTTTATTTTATTTTGATTTATTTTATTTTATTTCATTTTTGCTGTTCTCTCTCGCTCCTTACTTTCCTGTTCTCTTTTCTATTGTAGAGATTGTATTTTAATTAAGTTTAAATTTAAATTTAATGCAGTTTGATTTATTTTAAATTTTAATTGAATCAATTCTTTACTGTGAATAGAATTCAGCCCCATAAGTCCCATTCTCAGTGAATTCATTTATGTTTTAACTGGTGCAATAGGATAAGCCCCTGTGCATCTCTTTAAAGCTAACACTTGATAGATGAATCAGGACTTCGCCAGAGGTGAGTTCTACAAGAGACCGGTCCCGCGGAACTGACTCGAGTGTGTACAGTCGGGGTGCTGCGGTAGCTCCCTCCTTTAGCACCTTAGGCAGCAAGACACAGTGCGACCTCTGCCACCGGGCACTCCAATCGCTAACCGTGCCAGCTGACACACAAAGCCCTAGCAGCAGTGCCAGTTGGTGGGTGACACCTTTGAGTGCGGCCTGGCGGTGTGAAGGGCGTGACTGTTGAGCGGTCGAGGTGGGGAGGGCAGAAGGCCCGGCACTCTTGGCTGCGTGCTCAGGGAAGCGCCTTGTCTCTGTGTTCCACCCTGGGTTGTCTTAAATAGTCAACAGGTGTTAGTGTAAAAGAGATGCATTTTTCTCCCCTCTGTAGCCACTAGAGGCACCAGATCCCTCTCACGTTGGGTCTAGCCCAGCCACTCTAGCTAAGCCACTCCCCTAGCTCGCATGACTCCATAGTGCCCTCTCCCTGTAAGGCCCTGTCATCAAATCTAGGGTAGAGAACCTGCTAAGCTGAAACAGGAAACCCCTTTTCCACCTCCTATCCTCTTCATTTTCCCAGCCTTAGGACTTCGTCTGTTGGCTGTCTCAATTCCCATTTTCATTTTATTTTATTAGTATTATTTTCATTTTATTTGTTTGTTTTTTTTATTTATTTGTTTTTCTTTCCTCTCTTTTCCGTTCCTATTTCATTTCCAGCAACCTATCCTCCTCATTCTTTATTTTATTTTGTTTTATTTTATTTTAATCATTATAATTAATTAATTTTAATTATTTTGATTCACTTTATTTTTGGGCTGAAAGAGCAAAACTGCACAAACCATAAGGAGAATTCATTAGTAATACGCTCGATAAACCAAATGTCCAAGGCGACCTATAGGTTTTAACAAAGACAAATTACTAAACTATTTCCTTTTTTTTTTTCCCCACACTGATTATCTGTGCCGCTGGAGAAAGGCCCTGATAATAAGCTCATAGCCCACACATATATATATACCTTTTTTTTATTGCCGTAGCTCGTTGAACTGTGCGGACTCGCATTGGCTCTTTGTGTTTTCTCTTCTATTAGTGTGTCAACATGTCCAGATCACCAAGCCCTGTCAACCACTGGGACCAGCTAGAGGCCTGGCTCAGCGCTGTGACATCTGAACTCCTGCCCAACCTCGCCAATGAACTGCAACACTTGGAAAGAGAGCAACTCGACGACACCCTGGACAAGTTCATAACCCTCGACCCAACGAGGAGCTACAGTCACAAGGATATAGCCAAGATCACAGGTGCCATCGCTCACAACCTCATCATCCAGCTAAAACTGGGCGAAAGGAATGTCGCCCAACTGGAACAGGATGCAGCAGCTCTACAGCTCCAAGCGGCAGAGGCACGGAGGAATCAGGAGGACGCGCAGAATCGTCTAGATCAGCTGACACAGGGATTAGAGGATCAACACCCATCGACGGAGGAGGAACACTGGAGGCTAAAGGACGAGATTGGACAACTCCAAGAGGCCTTGTCAAAACTCCGCACAGACACAGAGCACAAGGAGCAACAGGAAAAGACAGCCAGAGAAGAGCTGTCTGGAAAGCTTCAGCAGGCTGAACATCTTCTGGTGAGAGCAAAGGCAGAACTGAAGGAACGTGATGCCAAGCTGAAGGCCTGTGAGAATCACCTGCGAGCGGCTCGAGATGAAGGTCGAGCTCTGGCTCAGCAACGAGACCAGGCGAGGGACGACCTTGACTCCGCCCAAAGAGAACTCATTTATGCATATAAACTGCAAGCTGAACAAGTAAGGGAAAAAGCAACCTTTCCCTTTCATTCAACCAGTGAGCCTGCACCCCCCCACCAAAGCTTTTCTGTTGAAAAGGGGGGCGGGAGCCCATTGTTAAAGACATCAGCCAGCATCCCAGAACCTCTCACTACCACAGAGGGGTGGGAACAAACAAATTTCCCGAGGTCACCTGCAGACATGCCCGGCGTGGCACCCAAAGACCTCGACAAGCTTGCTAGAAATATCCCAACATTTACCCCAGAGCCTGCAGGTGGCCATGATATCCACTCTTACCTGCAGGACATTGACTTTTATGTGCAAACACTGCCAAATGTAACCACAAGAGACAAACTGTATCTGCTACGGGTTACTTCCAGTCGTGAGGTGAGGAGTTTCCTTGACCGGCAGCCAGAAAACGTCAAGATGGATTACAAGCAGCTGCAAAAGGCTTTAATAGAAGAGTTTGCGGATCCAGAGTCAGAACATGGACTAGTTACAGCAATGGACCTCAAACAGAGCAGAAACGAAACTCCACAGGCCTACTACAACAGACTCAGGCGAGCTTACTTTGGCTCACGGAATGAGCCAGGAATGGAGGAGGACTTTAACTTCAGGACCCTTTTTCTGCGAAATCTTCATTTCACAGTAAGCCAACACTTAGGGGTTATGGCCTGCCCTCGCACGATGACAACCAGGCAGCTGCGGGACTTGGCCCATAAAGCTTATGGTAAACAAAGAGCGGCCTCTGAAAAGACTGTTAAAAACCCTGTCATTCTCCCTGTCTCTGAACTGTACCCTGAACTACCACTGGAGGGCGCACGACCGCGCCACAGTGAAAGACCTTTCAACAGAGGGTCAAGAGACTTTACAGCCAGCCAGGAATGGTACGGCCATGAAGGGGCTCGTCCCAAGCACCAAATGGGACGCGCCGAGAGGTCATGGAGCCGGCCAAACTCATCAGACAACCAGAAGGGTGGCGGCTCGTGGGAACCTGGCCGACGACCTAGAGGTAACCGTCCTGCACCTGGCAGATCAAAAACGGGTAACAGTCCAAACAGTCAACAGAGAGATCAGTCTCGATACACACAGAGCAAGGCTAAGTCTGAACTACCCCAGAAACAGAGTGACACAGACACGTCTGAATCAGCAGAGATTCTGAGAATATTGAAGGAGTTAATCCAAAAGAGGCCCCACAAGCAGGACCACGAAGACAAACCCGACTCCTTATTCATTTCACAAACCAAAGACTTTGGCGTACAAACAATATCTCAGACACCAACCAACCAAAGCCTGCAAGTACCAGAGAGTGCTGTGTTAACTGTCTCCTTCCCTACAGAGTCACAGGAAACCAGTTTTAACTGCCTTCCCGTTAATACAACAGCCCCAGTACCAAGCCTCCTGGGAAACCTGATCGAAAGAGGAGAAGCCAAAAAGCTATATCTATCCATCACCTTGGAAAATGAGGTCGAACTAGAAGCCCTCGTCGACACCGGAGCTGACCTAACGCTGATGTCATCCCAGCTTTTCACCAGACTCCAGAACAGAGCTAAGGCCCAAAATTTGACCCTTAAACCCCAAAGGTGTATGCTGAATGTGCAGTCTTACAGCCAGACTGAAGTTCAACTGCAACAGGTGATTCCCATCCACCTGACAATCGGTCCTATGAGCATCATACACCCTGTGTACATCTCACCAATGGACTCATATCCTCTCCTCATTGGCAAAGACCTGCTAGACCGCTTTGAACCCTTAATGGACTTTAAACAGTTAAAAATTTGGGCTCAAGTGCGAGAACCTTTACCCTTTCAATCAGCCAGATCATCTGAGGTAAACTGCCAGGTCACACAGGTCATGGACGACCCCCCAGCCAGCCGCGGGAACTTCGTCTCAGACCTAAACTCCAAAAGTTCACCGCTCTGCACTCTGCACCCAGCCAAAGACTCAGAGCCATACCCAGGACTTGACGCACAAATTCAACAAAATGTAAAAGATGCAGATGCCATGCAGGATGATGCAGATCATCAGAAACTACAAGCCTTTAACATCGCTACCCAAGCTATGTTAAACCACCTCTCAGACCCCTCCACCTACCCTATCACAAACTCTGACATGTCTGCTGCTCCAACCCCCAAACGTCTCAACGATGTCAGGCACCTGCTGTGCATACAACACAACATCCTCTGGTATGTCCCTGATGACCGCACTACACCTGCGCTTGTGGTTCCTCAGGCCCATAGGGGGGTCCTACTGATGCATGCGCATGACACAGCATGTGCTGGACACCATCGCACAAAAGCCACGTATGAAACACTGAAACAGGTGGCATATTGGCCTGAAATGCAGCAGGATGTAGCACAATACATCAAGGGATGTCTGGTTTGCTGCCAGTTCCAACCGGCTAACCCAAACCATGGAGCACCACTGCAAAAAAGAGGTGTCAACTTCCCATTGTTAGACCTCCAGATAGATTGGGTTGGACCATTACCCAGGTCAACGAGGGGCAACAAACACTTTCTCACGGTCATCTGCCAATTCACAAAGTCGGTAGAATGCTTTCCAGCACCCAATGACACCACTCACCAGTATCTGGATGAACTTCATCTGGGAACGACCTTCGCTTTTCAAACGACCAAGATCTGGTACTGCAGTTTCGCCCCGCCAATTCAGACAGCTCACCAGCAGCTGTCAAAGAAATTTCTGCCACACTGGGCAGGACCTCATGAGATTGTGGACAAACTCTCTCCCGTCGCATACCGGATCAAGATGGGCAGGAGTCAGAAGGAACCAATTTTCAGAGGGGTCCACCGGAACCAAGTCAAGAGACACTCAACATTGTGGCATGACAGTAAAGGGGGGACTAGCACTAACCAGGCCAAACTCCCTCCACACTGCCTCATCACTAAAACTCTGCCACCTAGGGAACAGCCGCTAATGAAAAGAAAGAGAGCTGTCCTGACCAAACAAGGACCTGTAGCGCTCACCTATTGTTCTTTCTCTCTCTCTCTCTCTCTCACCAGGATGCTGCTGTGGATCACTGTCCTGTACATCAGCCTACAAGGGGGGTGGTCGCAACCTGATATCGTGTCGCCGGGTCCAGCCTCAGGCATCGTCCTAAACGAGCAACCTGGACTCCTGATCACGAACTGCAGAACACATAGCCAAAAAGTCTATGTCCGACTCAACCCCAGTGATGTCTACAGAGCACACTACACAGCATCAGCACCAGAAACCAGTTGGGCAGGAGAACGATGGGCGCAGAACGCTATGTTTCACGCAGAGGCCGACATCAAACACATGCTGTACCAGCTTCAGAAGATGACTGTCACACAAGCAGATCTCAGCGGACAAACTAAGCGCCCCAAGCGGTTCCTGGGGGCCCTACTCGGAGCCGCCGCAGCAGTCGGAACTTTGTTCAACATTGGAGTCACCAGTGTCAATGCAGTCAGCATAGCCACGGTGAGACGACATGTGAATGAGATCCAGGAGGAAATACCTCAACTGAGAGAACAACTGACAGCTCAGAGCAAATCACTGCAAACCATGGGAAAATCCTTAAAAGATACTGTCGTAATTCTCAACACACACAGTGTCGCACTGAAACAAACAGTGAACTCTTTGAAACAGATTTTCTCAGTACTGCAGGTGGATCATGCCTATTCTCAACTGGTCACAGCTCTGATGTCAGACATGCTGCGCGAGGTGAGCTCCTCTGTGGACAGTCTAGCCATGGGTAGAATTCCACCCTACCTGGTACCCCTAAGCCTGGTACAGACCATTTTATCCTCTGCCACTGCAGGGCCAACAAACACTCTGCAGGCTCATCTGGCCTACTCCCTAGGCAGCGCAATTCCCTTAAGCATAGCCCCTGAACAAGGCGAACTTGCTTTTCTGATAAACCTGCCAATCATTGAGTCACACAACATCTACAGACTCAAAGACATTGTCAATGTTGGCTTCTGGCAGGGAAACACCCACATCAGAATACGCACCCCCGACGTTGTGGCTTACCATGACAGCAATGAACAGCTGTACCTTGCACCAAACCTGCGCATGTGCAGCCTCACTAAAGACATTCATTATCTCTGCCCCAGCAAACCTTTCCTTCGGGACAACACTGACGGCATCTGTGGGCTGCGGCCCATGAAGATTGCCTCTCGTTGTCCTGCCTCAGCTAAACCACGAGCCGAGGTCACTAACACCCAAGCAGAAATCGTAGGTGACCGATGGCTGGTCAACACCCCAGCCAGCACAGCCATTTTGACCTACGACCAACACGACACAGCCACCCGCATCAGTCTACCAAACCAGACGATGTGGATTCAAGTTCCAAAGGATGCGATTCTTCACATCGATGAACTCGCACTCTATCACCTTCCCAGTGAGGAGTACCACACCGAACTGGAAATTTCAACTTTCTTCAGGGACCACAACTTCACTTTAGACCCTGAACTGGAGATGAGGATTGCAGAAGGGGGGACCCAACTAATTGATGTCACGCCCATTGACACTGCCCTCCAGGCACTTGCTCGGATGCCAGCTATGCACAGCCTCCCTGTTGTCAGAGCCTGGACCGCCGCTGACACGGTACTGTGCCTCTCCACAGGAGTAGGATATGCCCTTACTCTTGGCCTCGCTTTCATCCTGTACCGAAGAGTCAGTGGGATGCAGGAAACAGTGAACAAGTGCACAGCTGCCCTCCCTCGAGCCTTCAAGCGGAACCGTGGGAAGCAAGACACACAAGCCGAGCAAGAGCCCAACCTCATCGAAATCACCCCTCTGCAGGCATGCAGAAGCGCTGCAGAAAATTAAGATACACCTGCCATCCAGACCAAATGACCTGTCCAACCATCGCCTATTGAACCATCGCCCACCAAAGTCTCTCAAGACCCTGGTGGCCATGAAGGGGGGATATGTAGCAAATGGCTCGGAGTCAGATTGGGGCCATTTGGCATCTGGATTTCAACAGCCCTAAAATTGTGATAATTAGATAACCCTGTCTCCTCTATCACCTATCAAGGCTGTAAAGTGGGCGACAATTAAAACAAATGCCGTCTTCAAAGGAAGTTCAAAGGAATCCACAGTCGCCAGAGACACAGCAGGGGGGGCACGGACTATATGTCTCTGATGAAACCACATTTAAAGATCACAATGAGCTGTTTAAATGTGTATATATTTTATATCCCTTTACTGCATGATCGTGTATGTGTGATGTAACTGTGTGTTAACACTCTAGTTAGATTTTGTTCACTGTAGCATGGTTCATATCTTAGGTATGAAATTATTATTCAACGTGATCTTAAACCCATGTCTTGTCTAGTATCAAATTAATCCACTCTTTATTTCCTAATCATTTCTATGTATCATATTACCATAAGCCGCATCAATGTCATTTAATATCGATTTGAAGAGTTATGGAAACAAACTTTTATCATTTGGCATTTACGCAAATGTGATGTCTGAAAGAACAAAGGCTTGTTTCCCGCGCGATCGAACACTTCGCACATTGGTCATTTCACCTAAAATGGGCTGGGCGCGTGAAAGGTCAAAACGGCCTATCGTCCAAGCCATCGTTGCTCAGTTGCTCAGTTGCTCAGCGCTCAGCGCTCAATCGCTCAATTCGTCAGCGCAGTTTGGAAACTCGCTGAGACTCACCCAGAGTCCCTCGGATTCATCATCTTTTCTCTGAGCCCTGTCCTACTCTTCGGGACAGTAATTTCCTGGCTTGCACTTTGCACTTCGAGTTCGGACAATTTACGCGGAACACTCCGCCATACGGAACAACCAAACGGACTTACGAGCACACCTGGATTTTCTCTCTCTCTCTCTCTCTGCTCGCACCCGCGCGCACCAGACACTTCGTATTACATCACAAAGAGCCAAATGCAAGTATTAACCTTGTTCTAATCGCTGATGTTTAAGCTTTACCCCTTATGAAAATTAAGGCGATCCTTAGAGATTTTCCGATGGTTTGTGCAGATGTTAAGCAATAGTGTTTTTGCCAATCTTTTACTCTCTCTCTAGCTTTTCAGTCTTTTCTTTCTCATCTATGTTTTATGTTATTGTATATGTGTATGTTTAGTTAGTCATTGTGTGTACTTCGTTTTGTAGTTAATAAACCGGTTTTGCATTTTCACAATTGAATTGTTTCTGTGTCCAATGCTCACGAAATTAAAGTCACTATTTCTGCCTTTTGATCCAGCTACACGCTGCGAGTAGCACTGTATATCAGTAAGAAGGTTAATTTTAAAAGGCCATGAAATTAACATTTCTTAGACGTTAATATACGATTATGGATATATGTCTTCGGTGGACGAACATATTAATTAATTGTTATTATTAATTCTGCTACGCCAGGTAAAACCTGATAAACTTGTATAATTAATTACAGTTAGTTATACATAATATTCCCTTTTGAGCTAAAATCTAAGATTCCCTTGGGAATCCCCGTAGTATTACAGTCGGAGGTTTATAGTGTTTCAAATAACTTTATTCCCCTCCTCCCGCTGAATCGCTACACCGTCATGTTTATACAGTAGTCCTAAACTGACAAACTGTAAAATTATTTTTCAATTAGATGACTTGGACAAAATAATGAAAAAAAGCAATTTTCACCCGATATTTTAGCATGTTTAAAAATAAATACAATCTCACGTTGTATCACTCACGTGTACACACTGCCTCCGAAACTTACAAATCATACAAAATTTGGATCAGATTCAATTTTCTGTGTATTTTGCATTCGTAGCAAGCATTTTAAGAGGCACAAGTGAACGCCAAAATTCAGAATAGCGTCTGACAAGTTAATTTATTTTGTCACATAGCATTCAATACAAAAAAAAAACAGATGATTGTGGCAGATGATTTCCGAACAGCTTGTAAACAGGATGATATGTACTAATGTCAAAACAAATGGTGTACGAAAGTTTATCCTGTCTAGTTCTTAAGTTAGATAAGCTTGTTGCTCATGTAATTTATCTATTCATAGTGCTAATGTTATGAAGACTTTAGTTTTTAATTGTTTTTTTTTACACAAAAGTTTAATTAAATGGTGTGTAATGTTGCTGTTAGAGCATAAGTAATACCTGCAAAAAAGATTAAGCTTAAAGTTCACTGCCAGGCGATATATTTTCTTTAACAGAAGTCCCATTTCAAACAGAATTAGTAGAATGATGACTATGAAATACGCATAAGATTTCAGTGTGCAATGATCTTAAGAGGCCAGAATGAATGGAAATTACTTCGGTATTGTTTAAAAAGCTTAACAAGGTGGGACCATAAGGAACAGCTTGATAAAATTAAATATGATTTTGCTAATTCTAAGAGTCTAAAATATAGCATAGGTCTGATTTATTGTGGATGCCTAATTCTTATAGTTACATGTGTGTAAGTTTGATGTGAAACACTTTTAAAAATAATGAGTAAATGTTTAAAAACGTTTGAACAGTACTTTGTGTAGACTATACACATATTCCCTCAAAGCTAATGGTTAAAAACAACAGAACTCCAATTTCAGAATGTACCGAAAAGGCATTACATTGCAAAACAAAGGCTATTGATATAGGATTAAGAGACAAAAGAGTTGTTTTCAACATAAAATTGCTGCAATTTGCAGGGAACATTGGCGACATGGCCACTGGCATCTGTCAAACTTTCATTATACCTTTAAACTGAAGCGTAATCACACAGATAAGTTTTTGTTGTAACCGCAGCACAATAGAAATGAGGTTATTACGATCATCGTCTAGCTGTGTGTGTGCTGTTGGCATTTACAGTGCATGTGCAAAGTGAGTTTGTGTTTGCAGGTGTCTGGCTGGTGTCAGACGCAGTCAGCTGTGCAGGTGACATATTCAGATTTATGGAAATGCTTTCCTCCTATTTGGCCAATCCTGGGCAGTAATTATGCAGATGGAGTAACTTTCGTGATGGTCAGCTCAGCGCTATAACCACCTGAGAGTCCTAGGTCAACGAAATTCATTCATTTATTCTCTCAGAAAGGTTGCAGATATGCAAAAAGGACTGGAAGTTTCTTAATCCAAATCATCCATGTTTAGTTGTTTTATATGTTCTGTTTTAAAATGCATGCATATATAAATAGTATACAAGTTTTTTAGCCTTGACAACAGATCAGATTGAAGGATTACTGATAAAAAAAATATGTGCTCCTGTATAGCTCAGTGGAAGAGCATTGCGATAGCAGTACAGAAGGTGATGGGTTCGAACCCAGAAGGCGTGACCTGATTGGCTGCCTTTAACTCTTTCCCCGCCATTGACGAGATATCTCGTCAATTAAGAGAAAACGCTTCCCTGCCAATGACGAGATTTTCCGTCTTTCCGCAATACCGCTATTATCCACCAGGTGGCAAGCTGCTGCATGTCCGTGTCTGTTTTAAAGATCGCTCTGAATGGGATCTCTATGAAAAGTCAGTCATAAAAATTGAATTATTTTTGCTTTTTGCTCAAAATATGGTGTTTTTGCAAAAACCTACCCATATTCAAAAGCTGATTGCAAAAGAACCACTAAAGGTAGGATGAAACGTTTTTTTTTTTGTTTGAAAGCAAAGGGTCTGTTCTTTCATTTGGTATATTGTATGTTTATATATTTAAAGAAGAACATTTTCTGGAAGGCATTAAACTTTGGTGAAAATCATGAAAAACGCTAGCGCTGGCTGGCAACTTTTTTTAAAAACGCTGGCGGTGAAAGAGTTAACATGACAGCTGCAATAGCCAATGAGAGCTTGCAAGCTTTAACCGGACGTGCATGCTTTTATGTGTGAATGTGCAAATAACCATACATTTTAAAATACAGCAGGGCAGAAAAAGTTAAACGTTAAAATTTTAGGTAGGATAAAGTACATAAAGATACAGGCTTGAAAAATATGAGCGCAGTTGTGCCTTGGAAGAAATGCAGTAAAAGTTTATCTGAAATTGGTAGATCATCGATGGACACGAAATAGAATATTAAAAGCATTTAATTTGAAAAGCGTTATGTCAACCGAGAAGTCAAACTAGACATAAATGAAAATATGATTACTTTCTTCCATACAATAAAATTCTGCGACCCAAATTAGAAATAAAGTTATCTCGGGAAACGGTTAACCTTGAGCACACCAGAAACGTGCGTTCGTCCGAATAAGATATCATTTTTATATTACGAAAATAAAATGAAAATCAAACAAAGTGCAGTGCTCTCATTTCTCATGACACTCTGAGTGTAAGTATCTCCTTCCTCTCTGTCCTACACTATAATGAAGACGAAAAATGGAATGCAATTTTATGAAAGCCAATGAGACTGATCTTTTCTTCTCCCAGAGCCCCTTACCGTTAATTCAACACCAGCTTCAATTTCATACACTTATTATCCTCGCACCAAAAATACAAACCCTGCTTTGCTCTAAACTCCCGCCGCTGGGAAATTAGAATATCACCCGACGCAGATCAAAGAGATCACATATCAGAGAAGAAGGTGACACCTGTGAGTATTGAGACATAGCCTGAAAACTGGACTTAAGTTCATTTTTTTCTCAGTGCATTGCAAATTGCCTGATGTATTTTCCATGCAAAACTTTAGCTTGTTCAGAGTTTGTAGTAATTGCTTAAGTTTTTGGTACCTTATTTGTATTCATTAAAGTTGAACTGGCATGTCTCCAATGCAAGTTTCTTAATGGAAATGGGCTGGTTGCTTCACACTGGGACTTTTATATATTGGCTGTTCAAACATTGACCCGAAAATACCCATATTGCACACTATTACATCATACAAAACCAGATCAGTATCTCTATACCTTTGGCTTAAATGTGCCATAGAATCAAAAAACTGTATTTAAGGAGATAACTAGACCACAACTTTTCAGCACTAATGATCCACTTTAGTAAATCCTGACAGTCGTTATTCAATGACAAAATGATGGTTTGCGTTGGCGCAAGCTGTTAGTAAATCTGGCCCTTAGTCTTTATTGACCATCATCACTACAGTGTTTGCATGCTCTCAGGTTATACATTACATTGTTTCTGCAGACCTGACTCTGTTAAGTCATAAGTGTCTCTTCCTTAAAAGATGTCTGCAGTGTTGTGCTTGACTTTGATTGTAGAGTCTTGAGTGCGCTCGGTGTTTTACGTCGCTTGCTGGTTGAAATACATTGCATAACACTTAATTGCTGTTCTTTGGTGGAGATAAGTGTTTCCATGTGGCAAAGATATACATTTCTGTTTAGTAAAGAAAGTGACAGTTCATTCTAAGAGCCTCATCATGTAAATGCGTTTTGTGTTATTGCAGCAGGATGAGTTGATGACAGCTTTCGGGAACATTGGCTGAAGAATTTTACAATCGAATGCAGACCGGCTTTTATTTGGCCATTGAAAGATCTTTCATTGATTTATAAACAGCCATTATGACTGACATCACAAAAACAAAATACTATGGTGTTTGTGTGATACTGTGTCCAAATATTTAAGGCAGTATTTCTCAACTCCACCGGACAAAAAGTTTTTGTTGTCTCTCTACACCTGATTTAACTCATCAGCTTATTAGTGTGTTAATTAAGAGAAACAGGTTTGTTTAACCTCAGCTAGGCTGCGCAGGCAGATCAGAGAGTGACATCACAGTTGCGCAACAGTGATTTGAGAGTCAATGAATCTGTGGGCCCTATTTTAATGATCTGAAACGCAAGTGCAAAGCCCAACGCGCAAGTGAGTTTGTGGGCGGATCTTGGGCGCTGTTGCTATTTTCCCGGCGTGAGAAATAACTCTTGCACCGGGCACAAATCAATAAGAGGTTGGTCTGAAGTAGGTTCATTATACATAGGTGTGGTTTGGGCGTAACGTCAAATAAACCAATCAGAACCAATCAGAACGCTATTTTAATCGTTATTTGCATGATAATTTTTTAACGCAGCCACACAATAAATAAAAACTATCACCACAATGCTCACTACTATGATTCCCCTTATCTCGTGTATTAATATTTTTAAGTGTAACAATTTATGATTTGCAAAAGTAACTGTTGCATCTGTGTAGATTAGATGCAAAGGGTATGCGCGTTGTGCACGCTATACATTATGGTCAAGCATGCGCCCTTAAAATAGCATAATGAACAACGCGCAACGCGCCACTGACTTTAAACTTTTTTTTCTGGTCAGTGGCGCAATTGTTTTTTTAAACTGCAAAATAGCATCAGGGATGGTTTGCGCCGGAACACGCCTCTTTTTTTGCGCTGAACCGCCCAGGGAGCGCAAGTTCATTCCCTAGTTTGCCGACGGGCTTCTGTGGAGGGAAAAACCCGCTGTGCGCCTATGCAAAATACGAATGATACATGCGCAAGTCAATTGCGCTGGGTGCAAGATAGGGCCCTGTATGTTTTCGAATTGCTTTTGTGGTCCTGTGATTTTTTTTTAATAGACAGGGTTCCCACAGGTCCTTGAAATCCTTGAAAGTTTGTGAATCTGGGGGAAAAAATTCAAGACCCTGGGAAGTTTTTGAAAATATACATGTATTGATACAGGTCACTAAAAGTGCTTGAATCTATTTTATGCAAGAAGTTTTCTGGAAAAAAACATATTATTCCCTGTATAGTGTAGGATAGTATTATAAAAAATCTATAGACTTTTTAAGCACACGTGCTAAACTGTTCGCTGTAAATGCTTATATCTTCTGTATGCGAATGTTAATTCATACCAAAATGCTTTTTTGCATAGTTGTGTTTGACACATGAAAACGTCTCGGGGGACGTATGTAACTGTTGTTCCCTGAGAAGGGAAAGAGACGCTGCATCACTTTTGCCATATTTCCTGTGTCCCTGTTTCAGATAGTGATATACTTCCTGCACCCTGTCTTTGTCGTTAAGCCTCACCATTGGTTGAATTTGATATACACATTCAGACGCACTTTCCACTGGAGGCGTCCCCAAAGTGTTACAGCAGTGACGCAGCGCGAGCCCTCAAAAAGGAACTGTAACAATGTATCTTAAAAGGGAACACGATGTAACCTTGCTCTCACTTAAGTCCTTGAATTTGAGGGTATTGGACCTGGAAAGTCCTTTAAAGGTCCTTGAATTTGAAGTTAGCCAAGGTGTGGGAACCCTGGATAGAGAGAAAGCGAAAACGATCTGGGAGGGGGGTTGCGAGTAACGAATTTGGGGAATGCTGATTTAGGGTAATGCAATTGTATTGTTTTGTATTGAATTGTTTATTGCTGGGTTTTTTTTGTACATGTATCATCGTTACACTATGCAACGCTCATTCGTTACTTTATTTTAATGCATTACAAAATGCACAGATTGCTGCCTCTTCTTGCAAGTGCAATCACGGATTAATGACTCTTTAGTCGATTCTTTACAATACACTGATCAACAACAGGCAGAATCGTGAATTGGTTTGTGAATCAGTTTGAATGATTTGTTCAGTTCGCTTCACGTCTAAAGCAGGTTTTTTACTCATGATATGAAACCTTAGACATAAACACAGAACAGTGGATATAAATCTGATATCTGTGTACTTAAAAACCAATTTCCTATTCATGAAGAAGACACGCAATATGCATACACCCTTCAGACCACACCCCTCTCACAGGTGTAATTTTAAAACGTTAATCACACAGCCCTCATAAAACACGGCCCACTGCCATTTTTGGGCGTATTTTTAATTGACTATAAATCAGGCACATGCTTGACAAATGACGGTAATTACAGTGCAGCCAGTGAAGAGAGAGGTCGGCAAGGTGAAGCAAACACTGTGTGTGTACATTTCTGTCTGTCTCACATTTGTTAAACCATCAATTTGAGCGGTCACAACCTAGAACCCAGATATAGGTCATGAGAATCGTGCAGAGTGAGGTCATCAGTGAGGTCTCCTTTAAGAAACCTTTTGGCAATGGAAAGAACACACACTTCCTGTTGCTTGGGGTGTCCCACTAGATACGTGAGCTCCTTTAGTAGAATTCGTTCTTCCCAGTTGTTTAAATATAGTTCCTACAGGGATACTATGACCTTCGGTCTGCTCTCTTTGAGCACTGACCCAAAAATGCTCTGGATGGAGTCAGGCTAGTTGAGGAGGGAGGTAACGGGATTGAGTTCTAGGACACCATTGAGAAGAAAGAGGCCTACGGGTCCATACTGGCAGCTGTTCGCTGTCCGCCACGGGGGCAGTGACTGCCATTTGATCTGTCCTCCGCTGTAGCAGACCGTGGTATGCAAAATGGCCCCACTTCACTAGCTAACCTACTTAGAGGAGGAATTTACATTTGGGATGCAAATCGAGGGTGCATCTGCTCATGCTAACAAACAACGGTTCACAATGCCGAAGAGCAAAATAACTAAACATGTTTTATTCAAAACCACCCGTGTTCATCAATTAGTAACACGATCCTTTTAATTGCAGCTTTGAAGGAGATTTAAAGAGTGTAGCATGTTTCACGCTGATATAAACTGTCGGAAATAGCGCTCTCCGGTGTTCGACTGTCGCTTAGGAAAATGAACTCGGCGTATCAAACCATTAGAGTAGAATCTGATACAAGTCTGATGCTTAAAACGTCATCGGCAAACTTACACATTTTAATAAGCACATGAAATTTGACGTTTATTTGACATACTTTTAAAACGTTTTGAGTTTTAGAGCCGTTTTCAATTAGATGTATGAGTGATATTATGTAATTCTCAAAGCTGAAAGTGATAATTTAGGGTTAACACCTATGCATTATGTCACATACTATTTTATCTTTCTGCATAAAATGTTTTATTATTATGCAGTGTTATAACTGTGAACAGGAGCTTTGTGATCATTAACACATATGCATACCTCAAACTTTGTAATTTCATAAAAATAAAAAGAAGTTATGAAATGATTTGTTTACTGAAACACATACTGTAGTTCACCCAAAAATGAAAATTATGTCATTATTTACTTACCTTCATGCTTAACTTGTATGTTTCTTTAATCTTTTGAACACAGAAGAAGATATTTTGATAAATGATTGTAAGCACACAGTTGACGGTACCCATTGATTTCCATAGTATTTATTTATCAAAATATCTTCTTTTGTGTTTAACAGAATAAAGAAACTCATACACGTTTAAAACAACACGAGGGTGAATCATTCATTTGTGGGTGAACAATCCCTTAAATCTGTACGTAAGTCCAGTATATGTAAGAGAAAATGTATATAAGCAGTTCTAAACGTAGGTTCGGGAGGAGCCTA
The DNA here is from genome assembly GCF_030506205.2 of Paramisgurnus dabryanus. Taxonomy (NCBI): domain Eukaryota; kingdom Metazoa; phylum Chordata; class Actinopteri; order Cypriniformes; family Cobitidae; genus Paramisgurnus; species Paramisgurnus dabryanus. Next base: position 28,256,083 of record NC_133345.1, on the reverse strand, counting down.
AACATTCAGGCCTGTCAATCATTATCACCATGGGCGTATATAAGGCAGCCTTCAGGCCTCCACGTCCAGCTGCCATTTTTTCCGGCATCCCTCCTCCTCCCCATCTCCTCATTCTCATTCTCTCTTTCTTCCTCTTTGCAGTTCCAGGGGTTTGAATTTGGGGCTTGAGCCCCAGCCAGGTTCACTCTCTCTGAAGGTTCAGAGCTCAGGTACAGAGCTCCCTTCGAGGACAACAAGCCAAGTTCGTTTACCATTAATCATTAAGACCTGAATTCGCAGGCGAACTAGTGAAGGGGTTTTGATAGTTTGTCCGAGTACACCTCTATATCCACCAATATTTTGGTTACAGGCCAACACAAGGGACAAATCCATGCTACACTTCAGTCTAGAAGTTATTCACTGTTATCCACTGTGTGCCGGTTTGGATTGTGTGCGTGTATGGGTTTGTTTATGTCTGTGCAAGGAGAGGTCAGTTTAAGATAGAAAAAGAAAATCTAACAAATACAAAGGAAACCACTAGAGACCCGGCATGCAGACAGTGTTTTTTTTTTTGTAAAAAAACATATTTCCTCTTTTATCTCGGCTAGAAAAGCATCAAAAGCTTCAGTAAATCAAAGCTTTTTATCATCTCCTTATTATTTCTTTTCAACTCCAGTGGAGATTTTCAGCTGCTTAAAATTGCACCATAGTTGCTGATGATTGTCGAATTGGGCATTTATGCGGACAGCCGTAAAAACCTGCTTCTCAGAACCTGTCTAACCAGCGCAGAGCATCTAGACGGGAACAATGACTCCATCAGAGTATGTGCAGTTCATAATTTTTGAGAAAGCCGTCAGTCTGTAAGTGATTATGTTATTTCATCTATTGTGATAAAACGTTCTGCTTTACAACTTGATAGATCAGAAAATATGACTGGAAAATTGCTCAATCGGGAGCGAAGCGTCAGAGACAATCACACTGTGTGTTCGTGCGTGCCGTGTGCATATGTGTGTTCGCGTTGAGGTTGGTTGCGGAGAAGGGATGTTTGGCCTGGTGCCATGGGCTTGTACAGAAAGAGTCTGATCTCTGGCGTCTGTGGTTTCCTATTTACGGATCGATTAATTGAGCAAAAGATGATGTGCCGGAGAATGACAGGCCCGCCTCTGTACTTTTGGGTCCAAATAGTAAAGCAGAAAAATTGCCATTTGACAGAAGAGGTCAATTAGTAGTCTCTTAGTAAAGAAAGACAAAAATAAATAGGGTTTGTCATTTACAACTTTGCTAAAACAACAAAGCTGGCGATGGCCTAAGACGTTTATACAATACTGTATAATAATTACGTGTACATACCTGTATAGGGTCTGCGTACAGTGCACGTGACACAATGTGGTCATCAGGAGATTGTGCGCATATTATACGCACACCACCAGATTTTTGCTACCCGGTGTACATTGTACGCATATGTATGTAGCATGTAGATCACAGAGGTATTTCAATTTGTCGCAATGCGCATGCGTCGAACATAAGTGCACGTGTATGAGTCACATGAACTATCCTTTGTAAGGCTATGCATTTGACTGTGCAAGTATGCTCTCATATGTGTAAATAAACCAACTGTACCCACAGCTTAAAGGGCATCTATTATGCAAAATCCACTTTTACAAGGTGTTTGGACATAATGTGTGTTGGCAGTGTGTGAACACAACCACTTTACGATGAAGAAAATCCACAAGCTCCCTTTTTTTTTATCGCCATTAAACCAAAGCAGTCTCATTAGACATGCCATTTTGATTCTATTATTAATGTTAGGTCACATTGATTAAGCCCCGCCCACTTACACTCCTGCATTACCAAATTTCTCAAATCCCATTTATATCCATGTTCATTCACAAGGCACCAATAGCATTTGCCACATTGATGTTAAACCTGGCGTATGGCATATGTGAAGCTTTTCAGAGAGCTTACATTTTGGTCAGTTCAGGTCCCAAAGCTAGCTTTAGAAAACAAGTGTAAAACCATTCACTTTCATTGTATTGAATCAGATTTCTGTGCTCCATATATATAAAAGTTATTTGGGTTGGAATGACATGAGGGTGTAAATTATAACAGATTTTTCATTTTCGGTTATACTGATTGATACAACCCCTTACATGTTGGCCATTCATCTTAGCCGAGTCAGCTTTTTTGCAGTTCACAAAGGGATTTTTAATAAAAGAGCAGTCTCACCTTTTCAAAGCATTGTTTTTCTCTTTTGAGTCCTGTCAGAAAGTCAAAAGCTGCCGACAGTCATTCACCTGGAGCGTGATGATGTGAGTTTGGCGAATGCGCTCCTCTGTCTGCTGTCAATAGAGATTGACAGCTATTGAGCTGAACGGTCTTTTAGTTTTTTTTTTTTTTTGCTCTGACTGATGGCACCAGATGACCGTATGAGACTAGAGGAAAAATATATCAGACAAAAAGACATGCTTTTAATAAACCCGTTTTGAAGTTTGTTGTTGTGATAAATTAAGATGTCAATCTCCTTTGATTCCTAGAGCGGTTCCTCAGATCAAACACAGATGTTTTAGCCCAAACCCTGAGCTTTAGAGATTTAATGGAAATACACAGATATATAAATATATATATATATATAAAAGCTGTGTTAAGAATGCTATAGTGGTTTTTTGAGGTAATGCAACCTTATTATATGAAACATCAAAGGACTTTGCCCTGGGCAAAACAAAGTCAAATTAAATATATAGTTGTGCCGGTTGTGGATGTAGAGGTTGACATGCTGTGAGTTAATTAAGATCCACCTGCATGCATGTACACATATAAATGTCTGTAAAAGATCTGTAACTAATTTTGTAATTCTGAACTATTGATTGTAAACAATCTTGTGCAGCCTTATTTATTGATCTCTCAAAAGCTTTTGATACGGTTGATCACATCATTTTGTTAAAATGTCTGTCTAAAATTGAGATGTCTGATAATGTTATTGAATGTTTTAAAAATGATTTGTCTAGTAGATATCAACATGTCACTTGTGAAGGCATTATGTCAGGGTAGGCAGAACTAATTGTTGGAGTACCTCAAGGTTCCATATTAGGGCCTTTGTTGTTTACAATCTACATAAATGATATTTGTACGAATGTAGATGCAGCCGTACATCTCTGATGCGGATGATACACAGTACTGCTAAAACTCCATAAAAAAGTATGTTTTTCACTCACTCCAGCAATGTGTAGGATTTGCCTCAAATTATTAATCCAAATGACCAGAAAATTGAGTCTCATGTTATAATTATTTAGGTTTTTTAATAGATGACAGTGGCGGATTGTGACTGCTCATCCGAGGGGCGCAAATTCAAAATATGTGTTCGGAGGTCATGTGTGTTGCTCCTGTTTTCAAAATATGTGTTTGTTGTGTCATGTGAACCATGTGCATCACATGTTTTGGCAAAATAAGTGCCTGCTGCACACGCATCAAAACCGTTTACGATCAAAGACGCTCACGTTCACAAAATACATGCAAGACACTCCCTTAACAGTAAACTCTGATTATGCATGAGATTATGCAAGTATCTGGCAAATGCGAGGATCACTCGACACACAGAACACATATTTTAAAACAACACACATGACGGGCTACGTACATGTTGTGACGAACTTCGCATTGAGCGCCTTCGAAAAAAGAAGTCACCGACCGCCACTGCTAGATGATAACCTCACATTTAGAGTTAAACTGGGTTTTTATCATATGAATAAGTCCTTGTTGCTGCTACCTTTTAATCTGTTATAGACTATGGAGATATTTTGTACCTGCTTTGTGTTTATGCATTATAGTCAGGTTATTTTATTTAAATAAAGGAATGAATTAATCATTAATGAAGCCAATTTGTTCATTACTGACCTGCTATCTGGATGTGGCATGTGACATTATGATGTAGGATGGTGTGACATCTGCCATGTGACAAATACCTTGACACTTTTATTTCTCATGTGGTCCACCTACCAGCTCGGTATGATGCAATGATAGTAGAGCATGATGGGAAATAGTTTTGCTTATTGTCCAACTTGTTACAGAATCACAAGTCGATGCTGTCATGCTGGGTTTTTGTAATATTGATTGTGACATCTGCCAGTGAAGCTCTAGATTTACTACTGTAATAAGATATTGTATGTCAATAAAACAGTATGATATGAGAATGTTCAGCAATCGTGAGCTAAATGTTTTGCTCTTTCCACTAAAGAACATTTTGGAGGAATATTGATAATAATTAAAATTGAGGAATATCAATATCTACTTAGTTGTTATTAGGTACATCTTCACACTCAAATCATGTTTAATTGAATGTTTATTTTGAAAATAAAAGCGTAAAGGGAGATAGGTGAGGAAAATAGCTCATTGGGTGTGATTTCAACGGCTTTGTGTCGATAACAAACAAGAAACAGGGTCCCCATAGGGGAAATACACAAAGCAATTACGTCGAGAGAAAGTTGCCTGGAGAACCTTGTTAAAATTTAATAAGCCCAAGGTTCTTTTCGTGCTGTTGTTCTGTGATGGCAGAACATTATGTTTCCCAATTCTCTAATTAAATCACGGAGTAAAGGGAGAAAAAAAGATTAAAATCAAAACAAAAATAGTGTTTGGATCGCTTTCTCTCATGTTTCTGACATATTTACAGCATGCTACTGTAAAAGGCATTTTTTGTGACATGTTATGACTTATTGTTTTTTGTCTGCTTAGTTTTATTGGTTTAAAACTCAAAACTGAACAGATGTCTTAGTATATTTAATTTTGCTTGTTGGTTGATGCTTTTATCCTTACAGTTAATTTAATCAGTAAATATTTATTAGTGTGTTTTCCCTGGGAATTGAACCCATGACTTATGACTTGCTTTGCTCTAACATCGAGATACAAAAACCTTAATAGACATGCATAACAAACAGTCTTATATGACATTAAAAATCTGATATTATAATTTTAAACCTGGATTTTTTTGGGATCATGATATTAAATGGATAGTTCACTCCAAAATTAAAATGTTAATTAAATGTTAAAATGTCTTTCGGTCCTCCTCGGAATAAATTTTAATGGTTCAATTGGAATATTATGAAGCGACGAGAACACTTTTGTGTGCAAAGAAAATAAAAATAATGACTTTATTCAACAATTTGTTTTGTCGTGAACGCGGCAATGAGGTAAAAAGTCGTTATTTTTGTTTTCTTTGTGCACAAAAGTGTTCTCATTGCTTATTTTTTTTTAGCGACATATTTTATTCTTTACTGTGAAAAAGCAGTCTCTTGGACAGTTACAAGGCTCACGGTTTCGTTCCAAATTATCTAAAAATGTATTGCGAAGACGATCAAAGGACTTACAGGTTTGGAATGACATATGGGTAAGTGATTTATGATCAAATTTTGCATTTTGAAGTAAACTATCCCTTTAAAGTCATTCTGGGATAACACGGGAAGTCTTAGGTATTGTATTAACAGTGCATCAAGCTGGCTTATATACACTGTCAGGAAAAAATGGTCAAGAAATGTCCCTACCCTACTAAAAATCCAGTAAAGACCAGCATTAGCTGGTAGCTGGTTTTTGCTTGTTTAAGGTGTCAGTAGCTGGTTTAAAGGGCGTTTTGCAGGTAAAATTTTTCAACGAATTTGTGCAATTTGCTTGTTACTAATAAACATTTAAACTGTTATCCATTGTATTTTATGTTGTTGAGTATCACAAAACCCGAAAAAGTATGAAAAAGTACAGCGGTTTGCAATGATTCTCCTTTCCCCCACAACGCACTGTATGACGTCACGCTGGGGAGAGAATTTACCAAAGCAGCCTTGAGAGCATTGAGAATGACTATAGAAAGACGAGTAAAGTACAGTTCTGATAGCGCAGATTATTTACATAGATAGATAGATAGATAGATAGATAGATAGATAGATAGATAGATAGATAGACAGATAGATAGACAGATAGATAGACAGATAGATAGATAGACAGATGGATAGGCTAGTACAGAGAGATAGGCAGACAGGCAGACAGCCAGATAGCATAACGTTAGCATATCTTCGTGTAGAAGGTAAACAAACAATTAACATACTCGTGCATGCTGGCTTGAGGGGGTCCATGATCCTGCCTGAAGTGGGTGTAACTTTTATGCGATCTTCAGCACAAACGGTTTTGGCAGCATGTCTCTAATCCTGGAAGGTGAGTGAAGCACGTCACATCTGTTCGCGGGGACCAGCGACCCAAACGCACTCACTTTCTTACAGCCAGTAGCGGAATGGCAATCGAGAGAGTCGGGACTTTCCCGATGGGTCGATCTGATAATAGTTATACGTTTCGAGTTAACAACACCGTCTGGCGGCGTGATGTGCGCCGGTTCCCGCAGCCCGCTGGTCAAAGTGCAGCCTCACTGCTCAACAAAGTATATGAAAGTGCTCAACCTGTTCGGCGGGTCCAAACATGTACAGGATTTATAAAAATACGGTGATCAATGAGCGGTTCCTCCTCAAATGGCATAGTCTGTCGTGATGTAAAAAGCCGCCGAACGCCTGTTTATTACAGTATGTATGCGGTCGGATCCGAGTGTGCTGCTGACTGCTGCTGCGTATAAAATGATCGTGTGATTCGTTATAATCACATAAACAATATAACAAAGCATCCTTTTATTTCACAAAACAATATATTTGAGATATTATTTGATAGACTAGTAAGTGTGGATTAAGGATGTTTAAAAATCTCTAGCCTGGTGGTCAGGACATGAATGGATCAAATCAGCAGATTTGCGTAGTTTTATTTATTTCCACAGATATCATAAATAATAATTAGCATGGTATCTTTGCAGTATAACACATTATATATTTCCTACGATGTATATATGATTTCCAAATTATATACGTAAGTATTAAACAGCAATAAATGTCTCATCTATCTCTATGGCTCTGGCTGAGTCTTTCTCCACTTCTCCCCAACGTGACGTCATCGCAGAATTGCGTTAAAATAACCGTTAATACCAAAAACGTAAAAAAAGTGGTCTTTAAGACCATTTTTGAGACATTTTAAAAATTATACACATATCTTGAGTGATTTATGTACCCATTAATCGACAGTGGTGGTTAACCTGCAACACGCACTTTAAGCTAGTCCTCCTAGCCTGGCAAAGCTGGTCAAGCTGGTTGGTCAGGTGGTCTTCCAACATAACCAGCTAAGTCTCGCTAGACCAGCTTAAAAAGTGACCAAAACACAGCTAGACCTACTTGCAACACCAGCAATACCAGTTAAAACCAGCTTACCAGCTAATGCAGGTCTAAGGTGGATTTTTTTAGTAGAGTGTTACCCTAATACAAAATTAAGTAAAGTAAACTAAAACTTGAGTAAATTTAACAAAAAAAAGTTCTTCCAACATAGTTCTGCAAATTCAGTACACTTGATTTTAAGTTGATTTAGAGGTGACATAGAATGATTGAACAGAGTATTTATCCTTGTTCTGTGATGTGACATGTAGACAAAACATTTTTTGTTTGGGTCTGTAATGCCTTTGACGCTTTCTAAAAACCTCTCTCAGATAGCTCTATTAGGGTGGGGGATTTTAAACAAGTGGTTTTGCACCTATTTGGCTCCCCCTACTGGCTTAACTTGCAATCTCATTTCTGATTGGCTGACTTTGCTGCCACTCCAAAAATGTAGCCAATTATTTAAAGTGGAGGGGCAGTGAGATGCCTGTGATGTCATAAGCATCCGTTTTTCAAATTGGGCCGTTTTCTGGCTGACATTTCTAAAAGAGGAATTTCTATGAGACTGAGATGTTTAGCATGTCTAGCACTTTTTGTATGTTCGTGAATGCGGGTAGACTACCATTATTCAACAAAGACAAGGTAAAAATGGTTTTTCATTCTCTGTCCTCTTTAACTTTAAATAATTTGTAATATTAATAGCTCAGTCCAACATCTTCAATTAGATATCATTTTTTATTATTCATTGTTACTTTTGGTTTAAGAGAGAATTACAGTACAATGTGTCTATAAATTATTATTTACAACCAACAAAACATCAATAATACCAAGAGCTTAAACCTCTATTACGTTTTATTTACAATTATTCAAGTAGTTTTGTGATAAAGCATAAATAATCGAAATATTCAGGCGCAAAGGACTATGGGTATTTCTCAGAACATGTACTGGTAATACGAGTTAAAAATGTACAGTAGTAGCACATTATTGTCCTTCACATTTGAATCCTTCTTATCGTGTGCGTGGTTGTTTGTGCATGAGTGGGTGTATGGTGGTTCAAACCTGTTGCTCTGGCCCACTGACTATGAGAGATAACAAGCAACAGCAGAATAGGAGAACATGAGAGCGTGCTCTCATTATTCCACCATCATTACCATACAGCGCACACACAAACACGTGCACGCACGCACGCACGCACACACACACACTTTCATTGTTAATCTGCAGTAATACATTGCAAAAGAAGAAAAAGCACTTGGTACGTCTTGCCATACTGTAGCTAATGCTAAACTACCTCGAGTGTAAATTTTTGACCTGTAACATCAGATCCGAGAGGCTTAAACACAACAGTTATTCCGACAGTTAATCCACTGATGTGATTTGTTGGACTCGGCTGGAAAAAATGTTTGAACTTCTGCCCCGCAGCTGCCTTAGGGTATTGAGCTAAAATTGCTTCTAATGCCTGGCTTACCATCCAGAATACAGGCGTGAGATTTTTACAGGCCAGAATGGCTGGCTGTGAATGTTTGTTATATCTGATTTAGGGTTATAGGGGCAATGATCACGTTCTGCAATGCTATTGATCGGGCGTCTGTGGTGAGATACATCGCATTATGATTGAACTCACTAGTTTGATCTCTATTGGTGTCATTGCCTTGGAAATTACATGGTGCTGATATATAGCCAAACTCTTTAATGTGTAATTTGTAAGATGTACCCAATAGAAGTGATACACAATACGTGGCCTAGTATCTGTCACAGTACTGCTATTTATCCGTAGCACACATTTAACAAGCAATTGTGTTAGTAATTAGGCAATTAGTTTACCGTCACCTGGTGTAAATTAGTTAAGGTTACATTGTCTCGGCACTGTGATTATAATACTGCCTGAAACAATGCCACACATTTTGTCGCCTTTCTCGGGAACAACACACCAAAAAAATCTGCTGAGTGCAGCTTGCACGCTACATTTGTGCTCCTGCATGCTGGTTTTAATTGCTAATGTAGGTTGTGGAGGATGTAGCAGATATATTTACCAGGACTGCACAGCATTTACCACGTTGATCTTAGCTCCTAAATGTGGATTAGATTTACATTAATGCATTTGGCAGATGGTTTTATACAAAGTGACTTACAGTGAATTACATTACGACACTTCATCAGTATCGAACCTTTGACTTGGAGCACGCAAACCGTTCTTTCATCTTTGTTGTGCATGTGGCTATGCCCAATTTAAATGCTCCTCTTTATTTTTTCCTCTGAACTTGATTTGAATTTCTGCTGGCATGATCAATAGGGAATGTACACAAACATCTAGATTCACTGGTTTTGTGAATAGAAAATAAGCCTCATTTGCATAAAAAGACATGCTTATTTACAGTCAGAAAAAATGGTCCCTAGCTGTCACTGGACCTTTGAAGGGCTAAATATCAAAATTAGCCCATGTTTCAATTCACGAGAGTCAGTGTGCAACGTACCTATGGCAACAAGCTCTCACTACGCTCAAAGATAGCGTCGTCACCGGAAGCTAGTTATTATAGGTTATAAAGCTTGAAATATGGATATTTTCTTACAAAGTCACATTGATTACCCACAGAAGATCTTTATTAACCCCTTGGAGCCGTGTGAATTACTTTTGTAAAGGATGGATGGATGGACTTTTTTGGGATTTAAAGTTGTTCAATGATCCCTGTTTTCTATCGCTACAAAGCTACGAAGGGCAAGGACATTTTTTAAAATAACTACAAATGGACATACTGTATCTCAGATTGCTCGAGGGTGAGTAAATTATGGGTTAATTTTGCAACCTATTCTCCTACCCATACGATTGCTTGGGTCGTTTGTCCATTTTACCAAATACAACCAATAGATGCATTTACTAAATTAGCGGCTCTACCGGCAGCAGGTAAAACTTAATATATTAGGGTACAAAATTATATTTTGGGGTATTATTTTGCTATGATGACATGTGCTGAGATAAGATTTTAAATTTTAACCGCCAGGATTAATTGTATTTTATTACACATTACACTATTCAGGCATTTAGGGCAAATAACGTACCCATTTATTTATTATATGATATAAACACAGCATACAAAACAGTCACAACTTTTTAAAAATGTACTTAAAATATTCCAAGTGTACCGAGATCAAACGATCGATTTATTTGAAGAAAAGATGCAAAAGTGATGACAATCAGCTGTAAATATCAGATTCGGTGTACACTGATTCAAAAACTGCCACCAGAAGAAGCGATGATACGTCATCTATAATTGTGAAAAGGCATTGGCTCTCATGTGTCTCGTGACCGATTGCATCATTATATTCGCTATGACTGTACTTTTACTTGTGTCTTGTGCTTGATGTGGTTGAGAAGTGGTTGGGTTTAGGGTGAGGGTGGGGTTAGATGCTGAAATATCTTTAAAACCATAAATGTTTATAAAAACCGTTTACAAATTCATAAAATTAAATGTGTCTAATCTGATGTATAAGGCAAAAACCTTAAAACGTAACAACAGGTTGTATAAGTTACTGCCTCTAGAAGACACTAATCCCTTAATACGTCACTCGTCGTAATAAGGTGCTTGCACAAACAACCCATGAAGTCATTATTTTTGGAGGACAGTCTCTAATTTTGAAATTTGGCTGGAGTTTCGCTTTAAAAAGGTCCTAATATGTACCATTTAGGTACAGATACCTGTATGAGGCTGTTTACACTTGGCATTAACATGCGTTTTCGTCGATCGGATCACAAGTGGACGACGTTAATGCCAGGTGTAAACGGTGTTCAAAACGTTTTGAACGCGTCCACTTTCGACCACTTTCAACCACATCCAGAGGTAGTCGAAACCACTTTCGATCGGATCGCTTTGGAGTTGCGGAACGCAAATGTGGTTGAATGTGTTCGAACAGCCACACGCGACCGCCTTCTTCCGCCCATTTATCTAATCTGAGGTATTAAACACTTTTTTTGACTTCTGGCGTTGAACAGCGCTATTTTTAGCCTTTCATTGATAAAACTACTGCGGGTGTTCTCTCGTACTTTCATTTTGAAAAAGTGAAAGTTGCGCGATCCTATTTCATCAATTGCGCTGAAAATTAAGAGAAAGCTCCAACATAAAACGTACAACACACTGTGCAGCATGTATACCTGCTAAACAAGCAGCGGACTCCGACATAATATTAGTTTGCGTCCATATAAACTCATAATTACTCCCGCTCGTGTTTGAATGACAGCAGGGAGACTCGCCCACCGTCTCACAGTATTCAGGACAGAAGCAGTCGAAAGTGGACAAAAGAGACGGATTTAAATGCCAGGTGTAAACGTAATGTGTCTCTCTCGTCCACTTGTGATCCGATCGATGAAAACACATCTTAATACCAAGTGTAAACAGCCCCTATGTGTATGTATGTATTTGGTAGTACGTGTATGTACCTTTGAGGTACCAATATGCACTGATAGCAGTGTGTACCTATGAACTTTTTAGTTGCAAGTAGTTTTTGAAACGGTGGTGTTCCAGTGACTGCTGTGTTCAATACTGATGCTAGTAATTGAAATGCAGCACACATCTGTTTGAGTTTTTGTTAAACTGGATTGTGGATGAGTAAGATGGAGGACTTTTTGAGTTGAGTGTCGTGTGAAAGTGCTCCTTGATGTTTCAAAAGCATTAATGAGAACGTTGCTTTTCAATTTTCTTCACTATTTGAATTGAAGAGAAATTTTTGTTAGATCTAAATATTCATTCTCTTTGTATCGGAATAAGAGCGTCTTACTGATGAAACAAACCAATTACGCTTACCGCCTACTGCACTCTATACCTCAGAGTATCACGTTGGAGAGGCTTCTCAAAAGCACTACATTTAGGCTATGATCTCAAATAACTGCTGATGGTTTTCCCAGATGAATGCAGATTAATTGGCCGGTTTCTCAAGGCTGCCGTTGTTCATTTACTTTTGTTGCATGCATGCTGCAGTGAATTTGTGTGTTTGCATGTAGGCAGGTATACTGTATGTGTGGGTGAGAGGTTGATTTTAGACCTTCATGTATTCTTGGTTTTAACATCAAAACAAAAGCACTGTAACTTCTTCTGAAGAAAGTTATTCATGCACGTTCAGCTTTTGGCACTCACAAGTTTGGCATAAGGATGTAATGCATCAACTTGTGATTAAATGTTTACTTTATCGCGCTGAACAGCATGGATTAAGCGTCCCATTAGTAATATTGGTACAATTGTGTCCAACAGGGTAATGAGCCAGCTGCAACAAAAAATATTTCATTAATGTTCGTTTGAGTTGGCAGGACATTTCTGGAGCAGATGTTTGTAGTAAAGAAACCCAAAATATATTTGTTGAACGTCAGGTGTTGCTGACTGATATCAGACTGAATGAGTTGATGTAGTCAATAGTAATGGGTAAGTTCCCTTTCAATACGGTTCACTTCGCATTGCGTCAGTTAGCTGACGCTATGGGGGAAACTCCTGTTTACTCCGTGACTGAAGCCTATTGGTTAACGTCTGTACAAAGTACAGACCAATGACGTTTGAACCCGCGCGCGGGAGGAACGCGTCCCTATATAAGCGCGGTTCAATCGTCAGGAGCTCATTATTTTCTCCTTCAGCGCGAACCTCTCGCTGCTCCGAAGAAAAGAAGAAGCCTTACCTCGCCGTTGACAAAAGCCCTGCAGCGGAGTCCAGGCCTAGCGTCTTCCCCTGCCGTTTTCCGGCTGAGAACCGAAGATAGCAGAGTCCAGGTCTAGCGTCTTCCCCTGCCGCTTTCCGGCCGAGAACCGAAGATAGCCTTCGCTTGCCGTGGTACGAGCCCTGTGCAGCGGACACGCCTGACGAGGTCTCCCCTGCGGCCGCCCGGTAAGATCAATATTTTTAATATAAAGCTATAAGCTAAAAGAGCAGGCGCTGTTGTAATAGCGTCCAGCACAGCGGCTCGGTGAGCCTCTCTGCTATGAATTTCCTCCGAGCGCGTTACCGGTCTGGCACCTCCCACGCCGGGACCGCGCTTATGCTTTGGTTGTCTTATCCATGTTTCGTGCTCCCCCTGCTGTTCCTCTCTCGCCGGGATGAACACACGGCGAGCCATGAGACTAGATGGATGCATAGACAAGCACACACGGACTAACCCCCCCTGTGTTCTGTCACACCGCAACCGTTCATGCTTACAGAGTCCCTTCGCTCCTCTCAAATTCAGTGGCGAGATCTCTGGCACATATATTAATCCCCCGAGTGCATCGGGTGATACCGTCACGACGCATGGCTGTTCTGTCTGTGTTGCTGCTCCCCTCTGCCGTTCCTCTCTTGTTGAGATGAACAAGCGGGGAACCGTAGACCTGGATAGATGCATACGACAAGCAAACACGGGCGGTCTGCCCCTGTCTCTGTCATAGCACAGCCACTCGTGCTCCACGCTCGCGGAGTCCCTCGCTCCTTTCCCCACAGTGGTGAGGTCTCTTAACGGCTTAGCTAGCACGCGGTATTACGGCTCGCTGCCTCTAAATGCAGCTGTCCAGTGTTCAACGATTACAGAGCTTCATGCCCCTCCCCTCCTGGAGCGGCGCGATCTCATTCGTCTGCTCGATAGGGCCGATTCGCCGCTATTGGAGCACCAAGAACACTCATTATAAGAGAGCTTCATGCCCCTCCCCTCCTGGAGCGGCACGATCTCATTCGTCTGCTCGATAAGGCGGACACGCCTCTATTGGAGCACTAAAACACTTATTATAGAGCTTTACTGGCCTGAGCCGATCTCACTTCAGATAGCTCATTCTTTGTCTGCCTGGTAATTTCTCTCTGGTTTAGACGGAATCAGAGGCAGAACGAATTTGTTTATAATATACTGAGGCCCGAATACCTCCCTTTATTCAGTCCCGTCCTATATCAGTGCGCTGAATATTGGTACATTCTTATATATATACCCGGTTTTTCTGCCCTTTTAATAAACGGCAAAACCGCGGGCCTCACGGCAGACTTCCTCTCTGCGATGGGTTCAGTCTGACATTAAACCACCTAGACATACTGCTCTGCTCCGTGAGCCGTTCGGTCACCGTCACTACTGAGGCTTGTGCACCTGAACGGCTGAGCTCTGGTCTCCGCAGCACAGCTGCATCAACAGAGAACGAAACTGTCTGGGAGAAAAGGGGTTATGTCGCGCCTCGGCTGGACTGCCCTGTAATGTTTTCTGTGTGCTGTTTATCCAAACATACTGTGTAATACTGTCGGCTATGCGACCTCACTATAGTGGCGAACGGTATTTAATTCCTCTAAAAAGAGTAATTTCCGTGCTTACTATATACTGTGTATTGACACCCACGGTTGTACGGTGTCTCTAAACACTTTATCGCCTTACTGACAAGCAATCAGTAATACGCACACACGGCCCGCTGTCCATAATTCTATCGACGCTAGCCGAAAAGACCCCGGTTTGGCCATATACTGTGTATTGACACCCCACGACTGTACGGTGTCTCTAACACCTTTCTGCCAAATTCGCTCGCAGCCCACCTCAGTTTCTCCGCTACGATGCTGATGGCGCAAACGAGCACGGTCTTACGGCTGTTATTCTCTCTTCCTAGAGGAAGGACAGCCTCAGACTTTTGCATGGCTCCAAGCGTTTGAATCGCGCCCTCTCCGGACGGCCACTCAAAGGGTTACAGCCAAGCGGTTTATGACGTTTTTCGGCCATATAGCTGATTTATATTAGCGGATCCGAAGACGCTCACACCTCCGCTCCAATACTCGGAGATATTAAGGGTAATATCAACCTCAAGTGAGCTTGCTACCCGCCACAATAAGTTTCAAAGCTTAAAGCGCGCGCACAGTCAGACGCGCGCGGCATCTCGTTTAAGACGGGCACACGTACCCCTCTAACGAGCCTCAGAAAGCTGAATATCGTGGCATTCTGTTCATAAGTCCACTTCAGTTTGACTAAGCAAAGGTCCCGCCCCGAGCTGACGGCCGGGAAGCTTGCTTAAGTTACACACGGCTGCATGAAGTGCTGTCATTACGAGCTAGCCCAGCATTTGCTGTGGGTTGAACACGCTTTACGACGGCAATCAGCCTTCGGCGCGTGGAACGCCGTTTGTCTCATATAAATCACCTTGTACTGTGAATACGGTACATTATGAGGATGATTTAGCACTGCAGCACTCTCGACCGTGTTATTGTGATAATGCGGTCGGGCAATCTACGGTGGTTTCATTATTTACCGAACCAGACTGAGATCTCGCCCCCTGAACAAGCTGACGAGTCATCTCCTTTATAAACTCATTGCATCGCTTTATAAGCTATGTTCAATCAGAGTGATACGCATCTCATGCTTAAACTACCAATATTAACCCATTACGATGGGCGTGCGGAGATGGCATCCGTGGGACACGACCTACATTACGTGCCTTATGACACATTGACACAAGCTGCTAGGACCCCTTTCACGAGGCGTCCTTATGCAAAGTCTGATCCATTCTGTCTAGTGACATTTGAAAGTCAAAACCCCCCGCGAATCGCCGGTGGAACACTTTTCTCCTCACTACAGAGGCACGGCGGCTCTCTCCCCTACCTATATCTATGTGGCCGTGATAACAGCGAACCACGCTTTTACGACCGACCATTCATTTAATTCACAAGCCTGTCATCTCTCAGATGCGGACGGCGGCGGTAACAGCGAACCATGCTTTTACGGCTGGCCATTCACTTTATTCATAAGCCTGTCATTTCTCAGATGCGGACGGTGCCCGAGGCACAGCGCTCTGGAACTGTCCAAGGTCCTGTATGACACATACGTCTGACGTACATCAGACGATCAGCTGTTTATCTGCGTCACAGATCACTCACTAGAGCACCTGTCAATACAGGCTATTTATGGATCGTTGACGTTATCACCTCCCGTGACAATTATGCTCACTTGTCTTAGAGCATGGGCATGGTCTTAGAGGTTTCTCATTTGACAATTGTGACACGGCCGGCTGGTCCCCGCCGTCCACGTTGTCAGTTTACAGCTTCGACATCCCTGCTTCGCGCACTACTGAGGTTTGTTGCATTAAAGGTGCGCCCATTAGCTCACCTGTATGCACGATATGGGTTTTAATTATATGCGTCCACCGTGCGCTTAGAGAAGCTCACATGTACACGCTATAACATTTTGGTATACAATAAGATGCGCTTGGGAAAGCTCACCTGTATACACAGCTGTGTTATGCTTTGTGACACATACATTGTTGTTCATCTGTGTACGTTCACGGTGCGTTGGGTGCCCACCGTTACGTTCATCAATCATATCTGTACACATTCACGGCGCGTTGTGTGCACTGATTTATCTATACGCATTCACGGTGCACTGAAGAGTTCACCCGTGTGCGCACAATTTATTATCAGAACACATGACGGCGCGCTCGAGAATCTTGCCGGCCTGTGCATTATAACACTCTGATTCATCTATATGCATTCACGATGTATTCAAGTGTTCACCTGTGCCCGTGCAATTTATAGTCAATACACATTTACGGCGCGCTTGGAAAGCTCACCGATCTGTGCACTATAATACTACCTATATGCATCCCGATGCGCTCGAGGGTGCACCGGGGTTCACACTATTGTGGTATCTGTATAATCCCACGCTACGAACCGTTCTGCCGCATATTATAGTCAGATCGGCCGTTCGTGAGCTTCGCAGATCACTCACTACGTATGTCTGTTGCTAACAGTGGTTATTTAGATGGATCGTTGAAACCATCGCACTGGCTCACGCCCCTCTATGAGCTATGTCCTATATAGAGCCCACTCTGTGCGAGTTTGGCTTCTTCATGAACTTGGTCTACAGGGGTATCTATATCTATATTTAATATCTGCTACGCGGCCGGCTGGTCTTCGCCGTCTACGTTGTCAGATTGTACAGCTTAGACGTCCCTGCCCTACGAGCGCAGGTTCTCTCGGCTCAATCATGCACGCTCATGCGTTTTATGTGTACACCACGGTGCGCTCAGCGAGCTCACCAACGTGACTCTGAATTTACTTATCTCGCACAG
Source organism: Paramisgurnus dabryanus (assembly GCF_030506205.2). Classification (NCBI taxonomy): domain Eukaryota; kingdom Metazoa; phylum Chordata; class Actinopteri; order Cypriniformes; family Cobitidae; genus Paramisgurnus; species Paramisgurnus dabryanus. The sequence goes on along the minus strand of NC_133345.1, from coordinate 28,238,857 downwards.
CCGCGGCGCGTACCTCGCCGTCTTGTGCTATGTTATGTGCCCCCGGTGCGTTTAAAACCCCACCGTGTGCGCGTCAACAATTTATATGGTGCTTACACATTTGCTTTTAAAGCTGTGAATATGCCGGGTATAGGGCCACACGCAGTGTCTCTCCGGTAAGGCACTTCAGTACGTTGTGTATGCACGGCGTGATGGGATTACGTTCCCCCATAGCGTCAGCTAACTGACGCAATGCGAAGTGAACCGTATTGAAAGGGAACGCTTAGGTTACTCACGTAACCCCGGTTCCCTGAAATAACGGGAACGAAGCATTGCGTCTCTTGCCGTGCTACAAACGTCTACGCAGCGAGTGTTATTCGGCTGCGCGCTTCAGTCGAATAATAATGAGCTCCTGACGATTGAACCGCGCTTATATAGGGACGCGTTCCTCCCGCGCGCGGGTTCAAACGTCATTGGTCTGTACTTTGTACAGACGTTAACCAATAGGCTTCAGTCACGGAGTAAACAGGAGTTTCCCCCATAGCGTCAGCTAACTGACGCAATGCTTCGTTCCCGTTATTTCAGGGAACCGGGGTTACGTGAGTAACCTAAGCGTTATTGTACTGCTGAGCTTCAAGCATTTTCCTAATTAAAAGACGTTAACCACCCTGAAGCTAATACAGAAGGGGGGCAATTGTGTGTTTAAATATATAACTATCCAATTTTATAACGATTTTAGCATATGGGACAAGTCAAAGTTACATTAATTAGTTAAGTTTGAGCTAATTTGAGGAAATTAAGATGACTCATAGTACATGGATGAGGCTGTGTTTCTAGTTGTTATTTTGGAATAAAATACTTAAGAATGTTGCCACTGACCAATCAGAATCAAGCATTTCAGAGTGCTGTTTAATAACATTTGTTAATGAACTAACATAAACAAACAACAAACAATTGTATTGGTATTAACTAACATGATCAAATATTATTAAATGTTGTAATAATGCATTCGTCATTGTTAGTTCATTTTAGCTCACACATTAACTGACGTTAATGAATCGAATCTCATTGTAAAGTGTTTCCAATTTATTTCCCCGATGTGTCTATGTGTGTGCGTTTGTGTTTGTTTGCCTGCGTGCCGAATCATTCTAGGTTAAGAGCTCCACTGGGTATTAGTGCCTGTTTATTTAGCAACTGAAGGACTCACCAGGGTCTACTTCAGCTCTGTATGAAATGATGAGATGACTACAGGGCTGTCTATGTGTCCATGGTTATTCCCGTCACCTTGCATATTCAATCATTCATGCACCTTCCTCATACATCATATTTAATGTTTAAAATATGAAAAGAAATCACATAAAATTACATATATTACAATTCAGATTTATCTTACAACCTACATTAGGTGATATGGGGATGTTTGCTGAATAGACCCAACAGAATATGTCTGTTAAATCATTAAGGGGTGTTTACAGTAAATCACTGTAGCACTTCAAATACAGAGATGTGCACTACTCATCCCCATTTACACAGATCATTTAAACCCTTATGTTTAATACTAAAGGTGCAAACTCCTCACAAATATTATACACCCCTGCTTATTCAAAATGATTTAGAGAGATAATAATTTCTGCATGGACATGTACTTTTACGTGCTGTATGTAATTGTTTACTCCTTTGCCTGCTTTTAGCCTGCAGTGTACGGATTAGAGATGCACCGAAAGGAAAATTCTTGTCTGGAACTGAATAAATTGAAACACTCAGCTGAAGGCCGAATACTGAACAATCAAACATTTTTTTTTTCCTAATTATTTTGCCAATTTTGTCACCATTGCACAAGTAACATTTTCAGAATGTCCTTTTTACTATATTTATTTCACATTATTTAACAATTTAGTCATAATAGGGCCTTTTACACCTGGTCACTTCTCTGATCAGATAGATATAGATAGACTTGTTAAAGGAAAACACCACCGTTTTTCAAAATTTTACTATGTTCTTACCTCAACTTAGATGAATGAATACATACCTATCTTTAATCAATGCGTGCACTTGTAATCTTTGTACAGCGCATCGTGAATGTTAATTTAGCCTAGCCCCATTGATTCCTTAGGATCCAAACAGGGATGACTTTAGAAGCCACCAAACACTTCCATGTTTTCCCTATTTAAAGACTGTTACATGAGTAGTTACACGAGTATGGTGGCACAAAACAAAACTTTTGTTTGGAGCCATATGGGGCTAGGCTAAATGCTAACACATTCAAGAAGCGCTGTACACAGATTAAATGTGCACGCTTTGAAAAATGATAGGTATGTATTAATTCATCTAAGTTGAGGTAAGAACATAGTAAAATATAAAAAAATGGTAGTTTTACCTTAAAACTATTGCATTTACATTTGACATCATAAATTATTCTTGGCTAAAAGGATATTAATCCAATCTTCTATTCCCACAAAATGCAAATAACCTATTCATAACTCTGCCTTAAGAAACTTGCAATGACACTCAAGCCCGGAATATACTGCACGATTTTTGCCCTCCTATAAGATAATTACCTTATCACACTGTGCGACATGTATCGTTTAAACTCGGGTACGAGAGGCATGTAGACTGTACGACGATGACACAGCTTCGGCGGCAGCGTCACATGTTGCGCAACGTCACCAGCATGCGCTCGTGGTAAACAAATACCGGCACGCAGGTCGTAGCAGCAAACACACTGTGCGGTGATCATGCCGAATTTCTGACACTGTCAGAAAACTATCGTAGGCTATCTTTGGACGCAAGACCGGAAAAACGGCAATCTTTGAACCTTTCTCATTGTACGACATAGGACCACCGATGAAGAGCCACGATCACAGAAATCGCGACGATTGTTTCACGATGGCAATCTTTCGTCTGGGACAACCAATAATCGTGCAGTGTATCCCGGGCTTTATGCAGCACTGTATAGTATACAGCGGATACGCGTTTGCATGCATGGTCAAGCACTGGCACAGGGAGAGGGAAACAGCGGCAAGTTTGAACAGGAGCATGACCGAGAAAAAGCGGTCTAACAAAAATCTTTTGTTACTAAACGTTTTTTTTTATCGTTTAATATAAGTGTGTTTGTCATTGTTGGAGTTTACTGGTTCTAGGAAGTTTTTATTACATACTGCTGACGCTCTTCGTTGATCTATGACATGAGATGAAGAGCTAAAGTCTCTCGTTCTTCGTGCTGGTCCATTCAGCAGACAAATACCCAGGGGCACCACCGCTGTTTCTTTCTCATACACTGCATGGTGTTCAGGATGCTTTGATTTTAATTTATAAAGGAAACTTGTATACTGTGCGTCTTTTTCGGACACTTTTAAATGCTAACCAACATGTTTGCTGCATTTGTACGACTCTTACTCTGATTGCGTCATCAAATACCTCATTGTTCGGTAAAACATTTTTGGCCTTCTCACTTGTTTGGCCAAACACCGAAAATGAATTAGGTTAATATAACTTATTTCACAAAATTTTTTTATTTCATTTGCAGATTTTTTTGCTTGTTTTAAGCACTAATTTACTTAAAGTTTTTAAATGATTGTCATTTTTGACAATAAAAATTAAAATATGCACTTTTAAACCACAACTTCTCGTCTATCTCCGGTCCTGTGACGCGCCAGCGCGACCTCACGTAATTACGTAATGCCGTCGAAAGGTCACATGTTACATATATGAAACGCACATTTGCGGACCATTTTAAACAATAAACTGACACAAAGACATTAATTAGTATCATTCGACATACAGCACTGTCGGAACGGTCTTTTTTCTCCACAATTGTAAACACTGGGGCGTGGTTTCGCATTCGTCATCTGTGACCTCTTGACATGATGATGTATTGCGTGAAGTCGTGCTGGCGCGTCAAAGGAGATAGACGAAAAGTTGTGGTTTAAAAGTGCATATTTTTTCTTGTCAAAAATGACAATCGTTTCGCTAGATAAGACCCTTATGCCTCGTTTGGGATCGTTTAGAGTCCTTTTGAAACTCTGTTGAAACTGCAATTTTAAACTGCATTAAAACTGTTACGTGTTGGGGTCCATTAACTCTTTCCCCGCCATTGACGAGATATCTCGTCAATTAAGAGAAAACGCTTCCCCGCCAATGACGAGATTTTACGTCTTTCCGTCTATCCACCAGGTGGCGCCCTTCCGCAACTTTTTAAAACCGGAAGTATTGCCCTATGGCAAGCTGCTGCATGTCCGTGTCTGTTTTAAAGATCGCTCTGGATGGGATCTCTATGAAAAGTCCGTCACAAATATGGAATTATTTTTGCTTTTTGCTCAAAATATGGTGTTTTTGCAAAAACCTACCCATATTCAAAAGCTGATTGCAAAAGAACCACTAAAGGTAGGATGAAACGGTTTTTTTTGTTTGAAAGCAGAGGGTCTGTTCTTTCATTTGGTATATTGTATGTTTATTTATTTAAAGAAGAACATTTTCTGGAAGGCATTAAACTTTGGTGAAAATCATGAAAAACGCTGGCGCTGGCTGGCAACTTTTTTTTAAAACGCTGGCGGTGAAAGAGTTAAAGTCCATTAAAATTAGAAAAATCCTGGAATGTTTTCCTTAAAAAACATAATTTCTTCTCGACTGAACAAAGAAAGACATCAACATTTTGGATGACATGGTGGTGAGTAAATTATCTGGATTTTGTTTAGAAAATGGACTAATCCTTTAAGCCAACCAAACTTATTCTTGTTAAATGCTCTGCTTTATAAAATACAGGCCAACTGGTCTTATATTACATTTTTATATGAAATTATAATTACATTTATAGATTTTTAAGTGTTACTTAAACCCAGTTACTTTTTAGGGGCTGCACAAGTAAATCTATAGGATCTGACTTTCTTGATGATGCCAAGTCCATTATGTTGTAAATACAAACTGAAGTACTTACTGTATGAGTACATTTAACTCTATTAAGAATTTAAGAGTTCCGTAAATGAGAAAGCGGTGTTAATTTTACGATTCATTATTCCAAACTGCACACTACACTGCTGATGCACACAAAAAACCCAAATTAGTGATTAGCATCACAGGACCATCCAAGAGTCAGACAGCTGAATTGGCTGAATACCACTAGATAGAAATGAGGAACAGTGAGGAACAAAGTGCTTGGCAAAAGCCAAAGTTGTCCAGCCATCAAACAGTGTGGATCCGGTTGGCTTTGGCTTTGAGATTACCCACCAGCCTGGAGAGATCAATTTCACTGAACTCCCCTTCATCCCAGCAGCTGTGAATGTCAATGGGTTCCTGTGAAAAGCTTAGGCGTCAATCTAAAGAATTTCCAATGGGTTTGTATTCTGGTCCAGGTGTATTTAATCGCTCTTCTCAGACACAGCGGTCTAACCGACTAGGTTCTTGTGAGGTGTTTGGAGAGGGAAAAAATAGCCAGGATAATGAGAGCGGTCAGTTCAGCAGCATTAGATTGCTCTTGTTAAGAGGGCCCTTGATATCGTCAGCGGGCGAAGAGGTGAAAACAGTAGGTGGAGGTGAGCGTGGTATGTGTGGGATTGCTGAACTGGACCTTCAATTACATTTGACATTTTTGTAGTCAGCTGACCTGTCCATACTTCTGGAAAGCAGTGAAAGATAGAAAATGCTCATGTTTGGTTGGTTGGACACAGCTAGTTATGTCTGAAGACAGCGAATGAACAACTTTTACTAGGGTTGATGTCTTTATATGTCTAGTTTTAAGAAAGATAAACTCTCAAGAAGAAGACTGGGTCAAAACAATTTTATTTCATTGTTAAAAACAACTTGAGGAGAATGGGTAGGGAGTAAAACATGGCCCTAAAAAAAATCAACAACTCGTCCGCAGTGTGGGGGAGTAAGAGAAATAGACATACACATATCCACCGTCTATTTACTCACCCAAGCATTTTCTCATGCCATGATGTTATATCACAGCATGAACAATTTCAAAAGGTTTGCCTTTCACATGCCATACACTCTTTATTTGATCATTTGAGGCATTCACAACATCTTGTTTAGAAAGAGACACTCTCAGAAAAAAATTGCAAGAAGGTACAAAAGTTGTCACTGGGGATGTACCTTTTCAAAAAGTACTTCGGACCTTTTTTTAAAAGTACCATCCCAGTGACAACTTTTGTACCTTTTTTCTGATAGTGTACAATGCTGTTTGTACAAAATATGTTTACTCCAATACTAGGACTGGATGTGGGAAATGACTACTCTTAACTAATAGCAATGTTTTGTATTAACTGTCTTGTCATTCCTGATTTCATTGTATGTAATGCAATGACAATAAAAGCATTCAATTCAATTGTAGTGTTTCAACTAGTATGCTATATATGGATCTACACTGTCAGAAAAAATGGTCCCTTGCTGTTGCAGCAGTGGGGGTACCCTTTTAAAGACTACATATTTGCAACAAAAGAGTTAATATTAGTACCTCTAAGGTATATATGGGTACCAACAGTGCATATTAGTACCTCTGAGGTACATATTGGTACAAAAGAGTGCATATTAATACCTCAGAAGACATATTGGTACCAAAGAGTGCATTTAGTACCTCAGAGGTACATATTGGTACCAAAGAGTTCTTATTAGTACCTCAGAGGTACATATTGGTACCAAAGAGTGCATATTAGTAACTCTGAGGTACATATTGGTACCAAAGAGTTCTTATTAGTACATCTGAGGTACATATTGCACTCAAAAAAATAATATGTTGGATTTAATTAACTTTTTTTTGTCAACAGGTTCCACCTAACAAAGTGTGTTGAATTTATGTAACATTATCTATTTCAGTAAACTTAAGTTTTTTATATAAACGTAATGCAATCTTGTTTAGTTGAATTAAATTAACTACCTTGTTTTTGTTTTAAATATTAACTTAATTAAGTTCAACTAAACTATATATATTTTTTTACATTCAACCAAAATAAAAATCAGTTTTTTTGCTTTGCATTACTTTATTAAGTGAGTGCATTTCAACTAATTTTACACATACATACATAACATATTTTTAACAATAATATGTGAAAAATATGTACCCTGTGAACATTGGCTCACTGTTTTCTCTTCTTATCGCAAGTAAAACAATTTTACACATTTTTAACAATAAAAATGTAGGCAAAATCTGAACTCTGTAAACAATGTCTTACTGTTTTCTCTTACTATTTTAGGTAAAAAATATACAATAAATATATTGAATGCATTTAAGAACATATCTTTTACAAATGTCCAACAAGACTTATTTGTTCAAAATCTGTATCTTTAAAACTTCTTTCCATTTTCTTATTAAAAGCAAAATACAATAAAATACAGAAATAAAAGGCACATTGCCTATAAATGAAATTAAGTGGCAGAAAAGTCTCTCTTGCAGTCTGTGCCTCTTTAAATTGGGAAAAGTAACAATGCTAAAGATAAATTCTGAAAGAAGTGTAACATGGCAGTACTGGAACAAATTTACTGTAACAGTCACAGTATACACTGCAAAAAAATTATTTAAGAAAAAAATTCTTAGTATTTTTGTCTTGTTTTCAGTAAAAATATAAAAAAATTATTAAATTAAGATGCTTTTTCTTGATGAGCAAAACGACCCAAGAAAATAACTAGTTTTTAGACCAAAAATATCAAATTAAAGTTATTTTGTGCATAAAACAAGCAAACAAAAACTGCCAATGGGGTAAGCAAGAAATCTTTAACATTTTTCTTAAACGGTAAATTCAAGAAAAAAATCTAAAAAAAAAAAAATTGCTTACCCCATTGGCAGTTTTTTTGCTTGTTTTATGCACAAAATAAATTTAATTAGATTTTTTTGATCTAAAAACTAGAGTTATTTTCTTGGATCCTTTTGGTCATCAAGAAAAAGCATCTTAATTTTAAAAAATGTAAATATTATTACTGAAAACAAGACAAAAATACTAAGAATTTTCTTGAAAATCATTTTTTGCAGTGTAACATTGCAGAAACATAAGTACCATCACTTGATCCTGACCTCAACTTAGTACTTAGAAAAGAAGCTTATTTTTCAGGACATGGACCTTGTTTGACAGCTTGTTGGCATCTAGCTCCATCAAAAGCTTTTGAAATATCTCAAAGTGTACCTCAAATCTTGCGGGTAGGCCAAGTTGAATACATAAATCAGACCAAGCATCATAGAACACGCATGTGCCACATTGTTAAGGTTTTCAAGTATTTTGATGCCTTCAATGATGATGCCAACATCTTGGTAAGGGTCTGTAGCATGTGCCCCTTCAGGGTTGATGACGTAGATCCCAAGGGTGGTGTTGCGCATCATGGTTTGGGCTTCATGTTCAACATCCTAAAAAAACAAATACAAAAAGAAATAATTAAATAAAATCTGGGGGAAAGGGGGAAATTGGTTTTAGAGATATGTTTAACAGGTTAAAATTACCATGTACTCCTTCACAAGGTTTGAGGGGTCTTCGTTCACATAAACAACAAGTGCTTTTAGGATGCATTCACGTCTTTTTTCGATGGAAACACCCTGAAAAGTGTAACAAGAAACCATTATTAGCAGGTTGCTTTTTCACACTTGCAAAAACGATTGCTATATACAAATTATCTGACAATGTTATTTCTATAAGGGTCATCTCTGAAAACAAAAGAAAATGACCCTAAACCAAAAATTTTGTTATAATAAAGATACACAATAATTTTTGATGTCGGATGAATTCCGACTCTGATGCTTCTGAAAAATATAGTAAAAGGCTATACGCAAGCCTTTACATTAGAACGGTTTACATTACAGAACATATGAAGAGTTCAAATGCAACTTTCTCTTTTCTTTTAAAGAGCACCAATTATGCTAATAAATTGGCACGTTAGCACGTTATTGCAATATCCCATAGTACATACATGTTATTAAAACTTGAACTAATGCATTGTGAGTCTTATAAATTGCTTACATAACTCACCGATTTCCCACTGTCTGGAAAACGCTCGGTTTAGTTCCTGTCTCCGCCTCCCAAAATGTCTAGTGTAATCGGATTGGTCAGATGACTACTCAACTGTTATTGGTCAGCTGGGTTCAGCGTGTGTTTGAAAGGTTACGCCCCTGACTACGCGTGGGTTGACACAGATTCTGACTGAGAGTCACAGCCTCAGAGGCAACGTAAACAAGCGTTATATTTCTCTATAAACGATGGTGTCTGTACTGCCTTACCACTTCGAGCTCGATCCAGAGAGTTCATACGGCCGTTACGATATAAACGATCTCCGTCAATGAATGCGATTGGATTTAACTTTTTTAGGTGTCCTTAGCTCTGCCAGAATGCTAAACGAAGACGAAAATGTGTTGCAAAGACATCCAAAAGGTAATTATAACGTACTACATAACTATATGGAAACACCAAATGTAGCACATAGAAAGTATTTGTTGAAATGATTATAAAACGATTTCACTTGGTAATTTCTACATTATTTTACTCTAGTAAAATTTATTATAAAAGACTGCTTACATACTCTATTACTGTGCAAACTATATGGAAACACCAAATGTAGCACATATAAAGTATTTGTTAAAATGATTATTAAACGATTTCACTTGGTAATTTCTACATTATTTTACTATAGTAAACTTAATTATAAAATACTGCTTACATACTATTTTACTGTGCAAACTATATGGAAACACCAAATGTAGCACATAGAAAGTATTTGTTGAAATGATTATAAAACGATTTCACTTGGTAATTTCTACATTATTTTACTATAGTAAACTTAATTATAAAATACTGCTTACATACTATTTTACTGTGCAAACTATATGGAAACACCAAATGTAGCACAAAGAAAGTATTAATTGAAATGAATGTTAGTTCTACATTATTTTACTATGGTAAACTTTATTATGAAAGACTGTGCTATGTTTTTACTTACTAGGTTTTAAGGAGAATGCAACATGTTCCAGGGCCTCTTACCTGCGTGATTCATCATCCAGGTTTTGCACAAATTGTCTAAATCCCTACACACAGAACATTTATTGTACCGACTATAAGCCTTTGAGGTGCAGGACTAGAGTAAGTTTTATTACATTTTTAAACCAATAACACTAAAGTATCATTATAGTAACAAAGTACCCAAAAGATGTAACTTTAAAGAAAATATAATAGTCAGTCAAAAGTTTTATTTATTTATTACAAATATATATTTAAATGTTAAACAATATATAAATAAACATACTTTAGTAACCATATTGTGCTCTTGTTTCAAAAATTGTTCAATTCATTTCTTACAGCTATCTATTCAGATAAATGGCATATCAAAGCTTTGTCAGCTGGTGCTATTTAAGACGACACTATAAGGTTATCATCCTGTCGTGTGTTGTTCTCCAGATACGCTTGGAGCTTCCTGATCAGATCGGTCACAATTTTGGCTTTCGACGACCCCTGCACTGAAGATGGCATGCAATCACGTCCTCCTTTGAAGGTCTCTCAAACTGTGATGCCAGGTCCATTGGAATCGGGGTTTCCTTCAGCTTATCTTCAAATACCTCATCAAACACAAGCCTGATCACATCATCCACATAACTGTAGAAATATTGCAGTCAATAAATCTTTTGTTTTGATAATTTATTTCCCTGCTTCATACATTAAGTTTTTAATTATGAATGTATTTGAAATAAAACATTACTGCTTACGGTATGTCACTTGTGTGTTTTGGGAACATAGCCTTGTACTTTCCCTCTCCTGCTTTTGTTACGGCTTGGTGACATTGTAATGGATGGCTGCAAGGTACAAATACCTGTAAAATATAAACAAGCAATTAATTTATTGTAAAAGTAAATACTACTTTATTTAACACAGTTACTAAAATACTTAAATACCTGCACAGCATTCCAATAAATGAGAAAATAATTTTTTTTTTGCTGCAAATCTGAAATCTCAGGCTACGGACAGCAAAGGCATCCACTGATGATGGTGATGGAAACATTGTGAAACGATGCTACTGCCTGGGTTCCTATTATTATGCAGAGAAAAAAAACTTTATACATCTAAGACTGGTAGTGGTTTCACTAGCTAAATACATCATTTGTGTTACTCACCTTTGCTCCTCATATGCCAGTCTGACTCCTTGTACTGTGTGTAATGATGTTGCATGTTTGCATACAGTGTAGAAGGATGTGTCCAGCTGCGAATCTAGGATATAGACAAATAAAACAAACATGTATTCAGTCAAAAAGACATATTATAACAATAGAGTACAACGACTATAACTCGTTAGACTATTCATTAAAACGTTAATGTATTACATATTACATGGCCCAACATTAGCAACACACATTACGTGTTTACTTCGTTTCAAAATCTAAGAAAGCTTCAAGTAAATACAACAGTAAAATACATATAACTTTAAACAAATCATCTGTACTTAGAGTTTCTTGAGTTTGATCATGAGAACAAATTTTACCGGTAACAGTTTAGCTGGTATTTGTATTTAGCTTAGCAACTTAGCAAGTTTGTAAACATGTCTAAACCAACATAGATAAAAAAAACGATAGTCTGCATAATTCAACATACACGTGTGTAAATATGGTACGTTGTTTATGAAATACAGTATTACAACACAAAACAATTAGCTTGCAAGCTTAGCTCTACACGCACATTATGTTAATCTCCGGTTACCGGTTACGTAATGTACAGTAAAAGGCAAATAATAAACATGAATACTTACAGTCTGTGATCCAGAAGTGCACAGTAATCCAACTTTCAAGAGGAGACGTCGCGCAAATCCAGCTTCGGTTCATGAGAAGCAGTTATTGTGAAAACTCCGTGAACAACTTCTGACTGGATTTTTCCGGAACCGTATTAAACATGATGTCCTCTGTGGAAGTCCATAAAGTGCTATTTTGCCCTCGCATCTAAAGAGACAGCGTCTACTCGAGAGATTTAATCGCTTAAACAATGAAACAAGAGTTTGCAAACAGAGTCACAGCAGGGACTCACAACCTCCGCCATTTTAGCTCTCTTCTGACTCGGCGCTCCCCACCCTCGTCTTTGAGGGCGTACCCAAGCAAAGCAGAGAGGGCTGAACTATGATAATGTTGGTCTTATCTACGTCACCAATCCCAGGAAGTAAACTGTTGCCTACAATCCGAGTGTTTTTTGTAGTCCTCGAACGTTAGAGACGATAACTCGCGTCATCGTTTTCTTTGAGGTATGTACTTTTTGAATATCGTTAGCATGTACTAATGCACACTTACACACAAAAGGATGTTTAAAAACGTGTATCCCATAATAGGTGCTCTTTAAATGAGCATTTTATATCATGCGTTTAGTGTTGGTCTACAAATTGAGATTTCAGACTGTGGTATTTAGCAAGTTTTTAAGCAAAATTATTTGAGTAACGTATACTTCTTGTAAAGAGCATTTACTAAAAATCATAATCTCATTTTGACTGAGATGGGTTTTAAAGGAAAACACCACTGTTTTTCAATATTTTACTATGTTATTAGCTCAACTTAGACAAATTAATACATACCTATCTATATTTTGCAATGCGTGCAACTTAATCTCTGTACAGTGCATTGTGAATGTGTTAGCATTTAGCTTAGCCCCATTTATTCCTTAGGATCCAAACAGGGATGAATTTAGAAGCGACCAAACACTTCCATGTTTTCCCTATTTAAAGACTGTAACATGAGTAGTTACACGAGTAAGTATGGTGGCACAAAATAAAATGTGGAGATTTTTAAGCGAATAAAAAATGAGAACTATATTATATGGCGGAAGAGCTCTTAGTTTGCAGCACTTCGACCTCTGGAGCAGTAACATCATCACTTTGACTACTCCCCCTCTCACTCAAACTCAGTGAGAGGGGGAGTGATGATGTTACTGTGCGCTGAAGTCGAAGTGCTGCAAACTAAGAGCTCTTGCGCCATATAATATAGTTCTCATTTTTTATTCGCTTAAAAAAAATCTCCACGTTTTATTTTGTGCCACCATACTTACCATGCTAACACATTCACATTGCACTGTACAGAGATTGAGTTGCACGCATTGCAAAAAGATATATTGTGTTTTTCTTTAAAGACTTATGCATCTGAACTGATCGGATATGCCACGCGTTAGATGCATTTCACTGAAGAAAGATATTCAGCCATTATTTATCCTACTGCAATCATTATTAACTTCAGTGTTCTAATTAAGAGGAAAAAAAACAAGAGGTATCATAACATGAGGCTTAGTGCATAATAACTGAAAGCTTATATTTGGGAGAAATATTGCCAGATTTAAAACGATGAGTTTAGAGAGCATACCTGATCCAAAACTGACATGATGTTGTTGATCTTTTGTCCTGCTGCTCCTCCTTTCTTTCTGAAAACACTGATAAGCTGAGTTGAGAAATGATCGAGCTGACCCATGAATTTGGACACCAAAGGGATTGTTGTAATCCTACCGAATTCTGCAGAAACCTGATAAAGGTTTTAAAAGAACAAATCAAAATAGTTAGTGATATGTGTGACATTCCTTACAAGTATTATAATACAACAACACTTAAGAGTATGTCTTTACAAACACTTACAGATCACATACAAAATTTACCTCTCGTTCAGTACTCAATTAATGAAGGAATGTCAGTGGCGGCACAAACATGACAATTTATGTGGTTCACTAAAATTTTGCCTTTGAGGTTGCTTCTCACTGCTCACATCTGCTTAAGTGGGACCGCAGTGCATTCCATATTTTAAAAGTGCATGGGCAGTCAGTATTTGCACATGGATATGCTTGTCTGGGGCCATAGTGTCCATGTACTAACCTGAAGTGTTTTAAAAGCGTTGATTTGGATGTGTGAAATGAGCCACAATCTCTGCACAGCCACTTGTGGGACTCCTGAGGCATAACTTCCAAACTCTGTTAAGTGGAAAAGGATGTTAGTCACCAATTAAATTGAATAAAATACAACTACATATATATAAAAAATATAATTAAACACTACCAACTGCTAAACTGTAGTATAAATGTTTTGGATGACCTTACCAACAAGTTACTTAACTAAATGGCAACTTATTTAAGTGTTAAATGTGTATTTAAGTGTTAAATGTGTTTAGTTCTATGATTTGAAATCAAATAGAAATGCAAAGACCACAATTTAAAAGAATTATTGAAAAACTAATACTAAACCATGGGACAAAATGAATTTATTTGCACACACCTACATAAATTGTGAAAATGCTCCTAATTAGCAATTTAATACAAGTATTTGTCTTTTTATGGGAGAATTTAAATTAAATCAAAGTGCAAAACGTGGAAAATATTACATAGGAATTAAAAAGATATGCAGAGTGACTAATAATAATCTGAAAACGAAGTCAATTACACACGTGTAATATATCTGGTAATTAAGTGGTCTGTAGCTAATCTGTAATTCACAATTCTAATCTATTGATGATCTCAATATAAATGCAAATAAGTAAAATATCTCACCTGTGTCTCCACATAAAGACAGAACTTTCTCCGTTTTCTCCGCTTGTAAAGTAATTTTGTTTATAAGACGTTAATGCAGAAAATGGCCGACCGTAATCAGAAGAGTGAACCATGTGCGTTCTATCTGCGCATGCGCTGGTGCAGCGCCACCTGCTGATCAAAGTGCGGTACTGCAGAACCAACACAACTTTATTTCATTCATTTAATGTAAGTAAACTGTGTAAATTTGAAAATTACTTTTTCTAATTTTGTCCAAACTAAGATTTTAATTTAAATGCACAAACTTAAGTATATTATATAATTCAAACGCATTTAAATTCTTTGATCCAACAACAGCTGTGTTTCATTTTTTTGAAAGAGTTCTTATTAGTACCTCAGAGGTACATATTGTTATCAAAGAGTGCATTAGTACCCTTGAGGTACATATTGGTACCAACAGTGCATATTAGTACCTCAGAGATATATATTGGTAACAACAGTGCTTTCTGTACCTCAGAGGTACATATCGGTACCAAAGAGTTCTTATTAGTACATCTGAGGTACATATTTGTACCAAATAGTTCTTATTAGTACCCCAGAGGTACATATTGTTACCAAAGAGTGCATTAGCACCCTTGAGGTACATATTGGTACCAACAGTGCATATTAGTTCCTTAGAGGTACATATGTATACCAAAGAGTGCATATTAGTACATCAGAGGTATATTTTGGTACCAAAGTGTGCATATTAGTACCTCGGGGGTACATATTAGTACCTCGGGGGTACATGTTGGTACTAAAGAGTGCCTATTAGTACATTAGAGGACATATTGGTACCAACAGTGCATATTAGTACCTCAGAGGGATATATTGGTAACAACAGTGCTTTCTGTACCTCAGAGGTACATATTGGTACCAAAGAGTGCATATTAGTACCTCAGAGGTACATATGTATACCAAAGAGTGCATATTAGTACCTCAGAGGTACATATGTATACCAAAGAGTGCATATTAGTACCTCAGAGGTACATATGTATACCAAAGAGTGCATATTAGTACCTCAGAGGTACATATGTATACCAAAGAGTGCATATTAGTACCTCAGATGTACATATTGGTACCAAAGATTGCATACTGTATTATTAACTCTGAGGTACATATTGGTACCAAAGAGTGCATATTAGTACCTCAGAGGTACATATGTAAACCAAAGAGTGCATATTAGTAGGCTACCTCAGAGGTACATATGTATACCAAAGAGTGCATATTAGTACCTCAGAGGTACATATGTATACCAAAGAGTGCATATTAGTACCTCAGATGTACATATTGGTACCAAAGAGTGCATACTGTATTAGTAACTCTGAGGTACATATTGGTACCAAAGAGTGCATATTAGTACCTCAGATGTACATATGTATACCAAATAGTGCATATTAGTACCTCAGGGGTACATATTGGTACCAAAGAGTGCCTATTAGTACCTTTGATGTACATATTGGTACCAAAAAGTGCATATTAGTACCCGTAATGGCAACGTGATCTCATGAAAATACGTATCTATTTGTACGTAAAATGTGTCTATTGCAAACGTATGCATGAAACGTTTAAATAGATGCCTATACGTACAATATACACGTATTACGGCTTAAAAAACGTAAAACTCCTACGTTTTTTCACAATAATTACGTATAAATGCTTACGTATAGAGAATGTGAGATGACGTCAGGCTGCGCCGGAAGGATAGTTCTCTGCTGGAGTTACTGGTTTTTATGCCCCCCTGTTCAATTTTTTGTCTGAACGTTGAAATCTTTATGTACACTGAATTAAATAGAAAGTGTTATCTACTGGGAAAAGCTGTTATCGCAAAACAACAGTTTTTGGAAAAATGAAAGACTATATAGCGACACGTACGCGAGTTGGCAGCCCAAAGGATAACAGACTTGACGTACCGCCTCCAACGTTACTGGGATACTCGGACATTTCGCGTTTTTATTTGAGATGTGTTGATATAATTCTCCTTATCACGATTTTAACGCTTTAAGCAAACAATAAACTAAGTAGATTCTTTCATGCAATATGCATGACGTTACCCTTACGAAAATTAACCATGGTTTTACTACAGTTAAAACCAAAAAACCATGATTACTGTAGTAAAACCATAGTAACTACAAAATAACCATGGTTTTGACAATCATGGTTTACAAAAACCATAGTTAAACCATAGTTAGTGTAGTTAAACCATGGTTTTGCTGATAGTAATCAATACACCAAAAAACCATGGTTACTACACTTTTACTACAATATAACCATGGTTAATTTTCGTAAGGGTAGTTTCACACTCTCGCGTTGTAGCATAATTTTTAATAATCACTTGTAGTAAAATCATGTTTTTTACAGAACATTAGTAAGTTAGACATACAATATTGTCATATGCAACAAGGAATAACATATATAAAAATGGTTAGTTAAGGTTCGTTATGGAACTTTAGTAGAGAAATCTGCATGTATGTTTGGGGGTTGTATAATATTTAACTTATGTTATCAGGTACGCATTTTTCCCCTTCGCTTTGCTTGGACAACTTCCGGTCACGGCATTTCTCCTTTTGCATCTCCTGCGCACTGTGTGCTGTGCAAAGAAATATAGCGGTAAGCAATTCATCCATCCATCCAACAGTTTTCTTATTTATATGATTTGTTAGGTGATATTGCATTCAAAGTAAACTATAATTTTAGTATGTGTATAGTTGCATGGTCACATGTAGTTTCTCGTTTAACGCGAAAATCTTTCAAATTTTATAATGTATTAAAGTGTCTGCAGCATGTGCTAATGTTATTCCTTACACTAAGTACTGTACTGTGTAAATGTAAGATATTTAATCCACCAGTTCATAATACACTTGAAAAAGCTCACTTAACTCGTATAACGTTAGCTCCTTACCATCTTGAAACGGCTTGGACCAGCTTTAACATGTTTAATTTAAGTTATTGAAGTAACCTTAAAACAGCACCACACCAGCAACGTTAATCAGCATGAAAATTGTATTGATCTATGCTATTTTGTAGAAGCATAACAATATAACATTGCATTGAATGGTTTTTACAGGTGTTCTCATGCGTGTGTCACAGGATGCCTGGATCAACTTTCAAAAAATGTAAATCATACAATGTCCAAATTTCTGTGGCTTGCAAAACCTGCAAACACTGCAGACAAAAGCAAAAAAATGAAAAAAGCAATACAAGTTGCCAAACAAAAAATAAATGAGCAATGGAAAGTTGCAAATAATTTCTGTAAACTTGTAAATTCTGGGTGTACATGTTCTGGTAGGTCATTATTTAATACATCCCAATGCCTTGCCTTGCCTAATACATTCCAATGGTGAAGTTGCCCTTTATTGTGTCTGAATGTTTATATGTGTCTCTATACGTTAGCATGTGTGTTTGTAACCACTGTTTGTTTTTTAAATTATTCCAGAAATCTTTCTTGTCACATACATTACCTATTTCACAGCAGAGGACTGCAGTGCTGCTGTACAAACCTCTTCTGCAGCAGCCAATGTCCCTCATCTGTCTGTCTCACAATCACTTAAAGGTAACACTTATACTACTAACTCTCTATCTGTCCATTCTTTCATCTGTACATCCTCCCTACCATCCATCCATACGTCCTACCTAGACTAGGCATGGGCCGGTTACCGGTTTCAAGGTATACCGAGGTTTAAAACAGTCAAGGTTTCAAAACCACTAAAATGTTCTGTGATACCGTCTCCAAGGTATGAGCTGTGCTTATACAAAATTCATTAAATCATGAAGTCATGTGATTGATTTGATGTTTACATTTAATATACATTACGAAAATATTATATATGTTTTGAAAGCATATTATAATTTAAAGGCTTAATTGTACCTGGCATTTGAAAATAACACATTTTAGTGTTGCAATGGCAATACCGCAACACCGTGAAACCGTGGTATTTTTGCTAAAGGTTATCATGCCGCCAGAATCTTATACCGGCCCATGCCTAACCTAGACCTGTCCATCTGTCTGTCCATTCATTATTCAGTCTGCAAGTTTCTGTCTATCTAATCACTTTACACTTTCTTTAGGTCCAAAAGACTCCAGTGCTGCTGTACAAACCTCTGCTGCAGCCAATGTCCCTCATCTGTCTGTCTCACAATCACTTAAAGGTAACACTTACGCCGGTTTCACACCGCAAGCATGAGCAGCGCGTATCCGTAGCGTGAGCAGTTCGTGAGGAGAGCGTTTGCTGTGCGTGTCCATTGTGCTTTCACAACGTCTGCGTTTGCAGCACATACTGTGCAGTTTAATAACAGTATAAAAATCTCAACTTCTCATTACTTTATTTTACATGCATTAATCAGCAAAACCTCTTCAAGACGCTTTTTGATGGTCAGTGTAATTTATGTAACTGTGATTTGTTTAACCCACATTGTTTTCGTGCTGTTCTGGTCCGTGTAATGACAGATATAGATACACAATTATAGACATAAAAAGCCCATGGCACATTATTAAATCTGTTTCTCTGAAGTTTTACGATAAAATAAAAAAATCACTCAGTGATTGACAGCATGAAGTAGTCGATCGTGTTTCCCTTCAACAGTTTAAGCATAGATTTATAGATGTATCTATTTCTCTGAAGATTATAGATGAGGACTCATTTAGTGCTGGGCAGACAGTGAATGACAGCGATCTTCTGGTGTTTTTAAAGGTGCCCTTCCTCTGGCGTTTTTATTGTTTTAGACTGTTGTCTGAGGTCTACTCATGACGTTTGCATGGTTTTTACATCCAAAAACATCAAAAGCAATAAGTAATAGGCCATTTTGTACCCTGATTTTGAGGCTGGTTAGAGAAGTGATCCGTTTTAATGGGCGGGCTGCTCTGACGACTTGGATGTAAACGCCCACTGCTATGATTGGATAACAGTTTATCGTTCAAACTAACTTTCAATTTAATCTCATGTGTAATCAGTTTAATGTTAAGTGAGTGTCTTAAGACACAGTGTCTTTCTTACACACGCATATTTTATCATAAACCCTTTTGACACACACACGCGTGTCTTTTATCGTAAACCCACGCACAAAAAAACACGTGTCTTTTATCGTAAACCCTTTCGATGCGCGTGTAGCAGCGCCCACACACACACACACACACACACACACACACGTCTTTTACATAAACCCTTCGACGCGCGTGTAACGAATGCACAAACACACACATGTGTTTTTTATCACATTCAATGCGTGTGCATCATAAATTCGCGTGAATCGCGTCCCTCTGAAGAGAAATCCTGTCCGCAACTGATAGTAACACATAGTACTAAAGTGTTTTACTCACACAAACACGCGTGTCTTTTATTATAAACCCTTTCAAAGCGTGTGCAGCATGAATTCTCGTCCATCGGATTTGGAAGAGAAAATACCGGCCGCCACAGTGACACATAGTACTAAAGTGTTTTACTCACACAAACACGCGTGTCTTTTATCATAAACCCTTTCAAAGCGTGTGCAGCATGAATTTGCTTCCCTGGGAAGAGAAAACACCGGCCGCCACAGTGACACATAGTACTAAAGTGTTTTACTCCCACAAACACGCGTGTCTTTTATCATAAACCCTTTCAAAGAGTGTGCAGCATGAATTCGCGTCCCTCGGAAGAGAAAACACCGGCCGCCACAGTGACACATAGTACTAAAGTGTTTTACTCACATAAGCTGCGCCATTCTGTCCAGATCCAATATTGATGGAGGAGCATTGCTTTTTAATCGCAGTCTCTCTTCACATCCAGCGTTCTTCTGAACATCCAAACATGTAGCAACTGTTATGATTCCCTCGTTTAATAGGAATTATGTCTCTCGACGAAAAACAATGGCCCGAATACGGTACGGTTGACGTTTAGCCATCCTTGCTTGCTGTAACTTGTTATGAAAACAAACTCAACTACACGTAATATGTGGGCGCGGTCTCAAGTTGAAGAGCTCATGAATATTAATGACCTCGATCAGTTCCACGTCACACTGATAAGCTTTTCAAACTGACCTGATTTCTCCGCTTATTTCTTTTCAGTGGCTAGAGCTGACAGAGGAGGTGGAAGTTAATTTTCACATTCACGACACAACACAAACACATATGGACCTAACACATATCAAAAAATACAAGTAAAAACGGTTTTATGTGGAAGGGCCTCTTTAAATATTTCATTGCTTTCTTTTAAGTTGCTCAAAGTCATGACTGTTTGAAACACACTTGGCGTCACATTTATGATTTTATAGTAAAATTACACTTTTTTTACGTCGATCCATGACCATTTAAAACATAAACAATGCACTGTCACTTTAATTGAGCGTGAGCAGCACAGCAAAAATAGAGCCGATGCTGAAATGATCGCAGCACTGCTGCTTCAGCGACGGTCCTGCCACGCGAGCATGCCCTGCTCACGCTTGCGGTGTGAAACCAGCGTTATACTACCAACTCTCTATTTGTCCATCCTCCCATCCATACATCCTCCCTACCATCCATCCATACGTCCTACCTACCTGTCCATCTGTCTGTCCATTCATCATCCAGTCTGCAAGTTTCTGTCTATCTTGTCTGTCTGTCTGTCTATCCATTCATCATCTAGTCTGCAAGTTTCTGTCTATCTAATCTGTCATTTTACACTTTCTTTAGGTCCAAAAGACTCCAGTGCTGCTGTACAAACCTCTTCTGCAGCAGCCAATGACCCTCATCTGCCTGTCTCACAATCAATTAGAGGTAACACTTATACTAGCAACTCTCTATCTGTCCATCCATAAATTCATACATCCTCTCATCCATATATTCTCCCTCCCATTCTTCCATACATCCTCCCTAGACCTGTCTATCTAATCTGTCTGTCTGTCTGTCTGTCTGTCCATTCATCATCCAGTCTGCAAGTTTCTGTCTATCTTGTCTGTCTGTCTGCCTGTCTGTCTGTCCATTCATCATCCAGTCTGCAAGTTTCTGTCTGTCTGTCTGTCTGTCTGTCCATTCATCATCCAGTCTGCAAGTTTCTGTCTATCTTGTCTGTCTGTCTGTCTGTCTATCCATTCATCGTCTAGTCTGCAAGTTTCTGTCTATCTTATCTGTCATTTTACACTTTCTTTAGGTCCAAAAGACTCCAGTGCTGCTGTACAAACCTCTTCTGCAGCAGCCAATGTCCCTCATCTGCCTGTCTCACAATCACTTAAAGGTAACACTTATACTACCAACTCTCTATCTGTCCATACATAAATTCATACATCCTCTCATCAATATATTCTCCCTCCCATTCTTCCATACATCCTCCCTAGACCTGTCTATCTAGTCTGTCTGTCTGTCTGTCTGTCTGTCTGTCCATTCATCATCCAGTCTGCAAGTTTCTGTCTTTCTAATCTGTCATTTTACACTTTCTTTAGGTCCAAAAGACTCCAGTGCTGCTGTACAACCTCTTCTGCAGCAGCCAATGTCCCTCATCTGTCTGTCTCACAATCACTTAAAGGTAACATTTATACTACTAACTCTCTATCTGTCCATTCTTTCATCCATACATCCTCCCTACCATCCATCCATACATCCTACCTAGACCTGTCCATCTGTCTGTCCATTCATAATTCAGTCAGCATATTCTGTCTATCTAATCACTTTACACTTTCTTTAGGTCCAAAAGAATCCAGTGCTGCTGTACAAACCTCTTCTGCAGCAGAAAATGACCCTCATCTGTCTGTCTCACAAACAAACAAATTTCGGTACAAGATTAAAGGTAATTCCCTGAATGAATTTTTGCTTGCTTATTACAATATTTAACACATTCATGTTTACTGAATCTATAGACACATCAAAAAATCTATGAACACATCGGGCTAAAAGAATGTGGTTTGCAAAATGAAAAACATTTAGTGGTAACCAATTGAAGTAGTTTGGAGAAGATTTTTTTAGTAGGAAAATAGATCCATTGTCATCTTTCTGCATCCACACTGTATATGCCTTTTTTATTTTCTATCCTACATCCGGCATTGTGTTGTTTAAAGCCTCAGTCCTTCTCAAATAGTAATATGATTGTTTATGCTCTCTTCCTATTAGACTGTCCTGTGCATTTACTCAAAGAACACTTTCCATTTGTAAAAACCATGGGAACGAGAAAAGCAAAAAATGTAAGTAACATTGAGTTTTTATTTGGCTTGAATTTAAATTTCTGTGCAGGATCAGAGAGCTTTGTGATAAATTTCTTTGTTAATAGAAATGGTTAAAATGTCGAAAATAAAACGTATTATTTGCTTATTTTCAAGGGAATAAACAAACAAAGGTTTCGGTGGCAGCCTTGCTCTGGCTGGTATGTATTTTTTATATTAGTTTGTAAATATAAAATATTATTATAAATATAATATAAATAATAAACATACATTGTCACAGTTTTACATAAGTTTGTTTAATTTTTATTCTCTCTGTCTTCTAATATTTTGCTACTTAAATTCTACAGTGTTACTTGCATCTTTTTTTAATAAATGTCAGTTAGGGTGAAAAAACAATGTACTTTTTTATATTTATATTTTAAACTTATATTGTTTTTCAGTGGAGTAAAGTGGAAGGACACATGGGAGCTTCATTCGGATGAATAAAGTAATGGGTTTTTTTTTTTCAAAAGCTTACTGCACTAAACCCTTAAATGTATGTTAACCATTAATATTTTATATTGTTTTATGTTTTTCTATACAGACATTTGAAAACATTTAACTATGTTGATTGATCTGTGTATCTATTGGCCATGTACAGTTATTTTTATCTTGACTGCTCCCTCTTATAGTATTTGTTAATTTGTCCCCCCGCTCTGTTCTCTGTTACCCTTTTGTTTTCCTATGTTTTGTCCTCTGTCTGTTTTCCTCCTCTGTGGTTCCCTGCAGGAATCCTGACCCTTGACGTTTTGCCAGCCCTGTATTGCCCGAGTCCTCTCAAACACTGACGAAGAAATTGACATTGTGGAGAGTTTTGATGATCTTTTGTTGTTCAATAAACATGAATCTGCACACTGCATGAGTCCTTGCCTCATATGTACCCAACTCTAATGCATATTTATCAAAGAACTGTGCTAGTTAAAAATAAGTATAGCAGTTTATATATGTTATACACAGACGAGGTATATAGAACATATTGTATATTGTGATTATAACTATAGAAAAATTGATATAAAATTTATTATTATTTGTTTCCTTTTACATAATATTTTTATATTTACAATATTGCATTCAATAGTTATTATTAAATATACTACTTTACTATTGTTTTTATAAAGGTATCTCATAAATTGTGAATAACATTAACAGCATGACCATTTTGTAGTGCTACTATCAGTAACTTTTGTACATAGTATACATTTTTTTTTTTTTGTGGTAATTAGACAAAAACTGTAGTCTTTTGCAGACATTCTATAACATTTACCTTCTGTATTTCTGTGTCATCGTCAGAATTCAAATCATAATGAAATTGAATTTAATTGTAATTTAATGTCAGTTCTTACGTGAGCATTTTAGTATATGCACAATTTTACCACTGGAAGGTCCACAACAGAGGATGTGTATCATATAGACCATAAGGGCATTCAAGATGGTACATTTCACTCAAATAAATGTCAAAAACTCTTTAAGAGTTTGTACAAGTAACAGCATGCAATGGTTTACCTGTAAAAGTCTGTAACTATTCCTAATCCTTAGTCCAAGTATTTATGTCAAGAAACATCTCTGTTCTTACAGAAACAGAAAGTAACACTGTTCCAACAGTAAATTTGGTCCTTAAATCTGGATAAACATTGATACCTACATAAAGTGAAGGAATGTGTGACATGCTTGTCAAGTATGCAACACAAACCTGAAATGTGACCCCTGCATTTAACCCATCACAGTGAGTAGTGAACAGATGCACTGCAAGTACTGAACACACACACCCAAAGCAGTGGGCACACCAGGAGCAATCACAGGTGCCTTGCTCAAGGGCACCACAGTCGCAACCTGCCAGACCCGAGAATCAAACCAGCAACTCTCATGGGGGTTACAAGCCCAACTCTCTAATCACTAGGCTATGACTGCCCGTACACACTTCTCCAAATGTCTTTTAAAAAGCCTGTACAGTGCACAAAGATGTGGTAAACTACTTCTTTATAAAGTCAGTGTTACTTACAGTCTCTGGGTCCATACATGCACTTCTATGGAGAAACATATAACCTTTATGGCTGGCCACAGCTCCAGGGGTGGCTTGAAGTGTGTGTGTGTGTACCTGGTATTTATCACGTTGTGGGGACCAATTGTCCGTACAAAGATAGGAATGCCAGTATTTTTTTGACCTTGTGGAGACATTTTGAGGTCCCCATGAGGAAACAAGCATATCAATCAAAAAGAGTCATGTTTCTTGAAAATCTAAGGTAGCAGAAAGTTTTCTGTGATGGTTGGGGTTATTGTTTGGGAGTAGAATATACAGTTTGTACAGTATAAAAACCATTAGGCTACGTCTATGGAATTTCCCCACAAAACATGGAAACCAAAATGTGCGCGTGTGTGTGTTCCCTGCTGAAAAAACAGCAACAAATCAGCATGGACCAGCATGGGAATTATGCTGGTCTATGCTGGTTTAGCTGGTGGTCACCAGCATACCAGCAAGGCCAGCATATGTTGTGTTTTGGTGCTGGTAACCTTTTTTTTCAGCAAGGTTAACTACTTTGCATTTAATCCATCCAGTTGCTGTACACAGATGATACAAGTATTACCATACTTGTCCTTAACATGTAACCTTCATGTCAATTTTTGACAAAGATTTTAGACATTGCAAGAGGTGAGCACTGTGATGTCTAATGGAGATGCTTTACAAAGACAGTGGCCGGGTCAGAAATCAGCTGTATTATTTCATGTCCCTGCTGAAAAAAACAGCATACCAGCAAGACCAGCATTGTGTTTTGGTGCTGGTTTGCTAGTGAACACCAGCTAAACCAGCATCACCACCAGCATTAGCACCAGCTAAACCAGCATCAGCACCAGCATCAAACCAGCATTAGTACCAGCTAAACCAGCATTAGCCCCAGCATCCCATGCTGGTCATACCAGCATATGTTGTGTTTTGGTGCTGGTATGCTGGTGACCACCAGCTAAACCAGCATAGACCAGCATAATTCCCATGCTGGTCCATGCTGGTTTGATGCTGTTTTTTTCAGCAGGGGTGTGAAAATGATTCTCCCTAAGCATGCTTGTTTAAGTTATACGCAACAGATACATGGTATGCGTTTTCGGCTTGCTATCCGAAGAGAGGGCTCTGAGCTTGATATTTGACCCGAACCCGGAGCACACACGCCCCAAGGAAAGGGCTCCGAGCTCGGTATTCGGTCCGAACCCAAAGCACTCCCCTCATATTCTGGTTAGGCAAGTGACGAGTGTAACAGTTGTGGAGGGATGCTGAAAACTATCAAGGCACGTAGGGTCGACGGCGGCCGTTTCCTAATCCGAAGGCTGAACCCTCCGGAGGTCGCATTTGCAGGCATTTACGTCGTAAAATGTTGTAATATGCTTTTACTCAGAAATGTCATATATGAAATACAAGTAACACAACGTGTATTAACAATAACGTTACATCTAGTCATCTGAACAGATGGAAGAGAAGAGAAAAAAAGGAAAAAAAAACAAAACAAGTAGGCAAAAATCAAAACGGTAGCCTACATGAAATGTCTCATCGTATTTCTTAAAAAAATAAATACATTGCGAATGTAATAGTAAACTTAAACAAGGCTTGATGACGTATGCAGCCTGCATATGCGAACTCCGGAGGCTTCGTATCCATGCTGGTCACTGGAAACACGCAATACATGATGATTTAGATTTACCCTTACGAAAATTAACCATGGTTTTATTGTGGTAAAAGTGTAGTAACCATGGTTTTTTGGTGTATTTTAGTGTATGGTTTTACTACACTAACCATGGTTTAACTATGGTTTTTGAAAACCATGGTTGTCAAAACCATGGTAATTTTGTAGTTACTATGGTTTTACTACACAGTATATGTTTTTTTGGTTTTAACTGTAGTAAAACCATGGTTAATTTTCGTAAGGGTATTTAAACGTGTTTATCCCAAACTTTGTTATTAAAACTATAAGCACTGTAATGGTGACCTATTCAAGTATTTGCCCATCAAAAATTAAATCCTTGTTTGTAATTTATTTATTAATGTCACAAAGAATTGAACATTGTAATGTTTGTCTCCCAATTTACACTTTAGTAATAGTGTACACGCATCCATGTACATTATTTATATGAATTTACAATTTAAAGCAATTTTCTTAAAGAATACAGCAAGTAACAACGAGTAAATATAATTACTTTTTATTTATCATTGTTTAGATTTGGAAATAATGTTCTGTTGCACACAAAATAGAAACATTTCTCAAAACTACTCTTACAGCCCCCAATCCCAGCAATCCACTGTAGGACATGTCTGTAAAAATGCACAGGATATATGTCTGTAAATCCCATCAGAAAAACCCAAATTAACATTTTAATCCATCCTTTATTAAAAAGTTAATATTTCATCTCCCATGGTATAAGGCAAGCACACATGCAATCAAGAGCGAAAAACTAAAAAAAGAGAAGACTGATGGAGAAAGAAGAGTAATAGATAAAGTGAAAGAAAAAAAACTGCAACGTATTTAGTAAATAACTACAGCAGACATGTATCATCTTCATCAGAGCTCAGATCAGACCTGCTTGAATAAAGGGCTTCTGAGTCTTATGGCCAGCTGGGATATTTACATTCTTCAACAGTAATATGTTTGTTTATGATGTCTATTGTCTGATAACTTGTTTTTACAGTGCCCTGGTGAGCTCTTAACTGATGTAATTTTCTCTTCAACACACATTGAAGTCCTTGAATCCCATCATCTGGAAGATTCCAGGGGTTAACTGTAAAACAAACACAAATGAAAATAAGGGTTAATTTCATGTGGCATCTGGCGAATATGAATACATGGTTACATATACAGTTGAAAGAAAAAGTATGTGAACCCTTTGGGCTTACTTGGATTTCTTCATAAATTGGTCATAAAATGTGTTCTGATCTTCATCCAAGTCACAACAATAGAGAAACACAGTCTGCTTAAACTAATACCACACACATATTATACGTTTTCATGTTTTTATTGAACACAACATGTAAACATTCATAGTGCAGGGTGGAAAAAGTATGTGAAACCCTAGGCTAATGACTTCTCCAAGAGCTAATTGGAGCCAGGAGTCAGCCAACCTGGGGTCCAATCAATGTGATGAGATTGGATGTGTTGATTAAAGCTGCCCTGTCCAATAAAAAACACAAACCAGTTTTGAGTTGGTTTTTCTGAAGAAGCATTGTCTGATGTGAACCATGCCTCGCACAAGAGAGCTCTCAGAAGACCTACGATCAAGAATTGTTGACTTACATAAAGCTGGAAAGGGCTACAAAATTATATCTAAAAGCCTTGATGTCCATGTGTCCACGGTAAGACAGATTGTCTACAAATGGAGAAAGCTCAGCACTGTTGCTACACTCCCTAGGCGTGGTCGTCATGTGAAGATGACTGCAAGAGCACAGCAAAAAATGCTCAATGAGGTAAAGAAGAATCCTAGAATGTCAGCTAAAAACTTACAGAAATCTCTGGCACTTGCTAACATTTTTGTTGACCAATCTACAATAAGGAAAACATTAAACAAGAATGGACTTCATGGGAGGACACCATGGAGGAAGCCACTGCTGTCAAAAAAAAAAAAAAAAAAACATTGCAGCACGTTTGAAGTTTGCAAAAGAGCACCTGGATGTTCCACAGCACTACTGGCAAAACATTCTGTGGACAGATGAAACCAAAATTGAGTTCTTTGAATAGAACACACAACGCTATGTGTGGAGAACAAAAGGCACAGCACACCAACATCAAAACCTCATCCCAACTGTGAAATATGGTGGAGGGGCCATCATGGTTTGGTGCTGCTTTGCTGCCTCAGGCCCTGGACGGTGTACTGTCATCGATGGAAAAATGAATTTCAAAGTTTATCAGACATTTTGCAGGAAAACTTAAGACCATCTGTCCGCCAACTGAAGCTTAACAGAGGATGGACGATGCAACAGGACAACGACCCAAAGCATAGAAGTAAATCAACAACAGAATGGCTTCAACAGAAGAAAATACGCCTTCTGGAGTGGCCCAGTCAGAGTTCTGACCTCAACCCGATTGAGATGCTGTGGCATGACCTCAAGAGAGCGATTCACACCAGACATCCCAAGAATATTGCTGAACTGAAACACTTTTGTAAAGAGGAATGGTTCAAAATTTCTCCTGACCGTTGTGCAGGTCTGATCTGCAACTATAGGAAACGTTTGGTTGAGGTTATTGCTGCCAAAGGAGGGTCAACCAGTTATTAAACCCAAAGGTTCACATACTTTTTCCACCCTGCACTATGAATGTTTACATTTTGTGTTCAATAAAAACATGAAAACGTATAATGCTTGTGCGGTATTAGTTTAAGCAGACTGTGTTTCTCTATTGTTGTGACTTAGATGAAGATCAGAACACATTTTATGACCAATTTATGAGGAAATCCAAGTAAGCCCAAGGGGTTCACATACTTTTTCTGGGTGGGGTCAACAAGGGCATTATGGTGTTCAATGGCAAAAGCAAGCTTCTTTTTCTCCTCATTGATTTTTCTTCTCATTTTATTCAGTCCTTTGATTGTGGCTGAAACATAATGAATTATAATTGGGAATTTTTTGCAGTAACAGCAGCAGGACTAATAATGCAGAAGACAACAAACAAGTAGTTCTTTACTAGATATTTAACATACCAGTGTGTCTATAAAGACGATGCTGCCGTTGTTTAATGCACAAAGATAATTCTTCTATTGTGTTCCTTGTTGTCTGAATTGCAACATCACTGTCTCCTACAGTTGCTGTAAAAAGTGTCAAAAATTGCAATCATTAAAAAATAGCATTTTCAAGTTGTAGCACACTTGTTTTTGCAAATGTATATGAAAAGACATGTTATAGCTTTTACATACTAGTGTGAGCCCACTCCTGAACATCTGTGACCATCATCTACAACCAGTTCATTTTCATTGTAGGTTCTTGTAGGCTTTCGGTGTCTTTCTTTAGATTCAGCTGAGTCTAAAACATACAAACCAATAAACCAGTGATATGGTTAGTTACAATGGCAAAAGTATGTGCGAGCGAGCGAGTTTGTGCGAGCGAGCAAGTGAGTTTGTGCGAGCAAGCGAGTTTGTGCGAGCGAGCGAGTTTGTGCGAGCGAGCAAGTGAGTTTGTGCAAGCGAGTTTGTGCGAGTGAGCGAGTTTGTGCGAGCGAGTTTGTGCGAGCGAGTGAGTGAGTTTGTGCGAGCGAGTTTGTGCGAGCGAGCGAGTTTGTGCGAGCGAGCGAGTTTGTGCGAGCGAGCGAGTTTGTGCGAGATAGAGAGATGAAGGTGAAGAGATGACATTTTGTAAAAAATGCCTGAAAATAAACTAATTAAAACACTTTAGTAATTCAAACACTTTCAAAAGCCTGATGCTTTAACATTTAACAGAAATAATAAAGATTAATCTAAATAAGGATTGCCTTTTGGTATCGTGTGCAAATAGTTTGGCACATATTTTGAGTCTTTTCTGCTCATTAACCCAATTTTGCGTAGCATGTAAACACCTAACAGGCTTTCTCACGGTTTTGTGTGCATGTGCGCATGTCTCCGCGTGTGAAAGATAAACATCAGACGCGAAAGAAAGTGCAAAGTAACACATAAATGTCTCTGCTCTAGTAAAGCAGTAGCAGAGAACCTGCAAAAATAAAAACTGATGTTATATTTACAGGTTCTAGAGACACGAAAAGAGATAAAACAATATAGCTTAAGACAGATATGCCGCCAACTTTTTGATAGAATATTATGCGCTATAGGCGATGATGTCAATACCTGCGAGAAACCTGACAAATCTCCAAGTCCCATGTAAACACAGTTGTCTGCATGGCCGGTTTATTGATTTACATGTAAACGCATAAAAAACAGTTTTTTATAATAAGCAGATTTTTGATAGTTATCCGTTTATTTTGTGCATGTAAACGTACTCATTGATATAGGGGCAGTTTCCCAGACTGGGTTTAGATGAAGACACAACTAGGCCTTAAGTTATATTGGGAGATTTAGACTTTTTACAAACATACCCAACGACAAAAAAAACCATTAGTGTGAGCTAGAGATACAAAATAATAGGCAGGTTCTTTTATATGGCTGACCTGTATGAGAGAAAAGTACTCACTCTGCCATAGTGCACTGTCTTCATGTCAAGCATTCTTATGAATGCAAAACGGGACAATCCTGGAGCAGCCATTTTCAAGTCTTCGAAGGACACAAAGACTTCCTCATCATAAATGGTACAGAAGTTTACAGTTGCAGGCCAGTAGCCACTCTTCTGCATTTCTAGCACACCTGGTATCCATGTTTCTCTACATTGCTCAGAGTGAAGATGGGGCAATGGTAGTTCGTAGCGACCTACAAAATAATTGTTAGTAAATGCAATACCAGTGTATAATGACAGACTACAAATAATTTCCCAAAATGTACACACACTTTTAAAAGGAGGACATTAACTACACAACAGTCAAACCTTCAACTGTCCTGTGCAGAATGCAGATGTGTTTGTGTCATATTATTATAACTTGTCCAGAGTAATCACAATGAGCAAGGTTAAACAGGCAGGGGTTAGTTTTTTATATGCAGCTTGCAGCATTGGAACTTTACACAGAATTTAAACCAGAGAGTTTACAGACACATTTAAATACATAAAGACATATGTAAAGCACATACTCTCATTTTGCCAACAACATATCCTGTTTTGCCTTCTATAGACAAAGATATTCTAAACAATACAAGTGCCGATATTATAGATACTATAGCCTCAAAAATGTGCTTGTGAAGGAAATAAAATGTTGGACAACACAAATAGACAAAATGGCTACCGTTGTACACGTGGAGAAGCTTAAAAAAGTAAAACAATTACTTGGTGAGCATGGATCGCAGGTGTGCCAAGAGGTTTGGCAGCCAGGCAAGAATTCAAGGACCTGTAGCTAACATTGTATACATTCATTTTACACAGTAACAATCCCTTACGAAAATTAACCATGGTTTTACTACAGTTAAAACCAAAAACCATGGTTACTGTAGTAAAACCATGGTAACCACAAAATAACCATGGTTATGACAACCATGGTTTTCAAAAACCATAGTTAAACCATGGTTAGTGTAGTAAAACCATGGTTTTGCTGATAGTAATCAATACACCAAAAAAACATGGTTACTACACTTTTACCACAATAAAACCATGGACTTTTGTTATTGCTTCTATGTGGGAGTTTACCGTTCAGTCCAAAAAGCCATTTGTTCATATTGTTGCTGGTGAAACTGTCTATATGCTTGTATCATTAAAACTCAACATTCTGTTGCAAAAACGTGACACTTTGTTTTGCACATCAGAATTAATATCATTACAACTGTCGTAATCTTAAAAATAATAAAATAGAAAATGTATAAATAAATTATATTTGTTCCACCAATCTCACATATTTTTCTTAAATGTTTCAGTAAAATAATACCGTAACTGCTTAAAAGTTTGGATGTTCAAGAAAAATACTGACCTTTGGATGTTGGTCTGGCCGTCCAAACAGCTCTATGGATTCAGTTAGAGAACGGTTCAGATGAATAATATGAATCGGTATGCAGCATATTATGTTAGTTTGATCTGAGAATACAGAGACAAAACAAATAAGTCAAATAATTATGAATTTACATTAGATTGATCATATTAAACACTAATCATTTAATGACTATCACCTGTTAAAACCTAGTATCAATTCAGTCGATGCACTTTTTCGATTAACTTACCACTCAAGTTATTATCTAACAAAAACCAACAACTGACTAAGAATATATTTAATAAAATAGAGCAGACATATAAATTAAAAAATGTAAATAAATTTCCTCACCTGGAGAAGAGATGTCAACACCGTCGCTGAAATTGTACATCTGTTGCAACGCTGAAATGAGTCCGGTCGGGAACGCGATCTGTTCTGGTTTTGTCCGATCATTATTTTAAATAAAAAGGAATTACATCGTAAAGTGTATAATGCTCTGTAGCAAGTAAGTATTAAAGTGCCAAAGTGTTTTAAACGGAGTATTAAATCTAATGCGCATTAAAAGCGCTTCATAAAAAAGCGGCTTCATAAGCAAATGTTACTGGATAACTACTGGTCAGAACACGTTTAATCTGTACGTATTTTAGGACATTTTACGTACATTTAGATACGTATCGATCCTGCAATTACGTCCAGATAATACGTAAAGGCACTATAAATACGTAAAAGCACATACGTATTGGACTGTTTTAATTTACGTGTAAATATGTACGTTTTGTTTGTGAGACCAGGCTGGTAATGTACATATTGCTACCAAAGAGTGCATATGTGTGCCTTAGAGGTACATCAGTTTACATTTTTATACAGTTTTTAATACTATATACACATGTCGTGTATTAATTGGATGATTTTCTATGTTTTCTATGAGACTAAGAAACAATTATATATGAATACTATAACATTGCAAAAACAACAACACTAATTGCGGCATGGTTTTTTTGCACAGTACTGTATATAACTTAAAGACTAAATCTTTGGCTCAGACATTTAAACATTTTGCTAAACATATTAAAGTATTTACAATTATAGAGAGAGATGAGAAACAAACTTTGCAGGAAAAACAATTAAATTTGACTTTGCTCTCCTCATCACTGCTACTTTATAATGCTTGCTACAGGTGCTGGGCTTCATGGCTTCACATGTCTGACACTTCGTTTGAAACCTGCATTTTTCAATTTACAGTCGACAGTATTCCATGTGAAAAATTACACTTTCAGCCCACCTATAAAGAAGGAAGCAGTGTTTGTTACATCAGTTTAATCAGCCCTTTAATGGTGTTGATCTGAGCGTTCTGAGATGAAAGGCTGAGGCTTTAGTTCTTTTATAGCTGACTGAAGAAGTCCACAGCTGGAGAAGAACCAGCCAGAGGGAGATGAAGCTTGATTGGCCAACGCTTTGAAATCAAATGAGGATTTAAACTGGTGATTCACCTCTGATCAGGAATACGGATGACTGAAATGCCATTTTAGACGGTGCGCCCCACTGAGCTTTATTTTTCGCAAGGTTGTGTTTATTTGACTGTATAAACATCATCATATTCAAACAAGCTGGTTAATGGTAAACCTTTTACCACCTTAAGAGTATAGCGTATAAAAGCAATGATATGCACTGCAGCATTTTTAGACTATGGTGAATACTTAGTGGTAATGCAACCTTCTATTCATGGATGAATGCAGATAGTAGCAGGTGCATGCATTATAACATGAACCCATTTCAAGACCGCTTGACATTTATTCAGCAAGCAAAACTGTACTAAAGCACGACATAGTGTAGGAAAATCTCAAAATTGAAAAGATGAAATTAATGAGATGTGCAATAGAGCACATACTTGATTATGACTTGAAATGTTAAACTGGAAAATATTTAGGTTTTTCACAGTCTGAAAAGGTCACCTATACTGGAACAACGTCTTATCAACCAATCAGTTTGTAGATTAAAGTGACATTCCACTTTTTTTGAAAAATGCTAATTTTCCAGCTCCCTTAGAGTTAAACATTTGATTCTTACCGTTTTGGAATCATTCAGTCGATCTCTGGGTCTGGCGCTAGCACTTTTAGCATAGCTTAGCACAATCCATTAAATCTGATTAGACCATTAGCATGGCGCTAAAAAGTAACCAAAGAATTTCAAATTTTTCCTATTTAAATCTTGACTCTTCTGTAGTTACACTGTGTACTAAGACAGACGGAAAATTAAAAGCTGGGATTTTCTAGGTCGATATGGCTAGGAACTATACTCTCATTCTGGCGTAATTATCAAGGACTTTGCAGCCACGTTACATAAGCAAAGTCATTGATTATTACGCCAGTTTAAGAGTATAGCTCCTAGCCATATCTGCCTAGAAAATCACAACTTTTAATTTTCCGTTGATCTTAGTACACGATGTAACTACAGAAGAGTCAAGTTTTAAATAGGAAAAATATCAAAACTCTTTGGGTATTTTTAGCGTGATGCTAACGGTCTAATCAGATTCAATGAATTGTGCTAAGCTATGCTAAAAGTGCTAGCACCAGACCCGGAGATCAGCTGAATGGATTCCAAAACAGTAAGATTTAAATGTTTAACTCTAGCATAGCTGGAAAATGAACATATTTTAAAAAAGTGGAGTGTCCCTTTAAGGTCTGTTTTTGTCAACCATTAGTTTTCATTGATTTTATAAAAAATAAAAATCATCTATCAGTTCGATTTAGCTGTTTATACACAAAAATGGCCTCTAGGACATTTGCTAATGTTTAGTGTTGTTTTGGGAAAATGTTAATACATCACCCAATAATCTAATCTGGCCTTTATTGTCACTGATAAAACGCTTGCTTGTGCATCAATAGGTTTGCACGAGCGCTTGTGCATTCCGATGAGGTTCACCGTACACCTCCCGCCAGCTAATCCTCCTACCGCCATGCTATTTCAGCTCAAAAACACTCCTTTAAAGGGTCTGCTATTGACAGTTAACATCAAAGCGACCCATATCCATACGCTCTCCAAAACACTCCTGTCCTCCACCGCAACAAACACACAATACCATCAAACACTCAGAGCTCTGCCTTTGAAACGCCTGACACTGTTTGCCTTGCTGCTAGCACACTATAAAGAGCTTTCCCCTTCTCTTTGAAAGCAATCTAAAATGGTGTAATGGAAAGGGAAATGAACAGATATGCGGCGTTTCAGAGATTTACCGCTTCTTTCTCTTGATTCGGTTTCTGCGAAGAGTAATCCTTTGACTTTGCTATTTGTTAAACACAAATGGTTGTTTTCTTGACTGTCCTCAATTACTCGGCAAGCAGGGGCGTTCGACAATGCGCGTCTAGTGTGTACGAGTGCATGCGTTTGTGGTAAAAATGGCCCTAAAAGCTTTTGTACTGAGGAAGATAAAGGCACCAGCGGCGGAGTGGAAAAGGTTAAGCGCTCGTAGAGAAAACTTCAATGGATTTGATTTGTATTGATTTTGGTGGACTAACCAGTTAGCCTCCATGCACTCAACAAACAGTGATGTGAAATCAAAACTGGAGAAGAGCGGAGGTTGACTTGCGGGTCACGTCTTACCCCATTTTATTTTTTGTCTGTTTTAATTTGTTGTCTTGTGCATGACATGTATGTATATATTTAAATAAAATATGCCATTAATTAATCATTTTACAATATTTGAAAGGTCCAAAAAACAGGATGGTTAAAAATATATATTTAAGCATTATAAACTCAAATTATAAATAAAAAAGTCAACTGGATGTTTGTTTAAATATATTAATACGTTAATGATATTCTTGGACTGCAACAAACACACGGATTGTAGGCAACAGTTTACTTCCTGGGATTGGTGATTTAGTAAAGACCGACATTATGATGATTCCACTTTGCTAACATTGCACTGTGTGCGAATCTTTCAAACATGGTAAGGAGCGTCACATTTCAGGCTGATGTCAGAGGTATTCAGACCAATCACAACGTACAGATTAGCTGGCCAATAAGGGACACAGAGTTTTTCAAATCTGTGCGTTTCAGGAATAGAGTGATATCTGGAGCTACAAAAATGTACGGTATATGGAAAATAATGTGTTTTTTAACCATAAACCACGCAAACACATTGTAATATATAAAATACACAAAATAGCGTTGTTTTAGCAATGAAATAGTTGCTCTTTAACATTATTTTGTCATTTAAGTCATATGACGTTGCAAAATAATTTTGTGTATTTGGTGTAATGCAATGTGTTTATGTGGTTTAAGGTAAAAAAACACATTATTTTCAACGTACCACACATTATTGTTGCTCCCCTATGCCCCGCCTTTGGATTTTTACAAAGCTCATAGTTCTGAAAAGAGCAGTGCGCTCTGATTGGGCAGCTACCCAGTGTGTTTTGATTGGCCCAATACCTAGGGTGACCATACGTGCCATTTTTCCCCGACGCGTCCTGGCCAGGATTTCGGGGGCGTCTTCCGGAAGTCATATTTATCGACCACATACGTCATTGAGGTTTATTTTTTCAAGTTCTATTTCAGAAAAGCAACGATTGTATGTCTTATGTTTTGAACTGAAATGTGAGAACCTTGATGACATATGCAGTCAACAAATACAACTTCCGGAAGACGCATCCGAAATCCTGGCCAGGACCCATCCAGGAAGAATGGCACGTATGGTCACCCTACCAATACCTCCAGGATGTGACAGAAATGTTACGCCCCTTACCATATTTGAAATATCAACTCCCAAAAAACAGTGGTGCCAACAATAATACAGCGAAAATGCAAGTTATGCCATGTCATAATGACATGTGGGGAAAGATGAAAGAATTTGCATTTTTTGTTGAACTATCCCTTTAACTGTATGATCTTAGACAAATGGGTACCATTACATCAGGAATTACATTACAACATACATAAGATGCTCGGAGATGCAGGAGAGAGGAGCATTTGTACGAGAGGGAGGAAGAGAAAGATTAAAACATCAAGATGGCCATGTAAAAACAAAGACAAAAGCGCACTTTAGACGAGAACAAAACATGAAAAGAAATGTAGCTCTGGGAAACAATGGTGGGAGAAGATAATGAGAGCACACGTCTGTTCATCTGAGCTCAGAAGTACTGCTGTTGTTGCTAACATTACCAGTGAACGGGCGGCAGTTTGACAGACATACTGAACTCATTACAGCCGAGGTGCAAGAGCAGATCTCTGCACACAACAGTGGCCGGCACTGCCGCTGTCCCCGGGGTCCGGAGAGAGACAAGAACACAGGAGCTCATTAAAAGACCCTCAGTCTAACTTTCCCAGTGTCTGAACCCCAACCGCATCAGGTTCAGTGTGTGAAAGTATGAGGTGAACTCTGACTTTACAGTGTGCTCTCAGCGACTGGAGATGGATAGAGTTACTACTGTTGATGATTGAGAAACAGAGAGAAAGAAAGTAAAGAATTCCCCATTGGTATAAGTGTGAGTCACAAATAGAAGAGTGCTGTGTGTGTCTATGACCACCACACCACATAAAATGCATACAGTGCAATACACCACTTTGTATTTTTGGTTTTCTATTCATTATTTTGCCAGATGTGTTAATTCAAAGTGACTTACAATAAAACCATTTAGCATTTTGTCTGAAGAGAACCAACAATACAGTAAGTCTACAAAGCTATAAGCTTGCCGATTTAGAGATTTTTCGACGGATTGACTGTCCAGGTTCATTTCCGTATACAGTATGCTTCACATATCTAAATGGCCAATGAAAAGTTGTGAAATCATGTCATCTGATTTTCACGTATATCCATTTGGTGTCAAAGCTGTAAATCACACCGCGTATCTCCCGCCCTGTGGAGCATCTCACCGGTCTCATAAAGTTTCATCGAAGCTCAGCACTGGATAGCTAAATAAACTTAGCCTGGTGAGACATGACTTTCTTTCATCGAGGTAAACGTTTCCCCCCTGACACCAGAGATACGTCTAGGAGTGACAAAATTACAGTAGGTCTGTGCAAACTGTGCAAAAGTATCTGTAGCATTACCATGTCAGTGTACTGATTCATTGTCCTTTCATAGTTTGCAAGAGACATTTAATAAATGTATAATTAATATTAAATAAACTAAGCGTATTTAATAAACTAAGACGTAGGCTATTTAATAAACTAAACTGAGCGTATTCATCTGTCAATATAAAAAGCTACTGGCCATTCTAATTAATGATCGGAAGAACGCGTATCGACCACTGTTACTGTAAAATATGCACATATGTCCATTTAAACTCAATTTTGGTCAAATGTGGATAATATCATTACACTGGCAAGAATATGGTGACATGTAAAGATGCTGTACCAAGTATGACAACGCTACATTCAACGGCTTTTGAAATACAGTGTTTTTTTCACTTCCTGAAAAGTAACCGTTTTGGACATACGTGAGTTTCATCGGGCAGCGACGATAAGTGCAATAAATGAATCGGTTCGGCTAACAAAAAAGTTTGAATACCACTGTCCTTATATTTTTGATAAAACCTCCTTTAATATGGGAAAAAAAACTTGTACAAATTGATGCATGTTTGTTGGACTTAGAGGACTTTGCTGAAAAATCGATGTGGCGTTTAATGGATTCTGCCAACAAATCAGCATTTCTGAATGATCTGAGGGTGGGAGTAAGTGGATTTGAAGTGAAAGTATTTAATCGTATAATACAGGCTAAGATCATTTAGTATTTAGCAACATAATTTTCTCTTATTTTTGATGGAGGAGACATTTAGCTGCTTTTGCATCTGAGCTCTTTATATATTATTCTCTTTTCTCATTACACTAACTCCAGGCAGTTTAGATTTGAAAATTTTACCTTGAACTTCAATTCAGAGTTTAATTCTCCTCTGTTGTTGGTCTGCAAAATATACTGACCACTAGAAACTTTAAACTAAGTCTTATTTTCATCTCTATGGGTGGCTAGATTTCTTATGGCACACCCAAAACTAAGTTTAGACCCTCAACGCGTAACTCTTTTCTTCATTAAACAGTCCTGTCTGATGGAAACAGATGCGTCCTCGGGCAATAAAGTAACTGTTGATTCGATTACCTGCAGTTTCATCACCTGCGATTGTGGGGGTTATCGATAAGTGTCACATTGCTCTTTCTGCTTTAACTCAGTTAGCGGCAGAGATATGTGAGGGAATCTGAGCGTGCTAACTCCTTTAGCGTCACATGAGTCCTCGCTTGACCTGTCCTGTACGCGTGGTCAGGAATGTTTAAGTTAAAGATCAAGACAAAGTCAGAACAGTTTAAGCCCTGATCTCTCACAGCAGTCTTCAACTTTCAAATATCCCTAACCAACTTGTTAGTTGAGGTATCTTTTTTTTTGGTTGCTCCTATATAGCTCAATGGTAGAGCATAGCGTTAGCAGCTCAAGTGGTCATATGATCAAACACACATAGGGCCCTCTCTTGCACCCAGCGCAATTGACTTTGTCAGTGACGCATGTATCATTCGTACTTTGCACCGCCGCACAGCGGGTTTTTCCCTCCACGATGCACATCGGCAAACTAGGGAATGAACTTGCGCTCCCTGGGCGGTTCAGCGCAAAAAAGGAGGCGTGTTGCGGCGCAAACCATCCCTGATGCTATTTTGCAGTTTCAAAAAACAATTGCGCCGCTGACCAAAAAAAAAACTAGTCTAAAGTTGCGCTGCGCGTTGTTCATTATGCTATTTTAAGGGCGCATGCTTGACCATAATGTATAGCGTGCACAACACGCACACACTTTGCATCTAATCTACACAGATGCAACAGTTATTTTTGTAAATCATAAATTGTTACAATAAATAATATTAACACATTAGATAAGGGAAATCATAGTGGTGAGCATTGTAGTGATAATTTTTATTTATCGTGTGGCTGCGTTAAAAAATTCTCATGCAAATAACAATTAAAATATTTTCATAAGTTTGTTGTGTGGCTGTATTACGTTTATTTTATGTAAATAATAATTAAAATGTTTTCATAAGAAACCTTAATGTATA
The DNA here is from genome assembly GCF_030506205.2 of Paramisgurnus dabryanus. Classification (NCBI taxonomy): domain Eukaryota; kingdom Metazoa; phylum Chordata; class Actinopteri; order Cypriniformes; family Cobitidae; genus Paramisgurnus; species Paramisgurnus dabryanus. The sequence goes on along the minus strand of NC_133345.1, from coordinate 28,198,737 downwards.
TGAACTTGATTTGTAAGAGTACTTTGGGGCTGGACCTTGCTTGCGTTTCTTGGGTCCGATTTCAAAGCCCCCAAACCCTTTCAGCGGTGAGGGTGGACGCAGCGATGTCCTCTGCTGGCGTCAGGTCCTGAGTAGGGATGGGTATCGTTAAGGTTTTAACGGTATTACTACTCTTACCGGTACTGCTTAACGGTCCGGTGCTTTAACGGTATTCTTATCGGTACTTTGGCCAATGTTAACATTTGATCACGAACCTATGTTCACATGATTAAGTTAATTATGTGTCTGCATTTCATTATTACAAATTAATTTCTGGATATCATTTCTAAATATTATACATATATTTATTAATGCACCAGCGTGAAAGCTGCAGAAAAAATACTCTAAATAGGATATTTAGGCTAAATAAATGTTTACATGCTGATTTTTCTTTATTTGGGATTTTTAAAAGAAGTAGAAAATATGTTGAATGCATAACGTTCAGCATTTCTCCCAAAAGAAATCAACAGAATATCAAAGTAAGGTAAGCAAACCAATTAGGGAGATTGTACATTTATTTTAAATGACGTGAACAATGTTGATTCAACATTATTTTAGCATACATGCCTGACGTTGATGCGGCAACCACCAGAGATGATGGTTGAATTTTGCAGGCTGCGACCTTCTAAGGACGTATTTTAAGACCGATTGCGTCACAGCAGCGCGACTTGAGGCTGTGACTTGTGTTAATATTATTCTGTTTATGTTGCGTATTTCTAAGGTTGATTAATTTTATATACTGTTGAATAGTTTAATCTACATCAACGTGTCATATTTTCTAAAATTAATGAATATTTTTCTGATTCCATATTTATTTAAATAAGTCAGAAACGTCTCCGCTGTGTCCTGCTGACAGGCGCGGTGGGCGCGTGCAACAGGTGACGCAAATTATAGGTCCTCCGAGGGTTAGACTGTCTCATTTCAGTTCTCTTCGCGGACTTCTGAGGCTGCCACCTTGAAAGACGGAGTGCTCCCCTTTTAAGGTTGTATGCTTAGAAGGTCGCAGCCCTTGAATTGGGACACAGCTTCTTTCTGCACGTAATACACTTTTAAAAAAGATGCTTTGACAGATTGCTTGTGTTTCCGCCCTTACATGCAAACATCTTGTTGCACTTACCTGTATGACAACGAGCGTTGTCTGCATCAACTCTAGTGAAGTATAACCACACTTTTGAATGTTTTGCTCTATCCGCCATCGTCACTCTTTGTATTAAGCGGTAGTTTTCGTGCTGTTATGCGTGCGCCGCGCTCGTTGTTGTGGTTGTGTTTGACAGACAGCCAGCCTCCGCGGCGCGCATGAGAGATCTCGCAGATCTCACAGACAAACGTCTTAATCGCAAATTAGAAATGTTTGGTGAGATAAAATGTGCACGAAAACATTATTAAGCAAGAAAACATAGTACATTTATTTTATTTTTTTCTCCAGGACCGATAGCAGAACCGATAGCGTCAGATCTTACTGATACTACGGTCTTTCATAATTTAGCCCCGGGGCCAGTTTAATACCGGGTTTCGGTACCCATCCCTAGTCCTGAGGCAGATCCACCTCCCGTTACACGGCGTGCCTGATTTATGCTGGCAAACTTGGGATTCCCCCGTCTCCTGACATCATTGTAGCGCTTGGCGCAACGTCCTGGGGATGCCAGCTGATGAGACAATTGTGGCTATTTCCTCCCACGCCTGTTTAACCTACGCTGATTTGGGCGGGTTTCTCCTATCCCCATACAAAACAACTTCTCTGTCTTTGACTGCTCTTACAAGAACGTGGGTCTCCTCGGGTGTGAACCGCTCCTGGCGTGCGCCTGGTAAATCCGTCATAATAATAGCAACCCGCCATGGAACTTGCGCCCTTGCGTTTAAAGGGAATGTTGGATAGCATTCTGATTGGTTTATTTGACGTTACGCCCAAACCACACCTATGAATAATGAACCTACTTCAGACCAACCCCTTATTGAGCTTTTTGAAGTGAAATGCCCCAGTGACAGATGGGGTACATATTTGAATTTTTGTTCTTACAATGTAAGGTGCTAAGCATTTAAACTTTTTTTCTACAGATTAATTCAACACCTATGTTTTTGGATCTATCATTGTCACATTAGTCTTATGTAAATTAAATGAATGCAAAAAATATTATTGAAAATGCCGTTGGCACCAATCCCACTCACTCACTCAAATTAAACCTTTAACAAGTGGATTAAAATAGTTTATTTAGACAGGATTTCAATCAGTTGAACCCTTCTATTCATCTTTTAGACAAACATTAAAGGTTCAAGGGCTGAATCTGTGCAGGGTTTTAATCTGTGTCCATATGTACATACAAGTCGCACCTGATTCACATCTACCCACACTTGGGGTCACCTTGTATCGCAAGCATGTAACTTAGAGCCTTAGGATGGTGAAGGATAAAAGTTATAGGTGAGCAAAATAGGATTGGGAATGGAAATGCGAGTAGGAATATGTCAGCGAGGACGAAAGAGCAAAAACGAGGTATGGGGCATTGAGATAAGTGTTAGATGGACATTATCAGAGGGGATAAACTGAGCCGGTGTGGCAGTATCTTTATCTTTCAGACCTGATGGGTGTTTGTTTGTGTGTGTGCGAGTGGAGAGTCGATATTGCGAGGGTTTAGGTTTTTTAATGTCAGTATTCACAAATGAATGAATCATATTTTATTGACGATTGAACCCTTGACTAAATTTGCTGTCACATTTTAAGTGACATCACACTTTCACTAAGACAAGAAGTGCTTTTTTAATATATAACCTCAATAAAATCCTTGCTCTGCGATCAAGCAAAATATCAAATTTATTTATTTTTTGTATGACTATGAGAATCATAGATGAAAAACATCCACTAGATACAATAAAATATTTATGTGTTTATGTGTTGTTTGCAAAATGTGTTATCTCACCAGCATACACGACTATTTAGTGCCAGCATGATATCACTACATCAGTTTTCTCTTTATCATCAGTTAATGTTTCTTGTTTTTTCTGTGTTTGTCTTCACAGTTATGTTCGATGACTGCATGGGAAACGAGGGGGTTGAGTTTGAAGTGTCAAACCCAGACTTTCTAATAGATGAGAACCTGTATCTGGTTCCTAGGAGAGACGTGATTGACAGCGGAGATGTCATGTTCATCCATGGTGTCAACAAACACGTTGATGATATGACACAGGTGACCATTACTGGAGCACCACCCAGATCTCCTCAGACGCTCAGGGTAGGTGTGGATTTTTCGATCGATGGTTTTGTTACAGGCATAAAGCCTTCAGTCTTGTCATCTCTTACAGTGTGATCTCAAACTGTGTTCTTGTACGGCCGCACACCCATGATTGGACGGTGTCAGTCAGAGTGTCTTCGGTGCTGTTATATTGACAGACTCAGAAAACAAAACAAAATTACCCATCATATACTGTTATGGTCTCTGTACGGGGATGGACACATATTTTATGGAGCGGAAATAATTTTTTTTTATTAAGGGGCAATGTTTGACTGACACATGACTTTAGAGGCACTAAAGTGTAAATTTCCAACGTGGTGCTCACCAACGCACTTTCTATTGATAGTCTCAATGGTAATATTTATTTATTACATATTTATTATATAAGCTTGGCTTGGTTTACAAATGTTAACATTTTAAACAATACTAAAACGTATCAAAAAGTAAAACAAAAAAGTTTTGGATAGACTATATCAAAATATTGATTTATCCATTGTGGTAGCCCTAACCCACAAAAAAGTTGGCGTAAATAAATAAAGTGAAAAATATCTGTTTTGCATATTATAGTTTTCTTACATAATTTAATTAAAAATCTGTTAAATTTTATTATGTTGCATGAAGTTAACTAAAATAGGGGAACCCTAAACATATATCAGTGCCATTGTTTTGTCTCAAGATGCACACCACTATTATTTTTTGTAAGGTATCTTTGTGAAAACAACTGAAATGTCCTAATATAACTTAGGCCTAATCCAGAAAACTGCTCCCAAAACTTTTTTATATACAGTATACATGCTATATATACAGTTACAGTATATATAAAGCATGTTGTTTTGATATAGATATATATATATATATATATATATATATATATATATATATATATATATATATATATATATATATATTGATATATATTGATGCAGAATGTTGCAGGATGTTAAAATCGGTCATACAAGATCAAATATGCTACTGCAAAAAGTAAGAAGTCAGCTAATTTTAATATCATTTGGCTGATCCAGTGTCATCTAATATGAATTTCTAATATTCTTTCATATTTAATTTAAAATGTCTCTTTCACTCCACTGCTTTTTAATCATTCAGTCCGCTCTGATCAAATGAGTTGCATACTGAAGGTTTGAATAAATGCATTCACAGTTTCAATAGTTGTATCAGGTACTCATAAGATGTAAGTCCTCCAGATGAGTGTCTATGGTAGAGGTCATGATGGCTCTGTAAGTAAGGGAGCCATATTATTCAGCACACATTCAAAGCACAATGACCGGTTGTTACACATCAATGTCACCCTTTCTTTTAAGCATGCACTGAATCTCAGAATCAATCAGGTAGTACCCGTAACTGCTTATAGCGCTCTTCACGGCACGGTGAATGAAAAGCAACAACCCCCCTCCTTTTTGAGATATTATACTCTCAAATGAAATGTATAGGCTGTGTGAAGTAATTGTAGAGAGCATAGTAGCGAATGAAGAGGCTGAAGCGGGGTCATTATGGATCATATATCCTGTAATCAGAGTCTGGGTAAGCTTTCAAAAATATACCCGTCTGGTTTGTTCCCGGAAAGTCACACGAACGCCAAAGGGAAGCGGCTGCTTATTGATGCAATATTTGACTTAATGCCCGTTTTATTGGATTTTGATTATTGATAAGTGTGAGTGGAAATGGAAAAGGCTTTTATCTTCCCCGGAGGCTGACGTGCTGTAATTCTAGTTGCCATAGAAGCACAGCCAGGGTGAAATGGAAGACATTACGAGAAAGCTGTGAATTTAAGCGATCATTCAGTATTTTACAGAGGATCAATATACGAATTAATTTCATGATTTGTTTTCCTCACAGTATTTCATTGGTGTGGAATGAGATGAAATCACTTTTCCGAATGGAATGCAAAAAACCTGGGTGATTTACAAGGCTTTGACGTTTCATATGTGTCTGTCTGTCACCGCGCAGTAAAAGTGGATGATTGAAGGGTCGATGATGTATTGGGTTCTCACCCTCTAACTCACTTTTCATCTGTTCGCTTTTCTAAAGAATGGGATGTCAGTTTGACCCGGTCACAAGGTTACAGATTGGAAATCTGTCTTGTTCATCGCTGTAAGTTGTTGCCTTTCTTGGTGTTTACAGATTTGTAGTTATGTAGAGCTTTGAATATTTAGGGTTTGTAGTGCAGATTGTCATTTGGTCATGCAGGCTTTTAGTTACACCCTGTACAGTACAGGATATAGCATGTCATGTTCTTATTAAAATGATCTGCTAGATAACACCCGAGAATTTTCGGGTGTTTATTGTATCACCTCCCACCTCTATAATGGCTGTATAGGTGCACTGGAACAATCCTTCCTAAAATGCATTAAACTTTTATTTACAAAGACGTGAAACTCACCGAGTGGTCAGGGGTGTTCACTGATATGCTCACACAAAAATCGCTGCAAAAGATGCTTTCCAACAGGTTTTATCGTAGTTTTTGTCCAACTCCATTGACTTGTATTAGATGTGCTGTGAGGTACGGTATTACTCCGCGCCGAGAACGTTGTTTGTATTTTTGCAATTGACAAAGGTGGATTATCACCCCCAACTGGGCTGGAGTGTCTATTATTCAAGCTCTCAACGGAAGAATATACGGGTGTGAGGCATTTGGGAAAATAGGTCCACAAGTTTACAACGAATGCTAAAACACCTGTTGGACAGCATCTTTTGCAGCGATTTTTGTGTGAGCATATCAGTGAACACCCCTGACCACTCGGTGAGTTTCACGTCTTTGAAAACGAAAGTTTAATGCATTTTAAGGAAGGATTGTTCCAGTGCACCTATGCAGCCATTGTAGAGGTGGGAGGTGATACAACAAACACCCGAAAATTCTCAGGCCAGCATCAAATGTCGAAATTTCATTCAAAACCGTTCTATTTCATCATAAACAATCTGAAAACAGGGCTTTAAGTGTAAAATACCAAACTTGTCCTTTAACTTTTACTGGTTAGTGTTGGTTTAATGCTGGTCTGTCAGTAAGGCTGGTCAACAACCATGATCCCTCTGTTGAAACTAGTAAAGAATCCGACAGATTCTTGCATCTAAAGCACAACATACAGTACTGTACGCTGGTGAGCAGTCATCCTTGCCTTTCAAACTAGTAGCTTTGTTTGCTTCCCTGCTAGTTCCCAGGAGAGTTACACAGGAACAAAAACTGTTGTAATGAATCACTACAGGCAGCGAATCTGCAATGCAAAACCGTGGGTTTCTGTCTGGCACCCAGGCTCGCATCTCTGTCTGGATAAATGAACATCGAACTTGAGTAATGATGCAGCTCGATACAGCAGTCAGCAGCAAAATGGCAGGATTGACAAGGACGTCGTCCCTCTGCTCACTCTTAGTCTTATTTAATGATGAGTTTTGATGAATATCAAAATCTGAGGGTTTAAGTCGACATTTTTCTTCTGATAACTACACGAGAGAGGTCGGGTAAGAGGAGAACCAAGTTGTTATTCGGACGCATGATTGGCATTATTTATAAATCTAGCAAAAGCCTTTTTTGTGATTTATTATTGTCTACATGAAATCATCCTACATAATGTAAAGAACATAAATAAATATTAACTTTATATTAACTGAGTAAGGTCATGATAAATATTGAAATTAAAGTGGAATCAATAAATAAAATAAAGAATAAAGGTTTAGTCTTAAGCTTGGATTTCACAGACAGGGTCACATTTATTTACCAAAGCACAAAAGATGATGCCACAAGTTGAGCGAAATCAACTTTTAAGTTGAAGTATGATTTAAACTTCAGTGTTTATTTGATAAACGGCCAAGAAATGTAATCCTCAATGCAGCTCCATGGCTGGGATTTATAAGCCTCCCATATCAGTTATTAATGAGAGCTCAAACTCTCTTATAGAAAGGAGAACGCTGAAGCAGGGATGATTGTACCTCTGTAATTTATGAACAGAAAACATTAAATATTCATGACAGTCTTCTTTTCAAGACGTCAGCACGCTAAAGCCAGCAGCGTTCATCATCGCGAAGGAAAGCGTAGGGAACAGAGACAAGGGTGATTTTGGAATGATCTCAGAACGGTGCTTGACACCCCTCTGTCCTTGAGAATACGTCCGGGAAGAGTAGTGGAGGAGTTCATCAATAACCTCAACAAAGACCTTGATTTTTCAAAAAGAGAAGGCTCTTAGAGTTCCATCACTCTCGCTTCTTTTTCCCATCGCTCAGTCGATGTGGTGACGGAGGCGTTTCATCTTCACTGTAATGCCCGTCAATTTGTCACTCATGCCCCTTATGTAGTGGATGAGAATAACATGAACTCTTATGATGGGAGGATATATTGCGTATTTTCAAGCCGAAACTGCCAAGGTGATCTCCGCTGAGGGACTGATATGACGCTGTCCTACCATGCAGGGTTTCACAGATGAGCTGAAGGACACCGTGATACTCAGCAATTTCTGCAGGTCACTGTGGTGTAAAAATTTGGACCTTATGCCAAAAATAACTTTGTTTGAAATACCGAAATGCAGTTAATTCTACAATACGCCACTTTAAAGGGGACATATCACGAAAATCTGACTTTTTCCATGTTTAAGTGCTATAATTGGGTCTATCAACCTAGAAAATGTGAAAAAGATCAACCTAGTTACTTAGTTTTGGTAAACCATTCTCTGCAAGCATGTGAAAAAAATAGGTAATTGAAATTTAGCTCCCCTTGTGATGTCAGAAGGGGATCTTATTATAACAATACCACCCCTTAATCTGCACTATCCAACCACAGCACTGTCATTTAGTGCAGAAATCAGCTAATTTGCATTTTAAAGGACACACCCAAAAAATGCACATTTTTGCTCACACCAACAAAGTGGCAATTTTAACATGCTGTTATAAATGATCTTTATGATATTTTAACTCTTTCCCCGCCATTGACGAGATATCTCGTCAATCAAGAGAAAACGCTTACCCGCCAATGACGAGTTTTTTCGTCTTTCCGCAATACCGCTATTTCCGCAACTTTTTTAACTCGGAAGTATTGCCCTATGGCAAGCTGCTGCATATCCGTGTCTGTTTTAAAGATCGATCTGAATGGGATCTCTATGAAAAGTCCGTCACAAAAATGGAATTATCTCTGCTTTTTGCTCAAAATGTGGTGTTTTTGCAGAAACCTACCCATATTCAAAAGCTGATTACAAAAGAACTACTGAAGGTAGGATGAAACGTTTTTTTTTTTTGAAAGCAGAGGGTCTGTTCTTTCATTTGGTATATTTTATGTTTATATATTTGAAGAAGAACATTTTCTGGAAGACATTAAACTTTTGTGAAAATCATGAAAAATGCTGGCGCTGGCTGGCAACTTTTTTTAAAAACGCTGGCGGTGAAAGAGTTAAGAGAGAACTTCACATATGTAGTCTGGGGACACCAAAGATTTATTTTACTTCTCAAAAAAGTCATGTGAAATGTCCCCTTTAAGCATTTAAGATATATAAATCCATTCATCCATCTAACTCAAGCTTGCGTCTTTGTCACTTTTTTTACCCCTTATAAACTTGCATCTCTGATTTACATGACAGCTCTGATAAGACTGTGTAAAGCACTATTTTTAATAAAAACATGCAGTCTATAAAGTTTGAAAAGAGTATTGCATATATTTAAAATGATTAATTGAAAATATTAAAATGAAACAAAAAATACCTAGACATAGAAACACTATCTGTTTAAATACTTATAAACAACAGTAGTAAATACTATGCAGCGTAGAAAAAAATCTTTGCACTAGAAACACACACTGTAAAAAAACTTTGCTGCCTTAAAATTTTTTGTTGAATCAACTCAGATTTACAAGTCATGCCAACAGAGATTAGTTGTCACAACTTATAAAATATAGTTGAGAAAAGTCAACTTAAATTTATAAGTTATAACAACTCACCTGTAGTTATAACAACTCATCTCTAGTCAAGATAAATAATAGTAAGTTGAAATGACTTGTAAATCTGAGTTGATTCAACAACATTTATTAAGGCAGCAAAGTATTTTTTACAGTGCAGCGGAGAGGAACAAATTCATTTTGTCTAATAAATTCAAAATCATAAAACAACTTTACATTTTATGCGTGTATGTTTGAAATGTGAATATAAGAGTAAAGGAGAGAGGTACAGTACTGGGGAATAAAAGTCATTGCAATTTTCAGCAACACACATTTTATGATCCTTTATAGTCTTGACTTTAAAATGGGTTAATTCAACCTCAAAAGAGACTTTCTTTACCTTTTCACCACCTTACATCATTGATCCGCACAGTACATAATTTATTAAATCATAAACCAGCTATTCTTGACTTCCACTTTGGCTGAACTCTTTTCTTTGTTTCTTCTTACTTTTCATGCTTCGGTTTTCCCTTGTGTGTTGTTAACTTTTATGTCCCACCACATAGCTCCTCAGGTTCACCTCACCACTGGGACTTCTTGGTTACAGTGTTATGTGACGTCAGTCACTACCGTGTGAGTGCAAGGCAGTAAGCTTTACGAATGGACCAATGAGCAAACACTGCATCCAGGTAGTGCTTATGGGAGGTTTCTTAAAATAAAGGTGCCATAAAGGCTCCATAAAAACCCTTTATAATGGCACTTCTGTCAAATATCAAAATTACCTCATGATATACATTACTCACTCTTAAGCAATCCATCATCTTTCAGACTAACACATTTCGAGTTATTTTAGTAAATGGCCTTTCTTTTCCAAGCTTACAATGGGAGAAAACATGGATCAGGGAAGAAGTGCATCCGTCCTTCACAGAAGTAATCCAGTCAACTCCAAGAGGCTAATAAAGGTCTTTGGCGGGTGATCGATGCAAAGAAAAATATCCATATTTTAAACTTTATAAACTATAATAACTAGTTTCCGGTAACGATGCCATCCTGGATTCACGAGAGTCACTGCGCAACTTACCCATGGCAATGAATGCACACTACGCTAAATCTCTCGCATGAATCACGTCAGTCCAAGATGGCGCCGTTACCGGAAGCCAGTTATTACAGTTTATAAAGTTTGAATTATGAATATTTTTCTTACAAAGTCACATTAATTACCCTCAGAAGACCTTTATTAACCCCTTGGAGCGGAGTAATTTACCATCTGTAAAGGATGAATGCCTTTTTTGGGGTTTAAAGTCAGAATTTGTTCCCAGATCCATGTTTTCTACCATTTAAAAGCTTGGAAGAGCAAGGTCACAACTTTCACGAATAGTGCGTCTGAAAGGTGATGGACATATGGTTCTCCGATTGCTTGAGGGTGAGTGAATCATTGGGTAATTTTGATATTTGCCTGGATTATTCCTTTAAAGTGCACCTATTGCATTGCTAAAAACAACGTTATTTTGTGTTTTTGATAGGGATGTGCATTTATATCATTTCTCACCTGTTCTCAGTCAAGATATGCTCGTATCGCTCTCTGGTATCTCTTGACATTTGATGTATAAATATTAGATGATATGAGGGAACTTGTGACGGCGCTGTACATTTTGCACTTGACTGACTATATTTTTGTCCTATCTAAGCAGTGTTTCCTGCAGAAAATTTCTTAGATAAGGTGGTAGGGTTCGGCGAGTGGGCGGGGCAGAGGGCATGACAATAAAAGTGGCGGGGCTTATGCATCATGATGAAAATTAAAATATTTTTATTTAAAACACTCAAATAAAACGTAATTTTGACGAAACTATGACAATGATGAACACATACTAGATTATTAATGAATCAAATGTTTTTAACAGATACCACTAATGGAAATAGCTGCGTGATGAAGTGAAACTAAAGGGTTAATAAACACAAACTAAAGCAGATGTTGTAGAACGTCAGGCGAATGATGATAGTTGACGCAAAAATGGTAAAAACTGATTATTTCTCACTATTAATTACATTATCTTACATAACAATTTTTTTTTTAGACGACCTAGTTAAAGCAGTAGGGTTTCCAAGCTTAGGCGGGCCGCCTGAACTGAAATGTGCTGCGGGAAACCCTGCTAAGTGAATCCCCAAATCACGGCATCCTTTTAAACCATAGTGCCTCAGTGATATGAGTATGTTCGGCTCGGGTGTGTTGAAAGTGAAGCCTCTGGCTCTTTGATTGCCCCCTGGTGGCTGGCTGCAGTACAAGTCATAAACCCCGCCCTCTCCATTCAAACAAATGGGACTCTGCTCTAAATAAAAAAAATATTTACACTTCCAATAAAAGTTTCCGAAAGATGGTTTTGGTCCTTTCAAGTTGTTGATATCAACTTGTTGATATTCGTGATAAGTTTAATTTTAGCTAGTGATTTGATGCTATAGAAACATGGTGTGTCGTTATGATGTGTGGTTGAATTGGGCGCGTGAGTGTTTGGCCGGATGTTTGATACCACGGCTCCGCATCTGGCTCCAAAGATGATTCCTTTTGTGGATGCCTTGGTTCCAAACTGGCGTTTTACGTAACATGGCTGCTACCATGGTCGGCCATTTTTTATTTAATTTATTACTGGAGGGAGGTGACGTCGCATCGTCCATCTTTTTATACAGTCTATGGTTCGGCTTCACAGCATTGTGTGGATCGGCGGGTTGTCGCGCCGCAGGTGCGCGGACTTTATCTGTTTGGTTTTGAATCATGCATGGTAACATTACTGATGTTATACGCCGGTCTGCGTAGCTCAACACAACATAAAACATGTGACGCGCCCAGTCTTTACTACCACAGGGGCTTGTAATGCTAACCAGACATCCAAATGCCACCATAACCACAATAAATAAATAAATAAACCCACATGATCATCGTTTTTGTGATCGATTATCAGTGCCACGTTCAAGTACTCGAGCAATCTAATACTCGTGCCCATCTTTAGTTTTTGGTATAATACAATGTGTTTGCGTGGTTTATGGTAAAAAAAAAACATATTATTTGCCACATACCATACAGATATCCTGCCTAATGGATTGATTTGGAACAAAACTCATCGATCTGGAAACACTGTGTCCCTGATTGGCCAGCTAATCTGTATGTTGTGATTGGCCTGAATACCTCTGACGTCAGTCGGAAATGTGACGCTCCTTACCATGTTTGAAAGATTTGCTCACAATGTGAAACTTTATGATTCACAAAATGTTCATTGTAGTGAAAAAAGGATTTTTAGGTTATGTGAAGTTAAGAAAGAAATTCTACACTAAGGTCTTTTCTACCTAAATGGGAAAAGACAGATATCTCTATGTACTGGAAATCTGTGGTCACATGATGCATGTCGTCACGCCGCTCCATTACACACCGCGTTCTGTTCATCCTTATTGCTGTCGGTTTTGCCCTCGGCACTCTGCTGATGAGACGGTCAGGCTGTGACGGCGTGCAGCATCGCTGTGTTGAAGGACTGCAAACAAATGGCTTCATTCCATCCCTGCCATTTCACCTTTATACATTCAGTCATCCTGACAGCCTGTGGGCTACGGCCGCTCTGCACAGCCTCTCGGATTTCAACATTACTCTGCCAACTCCTCTGCCGCTACGCTTGACCAAAGACATCCAGCTAGGACGGCAGGCGCTGTGCCTCAGATGCAAATAGAAAAAAAGTGCTGTGACCGACGGTCCCACCCTCACCCTCCCGGCAAACAATGGCATTTGAGTAGGAGACAATAAATAGCCTGTCATTGCTACCACCCAGGCAGTGGTGTACTTGTTCACGTGGCTGGAAAGGGTTTGGATGGAGTCTGTGTGTTAGGATTAAACGTAACAAAGCCAAGGCTCAGTGTGCATGTAGTTCAGTGGTGAATAAATGCGATAGCAGCGTAAAAGGTTGTGGGTTTGAAACTAGTGGGCATACATAATGTAAGTCGCTGTAAGTTGCCGTCTGCCAAATGGATGTAAATGTCAAGGTAGTATGGACCAAACCGTAGTATGAAAACTAATTGAAACAGAAGTACTGCAAAGGTCATGTGTTCGATTCCAGAAATGCTGGGTTGTTTACAAATTTGAAAATTTTCTTGGTTAGTTTTAAACCAGTGGTTTATATTTTACCCAAGCATTGGATGAAACACACCAGCATTTCTCAGAGCATGGCTTGAATGCACTGTCAGTTGCTTTGAATAAAAGCATCTGGCAAATGCATAAATGTGATGTAAAAATAAATTCCTAGTCACAACCTTTGATATTATTCTGTATCCCTCCTGCCTCGCTCCCCCCTTTTCAGCCTTGTAATGCAGCTGTAATAGATTCACTATTGTAATGAGTTCAGATGCATGCTGCGGGGTGCCGTATCATCGTCATAATGTGCTGTGTCCTCATCTTTGAGTCAGACGGTTATGTTTCAGATTTCTAAAACCTTTCTGAATAAACAGAGATGTCAGGATAACAATTTCTTTCTTTTGTCTATGTTTGCAATAAGCAATGTGAAGACTTATAATACCACACTTGCTCTGATAATAGAATTCATCTTTGTGTTTATTAACATTTCTGTTGCTCATGACAGCAGGACGGTGAAAGTAATTTCCTCAATAAAAGCGCTGTATATGTGCTAATGGAAGAAAACAACAGGAGCTTGATTAAAAAAAATAATGAAATACATTTAAGACCTCGCGGGTTAAAGATAAACTTTAATTTGTGTACATAAAGAGGTAAGGTCCTGTGCGTGCAGACTTCACCCATCAATTTCAGTGCAAGTCTGAATGGCGTTCAAGACGCATCTTCCTCACATTAATATCCAAGGCTGTCTCTAGGGATGCTTTTGTGATGGATCCATTTCACAAATGGATTGTTCTTTGCGGGCATATCAGGATGGGCCTTTTAGGTTATGCTATGATTAGGTTTAACTAATGCACTTTTTGTTTTATATCTGCGTTTGTATCAGTACTGTACTGCCATCGTGCTGTTTTATTTGTGATGCAAAAACATTGCTTACGTTGTGAACATAAAAATATGACCAATTTACACACCATGGCTAAAGATGGTGCTGAACTCAAGGTCAAGGTGTTAAATAGGGATGCACACACTTTGAAAAATGCCTGGCTATTTTGTACCCACCGTTGGGTCGAAAAGTGACAGGTTTAATTAACCTTGGAAATACTTATACAGTATTTGACCTAACAAACCAGCATGGTGGGTTAAAACAACCCAGCACACACACTAAATTCCAATGTACCGTGGGAGGAACACTCCAATATTTTACAGAAAGCTTACAAGAACTCAAAAACAAAAAGCTAAACATGTCACATATCCCTGGAAAGCTGTGATTCTTGTGATTCGATTGATGAAAACTCCTTTAAGATACAATCAACACAACAGGCACAATTTTCCTTTATATGTGTTTTTAGCCTTTTCCATAAATGCTAAGAGTTTAAGTTTTTTTCAACTTGAATTTTCAATTAATTTCAACTTTGTTGACTAGTGAGAAGTAGCTATAAATTATAAAAATAAAGTTGAATTAGAATAAAAAATGCTGTTTTTTTCAACCCAGCATTGGGTCAAAAATGAGTGAGCCCAGCTGCTGGGTTAAAAAAAATGTTTATATTTGAAACAACAATGGGTAAAATCAACCCTGCTTTTCCCATCAGGGAGGCTGGGCTGGCCTCGTCCCTTTTTGACATAACGCTGGGATAACTTTATTTTTATAATTTATAGCAACTTCTCATTATTCAAGTAATGTGAAATTAATTGTAATTTTAAATTGACTAAACTATAAAAGTTAAGTGCAACAAGGATTTTTTATAGTCGCTATGTTTACATGCACAGAATTTTGTCAATCCGACTGAATTTTATACGATTGAATGTTATGACAATACAGTTTACATGCACCCTAAACATTGCAATCTGATAAAAATGTTTGTTTACGTGTATATAATCCGTATCCGTACGTGCTGCCAGAGTTGCCAGATTTGCGTATCAAAACCATCCCCATGTCCATTCAAAACTAGCCCAAAAGCATCCCAATGACTATTCACAGTCCAAATACCAATAACTAATTTACTAAATTCTTTCATCTTTAACCCGCAGTAAAAACAACCCACGGAGACAGTTTAAACAGTAGCCCAAATCTGCACTCGAAAAAACGAGATGACTTGGCAACACTAACACTAACACAAGCTGAGTTGGAGAAAGTTGTTCATAAGAAGTTTTCAGATATAGGCAATAAAAAAATAATGCTATTTTATTGCTTTATGTAGCCTTATGTTATGAAAGTTGTTATGTTATGTTCAGCGTGTGACCCCATTACCTTAATAATGTGTGTTGCTATTGCATGTTTCTGTGACGAGAATTATGTGAGACGTAAATAAGAGATAAATATAAGACGTGAACTTAAGCACAAATGTTCTGCGCATGTGCACAAGGTATTTTTGCATCTGATTAAGAAAATACTACGATTCATGCATTTACATGCATACTTTTCTCCTGCTGATAGGATCACAGATCGGAGTTGACAACACTGTATTCAATATGATCGAAATTTGCATCCGATCGACCTCAAACGTATTGATTAAGGTGTTTACATGAAGGCTTTTTAATACGATTGAGCCATCAATACGATTATTTGCTTGCATGTCAATGTACCTTTTGTAGGTTAAATTACAACCCAACAGGTTGGGTTTGTTCTTAGTTGCTTTGGGTCAAAGTGTTTGCCAGTTGCATACCTGTAAATGTGAATGTAATGTAAGGTAAGGTCACCCAATAGCATTACAAGACCATTTGCTCATGCCACATGGAGCTGTGGGTTGCTTCCACTGTGCTAATATATTCTGTTTCACCCTGCTGTCAATACTGAGTGACAAATATAATTTGTGCTGCCATCTAATTGCCCTCAGGGGCTCTGACTGCGCCAGTGTTGACAAAGTCTAAAGAAAAAAGAACAAAATAGAAATAAATGAATCAGGGTGAATAACATGAGAGAGGCTGATTAGCTGCGTTATTGAATTGAGATGCTAATAAACTTCTGCAGCCACGAGCGCACACCTGCAGAAAAAAATACATTCATCGCTATCCTGTTCAAAATGCAGAGATTGTATATATTGTATGCTTTTATGTCTTTATAGAAAGAAACACTTCACAGTATCTTGTTCATTGTTGCCAAATAAACACATGTGATTAACCTGAAAGGGTTAACCTGACCAGTTCGACTGATTGTAGATTATACACACACATGGAAAACATAATATATATATATCAAGCAAAAAATCTTGAAAATTTTTCTTAAATACTAGTAAATTCAAGAAAAAATCAAGAAAAATTTGCTTACCCCATTGGCAGATTTTTTTTTGCTTGTTTTATGCACAAAATCACTTAAATTTGATATTTTTGGTCTAAAAACTAGACTTATTTTCTTGGGTCATTTTGCTCATTAAGAAAAAGCATCTTAATTTAAGAATTTTTAGATATTTTCACTGAAAACAAGACAAAAATACTATTTTTTTTTCTTGAAAAACATTTTTTGCAGTGAAAAAAGACATTAAGTCCTGAAAATTGATTTTTTTTATTTTTTGTTTGTATCTTAATAAAAATGATTGAAAAATAAATATGGATGTACATTAAAACTTCTAAAACCACAAGTGGTGGCCTAAGACATTTGCACAACACTGTATATCTTATTTTAATGCTTTTATGTCTTATTTTGCATAATTTTAAGTTATCTTAAGGCCCCCTTGGAAATCTGTTGAGCCCCCCCAACACCTCCTTAGCCCCCTCCCCACATGGGCCCTGGCCCCTTGGTTGAGAAACACTGGTCTATAACATTTATTTATCATAGTTCATGCTTATTTCAGCATTTACTAATAATATAAAATATTTTAATAAAAAAAGTTGTACTCATTGTTATTTTGTGTTACGCTGCAAAAATGATTTTCTTTTTTTGTCTTGTTTTCAGTAAAAAATATCTAAAAATTCTTAAATCAAGATGTAATTTCTTGATGAGCAAAATGACCTAAAAAAAGTGTAGAATTTAGACAAAAAAATATAAAATGAAAGTAAATAAAACAAGCAAAAATATCTACCAATGGGTTGAGAAAATTTAGCTTGAATTAAGTGTTTAAGAAAAAGAAAACTTATTTCAAGATTTTTTTTCTCACCCCATTGGCAGATAGTTAGCTTGCTTTAAGCACAAATTCACTTAAATTGTATATTTTTTGTCTATAAACTAGCCTTTTTTTCTTAGGTCATTTTGCTCATCAAGAAAATACATCTTGATTGAAGAATTTTTAGATATTTCTACTGAAAATAATTTTTTTTTTTTGCAGTGTAGCTAATATATTTACTAATGTTAACACATAAAACCTTAGTGCGAGTCATTACCAAAAAATAAATGAACATTGATTTGATTTCTGTCTAATTTGTTTGCTTTTTCTTTTGCCTTTTGTAGGAGATTCTGGGTATATCAGACATAATGCCCTACAGGTCAAAGAGATCCCTGTTGGTTCCACCCATGTTTGTCCCCGAGAACCAACGAGCTCCGTTTCCCCGGTCTATTGGAAAGGTACAGTATAACCTTCATTTTGTAACGGTTTGCAGGATTAACAGCATGAGTCAACAGTGGTGTTGACAATACTAGGTGATGTTTTTTTGTTCTGTAAAATGAGATGTATTTACAGTACACAGTGCTTTGAATACAGATCCTTGCTGTCCTTGCTATGCAATGCAATAGGTAAATACATGTTTTCTTTTAATGCTTTTGAGAAACATTTGGTTTGGTTTACATTGCTGTTTTATTGAGGATTGTTGCTGTTCTACAGAGACGGCAATTACAGTATGATACTACACTACTACAGATAAAAACATTACTTTGATGCACACAAAGCCGTTTCTCCTTATTCAACTGCAGGCAGTTTAGAGCAGAATCACAGCCGTGATATAAAGCAAATGAAGATGTGTGGAAAGTAATTCTACTGTACTCTCAAGAGCATCTTAACGAAACTAAATCCCTTTATGATCTGTTAGAAATTATTCTCAATGCTTTTAAAGAACATTTCTAATATTGTTCTTGTCTTTGGAAAGTTTCCTTATTAAAAATACACAAGATTTTCTTTGGGGATATTTTTTCATCTTACATTTTTCAAGCTGACGTGTGAGCTTGTTTCGGTGTGGGTTTGTGTATGTCGTTTTCTTTCCTTAGCTTTTCTTCGTCTTTGTTTTCAGGAGCCTCAGAGACTGAAATATAGGGCTGGAAAGAAAAAGAATTCTAGAAAAAAAGAGAAAAATTCACACCAGGAAAACAAAACCCAAACCAAACATTGAACATCATGCCTGCACATAATTGCAAGCTGGAGATACGGAAAGTTTGTCCCAGTTGTAACCACACATTTTTTATTACCTTACCAGCATGTAATTTGGCAGACCCAAGGGAGATACAGTACAGTACAGTATCTATCTCTACATCTGCCTTGAGAAATGTCTCCTTCGGGGGCGGAAGGTGATGTCATCAGTTCAGCCCTGGTTTTTGAGATTGAAGTTGAATGCTGCTTTATCAGTAAGGGTAAAAGTAACTAAAAATATATTGCTGAAGGAAAAAATTCTTCTATACAGAAACAGAAAAGTATGATCAAATATTTGGGTAGCACTTGTTTTATAGTCCAGTTCAGAGGTGCCCAATGACATTTAATTTGGCCCGTCATACCACGTGAGATAAGGAAAAAGGATAAACGTCATTGACGCAGATGTTCATATTTCTAATTATTTTTTTTTTTAAATGCAACTTTGTTTATTTGTACATATATCCAATGGGCGCTAATTCAAAATAATTGTTCGGAGTGTCATGTTTGTTGCTTGCATTTTCAAAATATGTGTTTGTTGCATTGTGTAAAGCATGTGCATCACGTGTTTTGTCAAAATAAGTGCCTGCTGCACACGCCTTAAAAACTGTTTATGATGAAAGACACGCTCGCGTTCACAAAATACACATAAGACACTCCCTTAACAGTAAAATCTGACTACACATGATATGCGAGTATCTGGCAAACGCGAGCGTCTCTTTTATCATAAACCCTTTAGACGCATCTACAGCAGGCACTTATTTTTACAAGACACGTGATGCGCACAGGATCTCTTGACACGCAGAACACATATTTTGAAATAAGGAACCACACACATGACGGGCCACATACATGTTGTAACAAACTTCGCATCGAGCGCCCTCGAAAAAAGAAGTCACCAGCCACCACTCGTATAGCATGCATTAGATCACGAAACTCTTTGAACTCGGGTACTATAAACTAATAATGGCGAGATCATGGCTGTGGCACACAGACAAAAGAAAATTTAAAAATGAGGGTTAGGGTTAGGCTTAGGGTTAGGTTGGGGTTTGCATTGGCAAAATTATTTCATTACCTTTAAAAATAAAACTGTATTAGTCATGCATTAACAAAGTAACGTTTGCTTATTTCTTTTTTAAATATTAGAAAATTTGGAAAATCAGGGTCAAATTTCAGCCCATGGCCCTTAGTCAGGTTTGATTTTTGGCCCTTGGCAGGAAAAACTTTAGGCCCCCCTGGTCTTGTTTTACATTTACATACTATGTGCTTATTGTGTAAATGTACATTTACTACATAGATACAAGTTTGTATACTATGCCATACTTGGTATTTGAACATAAGGGAAATTTCCCAATCCCAACATTACACCACCACGGTGGCAGAACAGTGGCAGTTCACCTGTCACTCAAGTAGCCACGCCCCTTAACTATGCAAAGGCTTAATATAATTTAAAAGGATGAGTTACAAAAAATTCGCAGCCATCATAATTGTCATGAAAGGCAAAATGAGCTATATAGGCCAAAAACACTTTTTGTACCAGGCTGTAAACATATTTTTTTCTGCTGTAAAGTTGGGCATTTTAACATGGGGGGTTCTATGGGATTGACTCCCTTTTTGAACCCACGTCATTTTGCGGCTAATGCAATGCTTTACCACTGAGCTACAGGAACACAAAAAATAATAGATTACTGGGGTACAGTATGTGCTTTATTTATTTATTGTTTGGTGTAAAACCTGTTTAAAATTGCTTGTTTCTTTAAAAAATAAATAACTTTTTTGTACATAGATGAGTGTACTTCAGAAAATAGATGTAGAGCTTCTGATGAGAATGGATGACCTCCCACCAACCTCTTTTTTTGCATGGATGTATGAATGCTCAGTACCGCTGCTTCACCTGTTTCACCACAGTGAAACAACACAGGGATACAGACTATGTGACCTATTTTATTCAATAGTCCTGCTGTATGTTAGACACCATGCAAAAAGGAATTCAGACTTGGATAAATCTTGTTGACCTGCCATAACGTGCATTCATTTTTCATCATTTGTTTCCTTTTTGATGGAGATGAACTGGAGGAAAGAAGGAATGGGTTGTAGACAAACAGCAGGGTTTTCCATTTTCCTCTGGAAAATGCAGGAACTGTATTTGGATGCAGGGAAACCCTCCTGTTCACTACCTTATCTTCCTCTTTCATCTTTCTCTTCCTGTTGTTTTTCATTATTCTGCTTTTTTATTGACAAAGCAAGCAAATTACACTGGCATTGACTGTTTACTTATGGTTTTAGGATAGACCCTTACTAAAACAACACTGGTAGATTTGAGATTAACATAGAAATATGTTGGCCAGCTTGATCCTTTTGGCAACATTGGAAATTGTGACCTTGATACTTTCAAGTTTTTTTGCTGAAAAAAGTTTATGTTTAATAAAATTGGCTGCATAAGTCATTTCAACTTACTATTTTGAATTTTTAACTAGTAATGAGTCGAAATTGCTGTAGTCAGAAGTTAAAATGACTTTTGCCAATTTAATAAGTTTTAGCAGCAATAAAAAAATTTGGCAGCAAAAGTATTACATTGAAACTAAATTTTTTTTACGGTTCAAGATGTTGATCCTTTAAAAAAAAGTTTAAGTGATGACATTGATGATTTAGAGAGGCAATCACACCCTCAGTTGAAGAGCTTTTTCTGCTCTTCTCTAAAGATAAATTTCATTGGATGGTGTTGACTTGAGATCCTCTCTCAGTTAAAGGGGTTTGAAGTATTGGAAAAGTAATAAAGAACAGATGTGCCCTGATTCCCTTTCGAGCTTTGACATCGGTTTGCTGTGGGATTATGGGGGATTTATTATGGTGGAGTTTTCACCTGTAAGCGATGCTGTCTCACCAATGGGGAAAAGTCCTGAGGTTCCCTCTCGGACCTGCAGGTAATTGTCTCTGGACTAGTTTTCATTGTGCGACGCTGGTCTCTTTCTTGTGGGAGCTGTTCTTTTCGAATCCTGGACAATCCCTTCCTGCAGGTATTGAACCGCTCACTTTAATGTTGTGTTTTTATTAGCACCTAGAGCTGATTTTACAATGCTCTACACATTTTAGGCTTCACCATAGGTGATTCTAGATTAAGTGGTTGCTGGCTGGCTTCTCAAACCCTATAAAAATCTTCTTGGGTACATTTATGCGTTTGGCATGTGCTTTTATCTAAAGCGACTTACAGTGCTTTCATTATTTGACTGCGTTTACTGAAAATCGAATGCTAATGCAATGCTCTGCTGCAGTTGAGCTATACAGTAGGAATGCTAGTATTGTTAAAATATTTAGATTGAAAAACCAGGCATTCTGTTCGCCAGATATCATTTTTAGTATTTCCCAGTATATGAAGTTTGAAGAATTCTATTGCTTTCATCATTTGTCAGTAAACCTTTTACACTGAAATCTTTGAATCTCTCCTGGACTTCACAATCTTATTCTCATTCTCCACGCTTTCACTGTTACACTTTTTATGATGTCCTGCGACGACTCGCTTCCCCATGCTTTTAAAATCGCGATTTGAAAGCCTCACATAATTGGCACATCAGCTTATGCTTCAGTTGTTTCTGCATATCCCAACAGCACAACAGATTTTTAAAGCCGTTGAAACTGTTCTCCAGACAGAGAGTGACTCATTTCACAACAACATCTCACACTTCTACATTGTGTGGTGTTTTCTTGTTGTTCTCCCAAGGCTTGAATTGTTGAGATGAGTACAATGGAAAGGAATGCATGTGTTAACATATAATGCCAGATCAGGTGCATTTACAGGCTATGTCTCATTCCGCTTTGTGAAAAATGTGTTTTTAATGTATTTCTTGCAGACAGTTTTAAAAATAAATAGAAATTTGTTGCTTTTTTAATATTTAGAACTGAACACTCCATAACGGGTTAAGTTTTAATGACTGATGGAGGATATTTACATGTAGGACAGATGTTGATACTGGTGTGTAGTTGTTTATTATACTCTGACCTTGCACTAACAAACACAAGTCTCCTGTGGAGTGAACTAGAAAGCGAGGGCTTCAGTGCTCTAGAGTTAGTTAAGTGCTCATTGTGGATGTCTTTACACAGTCTGTTTGTGCACTTTAGACCATGTGGCTCTGGCTTTCTCTTTTGTTTCTTCTCTCTTCACAATTATAGTCTCTTGTTAGCATTAGAAAAGGATGCTTACATGTTCTGAAGATGTTGTGAGTGGTGCTTGCTGTGCCGAAAACTGATTCCAGGGAGGTTGCCAGGTTGTTGTTAGTTGGTTGCTTATGCATTGTGTATGGTTTTGGATGGGCAAGTGAGAGAGATTTTTACTTGCCCCACTGGACAAGTAAGTTGAAAATACTCACCACAAAATCTAGACTTACCACCAGAACACATTTTTTACTTCCCCTCTCTCACATGATGCTCTGCTTTGACTCTAACCTCTCATTAAAA
The DNA here is from genome assembly GCF_030506205.2 of Paramisgurnus dabryanus. NCBI lineage: Eukaryota > Metazoa > Chordata > Actinopteri > Cypriniformes > Cobitidae > Paramisgurnus > Paramisgurnus dabryanus. The sequence continues at coordinate 28,175,784 of NC_133345.1, read as the reverse complement.
ATGGTCTTATTTTCCAGCTCCTCTAGAGTTAAACATTTCATTTTTACCGTTTTGGAATCCATTCAGCCGATCTCCGGGTCTGGCGCTACCACTTTTAGCATAGCTTAGCACAATCTAGGGATGGGACGATTACCGGTTTCACGATTAACCATGATAAAATGTCCTGACGGTTAGTATTATCGTTTAAAATGTAATTATCATTACAACCGTGTTTGATTACCATGATTTTGAAAACTCGCGGTAAATCCTGTCCAGCCAGAATCAGGCGCGCGCATGCAACGAGAAGGCGTGGCGGAAGGCAGTAACAGGTGCACTGTGTTTTAATGCGTTGCTAATGTGTGCATTTGATGTTATTATTTAAGGTACTGTTCATTAAAACAGGTTCATACATCTCAGGGCTCCATGTTAATGTTCATTTAATGCAGGGGTGTCCAATACGACCAGTCGATCGCAAATGCAATGCCGGTAGATCACACATATGTTAATAACTGTGTATGTTGCTCTACGCCTCCACAAGCTTCGGAAAACAAAGTGCCAAATTGGCATTATAATCTTCGAAACAAGTCTTTTTGAGTTGCTGCGCATTTCTTCTCAAGTGTGTTTTTATAAATCTTATGCCTGCCGCTGCAGCGGAGTCGTCTAACTTCCGAAATTTGGATACACATTCATGCAGGAGTTGAGCCACACGCACGGTGTATGTGCGCGCGATCGATCGATCGACCGAACGAACGAACGAGAGAGAGAGAGAGATGCTTCTGATAATGTTGTCATTTTCTAGTTTATTTCATCAAAACCGCATCTCCGCTATTCCGCTATAAGAAGTACTCGGCATGTACTCAAGGATTTTTTTTAACTCCTCAAAAAGAATAGAGTAATGGTGACAGCCCGGGCGCTGCTTAAGATTATTGCGCCGCTGCAGCCATGTTACGGCAGCAAAGTCCTTGATTATTACGCCAGTTTCAGAGTATAGTTTCTAGCTATATCGGCCTAGAAAATCCCAACTTTTATTTTTCAGTCGGTCTTGGAACGCTTGAGGGTGAACATAAAAAAATATTTTTTTTTTACAACACAATGGAGACTTTATTACACAGAATGACAATGATGGCATGACACAGGTAACACAGGGAAACGATGATGGACCAACAGAACTTTGGGTACACTGCATCTATAGACTCCATTCAAAGTCAAGCATCAATAATTTAGAGGAGACTATACACCACTGCAATGTTTATAAAGCAGAGAGCAATCGGAGTAGAATGATAAAGAGAAAGAAAAAACGGAAGATGTTTCTTCGCTCCTCCTCGTATGTGCTTTATTGTCAGAAAAGTTTGAGTCGAGGGTCCCTCCTACCTGTCACACACAGACAGTGGCAAGAAACGTCTGCTCTTTCATGTCCTCTGTGTTCCTCATGAGAGCTGATAGAAATAGGTGAGCGGCTCCCTCTGGGCTTTTCTACGACATCCTCTAATGACTGAGAAGAAAGTAAGAGATGGCTGTGTGCAGGTTGGTTTGTGTGTCCTGTACTTGCGTTTGTTTGTTTGTTTGTTTGTTAAAACAAGGCACCGCCTGTGTGTGTGTGCCTCAAACAAGGAGCTATCCTTCTATGGCGACACAGTCTCTATTCCCCCGCCTGCCAGTACAATATTAAATCATTCGATGTTGATAGAACTTTATAAAGCTAAATACAGCATTGTTTTACATTAATGTATTTACTAAAGTATGTTTACATTGAAAATATTACTGTATGATGCATATTAGTGCTATTGTGAAACAAATCATATCAATATTTACTTCTGCTGTTAACTACCGCATTTTGACATTTCTTCAGATATTAAAGTAAATCTATGAACATACAGTACTTTGTGTCAACTACGAAAATTGTTCCCTTTATTTACATTTCACCATGACATTTATGCATTCGGCAGACAATTTTATTGCTTTTATTAAGACCTTTGCGCTCCTAATGCAGCGCCTTACCAACTGAGCTACAGGAACAAGGTTTTTAATAGATGTTCGTCTTATGTAACATGCCACGGAAAGTACACTTTTAACATGAGGACTTATCACATGACCCCCTCGCCTTGAAAACAAACCTTGAAAATGCACGCCAAAAAAATAGAGACTGACCGAAACAAATAGATTTTTGCACTTCACGTTTTTCTCTCACATGACGCTCCGCTTCGACTCTGATCCCTCAATTTTGCCTGATTATACTTGATGGACTTTCGGATATTTTTGGATGAGCCATGCACAAAGTTACAAAAAAACACCACACGCATACTTAGCACACCATTGACTTCCGTAGTATTTGTTTTTCCTGCTATGGAAGTCAATGCAGTTTTTCTTACCATAACAACGATTTCCTACTATCCCTACTATTATTACGTAATGCATGTTGCTTGTAATGCGTTACCCCCAACACTGGTAAGTAGGCACAGAGAAAGTAAAAGGCAAGACTATAAATCCTGTACAAAGTGAAATAAAAAAAAAAACACAAACTATAAAATATTTTGAACAGTTTCGGTAACTTTGTGTTCTTCTGAAAGTTCAGTTACCAGGGATTACACCAGGCTTTCCCTTTCACCCATTTATCTCTGCTATTGTCATCCATCTGGTATTTTGGCATCAGCCCTCCTGGTGAGCAATGTTCCTCCCATCTGCACCGTTTCTGTTTTCTCATCCGTTTCTCGCTCCCACTGCAGGACACATCACACCTTTCATAAAGAATCATGGGCACAGAGAGAAGAGTTGGTGTTTTATTGTTCTAGTAGATCAATAGTGTAGACGTGTGCTTCGTATAGTCGAAGGAAAACAAACTCCATAGCAAACACTTACAGTATGCTCTGAGTTCTTTACAGGAACAGAAGAAAGATCGTGGAAAAATCTAGACATAGACAGACCAAGCTTGATAGACTTGGCATAGGACTGCTGTGAACCGCAGTTATTTCTGTGATTTTCTCAGCTTGTTCTCTAGAGCTGGACAGCAGAGTTTATTAGAGATGACCTGCTGTGCATTTCATCATGACTTCTATGTGTCCCTGAACTTTGTAGATTTTGTAAAGAAATTGGCCATTATTTATTTCCGCTTGTTTTGTTCACAAATATAAATAATGAACAAATAGCTTGCATTATTTATTAGCTACCTACAATAATACTGTATGTGCTATATAAAAAGTAAAAAATATGGTTAGGGAGTTTTATATGAAGTGTTTGGATGCAAAACCTTTAAATGTCTTAAAATAGGCACCAGAGTGATGTTTGTGATAAGCATGGAATAAGAGGAATAATTGACTCTGGTCCTTTTGACTACATGTGGTGTTAGGTGTGCATTATTTTCTTATAATTCAAAGGCCCGTCATCAATTATTTCTTACATATTAAAATAGAATTGTGCACTCTATGCGTCGCGGCTGAGCGGAAACAGTTTAAATCAGAAATGGATGTGGCAGGCCAGAGCTTAACATTTTTGCGACTGAAATATGCAATTTCTGAATGCAGAACTTCCTTGTCATAAAACACCTTCAAAGCCTGAAAGAGATCAAGCCTCAGTCAAGTAAAAAAAGTAATGCAAAAGTAACTTAAAAGTAACGTAAGCATTAGTTTCTATGAGAAGTAACTGTAACCTAATTAGTTACTTTTTTAAGGAGTAACTTAACTCTTTCACCGCCAGCGTTTTAAAAAAAAGTTGCCAACCAGCGCCAGCGTTTTTCATGATTTTCACCCAAGTTTAATGCCTTCCAGAAAATGTTCTTCTTTAAATATATAAACATACAATATACCAAATGAAAGAACAGACCCTCTGCTTTCAAACAAAAAAACAGTTTCATCCTACCTTTAGTGGTTCTTTTGCAATCAGCTTTTGAATATGGGTAGGTTTTTGCAAAAACACCATATTTTGAGCAAAAAGCAAAGATAATTCCATTTTTATGACGGACTTTTATAGAGATCCGATTCAGAGCGATCTTTAAAACAGACACGGACATGCAGCAGCTTGCCATAGGGCAATACTTCCGGTTTTAAAAAGTTGCGGAACTTTCCACCTGGTGGATAATAGCGGTATTGCGGAAAGACGGAAAATCTCGTCATTGGCGGGGAAGCGTTTTCTCTTAATTGACGAGATATCTCGTCAATGGCGGGGAAAGAGTTAATATTGTAATTCATTACTTTTAAAAGTAACTTTCCCCGATACTGGTGAAGAGTGACTGGAGACTTTTAGAAGTGGAGATTTTTGCCAAAAAACATGGATGCAGTTAGAGGGTTTTGCAGTGAAAGATTGTCAGATTTGTTAAAAAGAAGGCATTTGATATACTAACTAATAATCTTCTCATTTCCGTTAAAGGAAAATTATCACATGATCTCACGGAAAGTTGTGTCATAGTCACAAAAAATTGATTAATTTATTTGTGTCCATGACAAGAAATGCAGCTTTTTTCATGCTTTGAGCACGAATGTCTTTTTTGTGTCACCCGCACAAATTTCTATAAATAGTTTTTTGTGTCCGTGGCACGACTTTCTTTTTCGAGTCATTTTATGTATTGTTTTCTCATTTTTTTAATTATCTTTTAAATCATTGTCGCCTGGGTTAGGATGTTTTGGTTTCTACATGTTTTTCTCCCGCTTTTAAAACTATTCTCGCCTGGAGTTGGGGTTTGGGTTAGGATAAGTGATGCACCGATGTATCGGCTGCAGATATTAATCGGCCGATTGTTGATGAATTTGAAACCATCGGCATATCGGCAATAGCACGAGAAAGGCCGATACCGATTGTTTATTAATTAACTGCATAAAGAAATCCATTATATGTAAAAAATGAGTTAATGTTGTTAATAAAATAAATGCTGAATAGCTAAAACCACTTTTGAAGGTTGTCATGTTGTCTTATTATATTTGTTTTAGCTTAATTTGTGCCTCTCTTATTATGTTGGTCAGTTGAATGTTAATTAGATCAAATCCATGTTCAGTAAAAATAATTTGATGCAGAAATAAACTAGCTAATAGACCACATGTATAGTATTGTATTCCAATGTTTAAATAATGGTATCGGCATTGGTATCGGTGAGAAGTTGTCTGTTTAAATCGGTATCGGCCCAAAACAATCCTATCGGTGCATCCCTAGTTAGGATGTCTAAAAATGCAACAGAAAGTGATTCAAATCCCAACCCCACACGACAATGGTAATAAAATAGGAAAAAACAATACCCAAAAATGACACTAAAAAAGAAGTTTGTGCAAATGACACAAACAAGACATTTGTGCTCATAGCACAAAAAAGCTGAATTGTGCCACATTTTTCACGACTATAGCACGACTTTATGTGAGATCAGTCTTGAAATTACTAAACCTAAACATTAAAGTCAACAATAAAAATACTCATTTACATGAAAAAATGTCAAACGCACTTAGAGGGTTTTGCATCTGAGCTCTTTATTTAGAGTTTGATTCAATACATACTAATAAAAATGCAAGCTGCTTTGTATAAAAGTATGTAAAAAATCCATCAATGTGTGTGAGCTTTTCTCCTGTCTGTTTATCTTCCCAATTAGTTGTTTTCATGATCCTATCTGGTCGTGTACATTAACAGACCAGTCGTCCATGCAACAGTACAGCCCCCATTGTGCTATAAACTTCTGCAATTTCACAGCTGTTTGCCGGCCACAGAAATCGCACCAGGATTTAAAGGTTTCCCGGTGAGGCTTTCGTTTGTGTTCGGCAGAGTCTCAGCAAAACCGCACGGTGCATTTGTCAGAATCATAATGTTCCCAGAGTTAACAGAGCCTGTAATTATAAAGGAGAAAACCCAGTATTAGCGTATGATCTGGCAGAAAGGATCTGTTCGAGAAAGATAAATAAAGCTAACAGGGGCTTTTTGCGTAGGCAATTACTTTGCCTGGATTCATTTTCTAAATGGGATATTTCGTCTTATGCTTAATGACAAGATGCGAGGAGTTCAAGGTGGGCAGCCTCTGTGATACAATGCATGCTTTTGAGTTTATTGCTTTTGATAAAAATAACTTTTTGCGAGACTCCTTTACACAAAAGGGGTGCTTAAAAAGGGCTGTTATAGTGTCATTAGGTAACAGCTAAGCTGTCGTTAGCTGTTAAGTTACAGCAATCTCATTTGCACAGAAATAGTTTACACAAAGCCAAATGAACCGCAGGTGGTAGTTGTGGTCACTTTTTGTGAAAATAAGCGGTTTTAATATACACAAATAGATCTCATTTACAAGCTTTAGTTACTTTTCTAAAAAACTATTAATACGGTTCACATTTGAATAGTGTTGTAATACTACACCACGATTATGTGAGTAATCGTATGTTCTCCACTGCCAGCAAGGACATCAAGGATCTCTTGGTAAATAATTCAGAATTTAGGCTTACTGTAAAATGTGAGATCAAGAAACTGGAAGTATATTTAGCACTTATGCATGTTATATTCACACCTAACTGCCGTTGCTTGTGCTTGTATGTGTGTGTGATTAATGTTAATTCTTTCTTTGATTTTATCTTGCTATGCTCGGATGGGATTCGCTGTTTATCCAGTCGCATGTAAGTACTACTGATAAAACCGGAATGAAAAATCCATGCATTTGAAATCTGCATACAACTGCCTTTATTGAAATATACTAATGGATGGATGGAAGAATGTAGAGATTGATAGATAGATATAGTTTAATGATTATTTACGTATAAGTATAATCATTTTTTGATGTAGGTGATCTCGTCTGACATGAAGGCGGACCACATCTTTCGGCTGACAGGAAAGGGTGCGGATCAGGACCCAAAGGGCGTGTTTAGCATCAACCGTCTGACAGGAGAGGTGGCGGTTAGCCGAGCCCTGGACCGAGAGGCTATTGCGTATTACCATGTGAGTACCATTGTGGAGCAAAGTGTATAAATATTTAATGCTGCTGATGGCTATGGATTTCTTTTTGGTAAGCGATTTTTGTTTCAGTGAGTTTGTAGGATTTCACTTAAAAGGACCGTTCATACAGAAACTCATTATTGTCATTATTTACTTTCTGTGTTGTAGTTTTATGGATTACAAAAACTGTTTTAGTTCAGTTTTAGATAAAATAAGTTGATTTACCCTGAAAAAAGTTTGTTTCAGCTGGAAAAAGCTAGTTTTTACTGGTCCTTCCAGCCTGGCAAAGCTGATTTTAGATGTTAGGTTAGGTGGTTTGTTCCTCAAGATATTTTTGGAATGTTTATAACCAAACCAATAAGAAGCCCCATTGACTTCCATAGTATTCTTCTTCCTATATGGAAGTGAATGGGGCCTCTGGCTAGCTGGTGTGTTCATCAAGATATTTTGAGGAATGTTTATATCCAAACCAATCACAAGCCCCGTTGATTTCCATAGTATTCTTTTTCCTACTATGGAAGTTAATGGGGCATCTGGCTAGCTGGTATGTTCCTCAAGATATTTGGAGGAATGTTTGTGTCCAAATCAATCAGAAGCCCCATTGACTTCCATATTATTATTCTTCCTACTATGGAAGTGAATGGGGCCTCTGGCTAGCTATGTTTCTCAAGATATTTGGAGGAATGTTTATAACCAAACCAATTAGAAGCCTCACTGATTTCCATATTCTTTTTCCTACTATAGAAGTCAACGGGGCCTTCCATCGGTTTGGTTACAAAACATCCTCAAAATATCTTCCTTTGTGTTAATCAGGTGTGTAACAACATGAAAGTTAGTAAACAATGGCAGAGTTTAAATTTTTGGGTGAACTATCCCTTTAACTAGCTTAGGCTGGTTTCAGCTGTTTTTTCAGCAGGGTAGTCACATTTCAGCAGATTTCTCTATACAGCAAGATTTTATGACATGTCTATGAGTTGTGGGCTATAAGTCAAGTCTTCCAGAATAATAATAATATAGCTTTTTGTAAACAGACCAAGGCATTACTGACTGACAGTCTATGGCTTTCAAATTAAATACTGTATATTGGTTATTGCTGGAATTGAATTCCATCAAATGTTAATGGTTCTTATGTGTCTCATATCCTAACCTTTTGTAGTTCAAATATTATCAATGTGAGTTTGCCTAAAACATTTGTTTTGTGTGCAAAAAATTGACAGCATATGGGTTTGGAACAACATGAGGGAGAGTAGCCTAAATAATGACTGATTTTTTCTTTTTGTTTAACGGTTTCTTTAAAGACCCCAAACTGACAGCCTCTGGTTCATTTAAGTCATATTAAACAGTCGCACTAACTGAACGTCCCTAATCGAAAAGAAAATATGTTTTTGCTCGACTCCATGCATCAAGACGATTAATAGCCGTAATGACTCCTGTCTCCTTGGCAGCCAGTGAGGGCCTCGGTGAAGAGAAGCCGACTGGCGTACAGGATGTCCGACTGCAGTTATTCTCCACCCCTTGTGTGTGATCAATGATGCAGCTGTCAGCTGGCCTGTCAGACTTAGTCAGCGCCTGGATAATGTGTGTTGAATTTGTGTGTGAACAAGAAGTTTCCTGTGAAGACTCACTTTCAGTGACTTCTGAAAAAAAATGTTAATTTAACATTTATGAGATGCTTTCATCCAAAGCAACTTAGTGTATTATAAGGTACACTTTTTTTATTAATATGGGTGTTCCCTGGGTTCACACCCATGACCTTTTACGCTACTAACGCAATTCTCTAGCCTGGTCCAACCAGACTCTCGTACATTCTTTTCATTTGTACAGAGAGTCTGGCCATGCTCCATAGCAAAGCGTTACTTCCGTTAAGGAGGGTCCATTGTTGAAGTTTAAAACTATTGGATCTGCCCAGAGTCACTCAGGATCTGCCAAAGCCAATCGCTAACATGTGGTCGTGACGTATATCATGCACCGAAATCGGACGGAAACAACAAGTCAGAATAATCAGACAAACAAAACTTAGCAAACCTGGTTCTTGCTCCGGCTTCAACTTCTGTATATTCGGCAGTTTTGCAACAACGGACCAAATAGCTTTTCTCACGTCTTTCTCCGTTGCCATTACTGAACTACAACTCAAACTGACGCACAACCTCAACGTCATCGTTCTTAGCCACCCCCATCTGTTCCCTGATTGGTCCTGCAGATTTTTGCAGGAGAAAACGAAACTCTATAGAGCCATCCCAGACGTACTGCTGAAGCGAAATGAAAATTAAGCGGAAGCACGTAGGAGGGCGGAGCCAGGCTAGCAATTCTCTACCACTGAGCTATACAGGAACATGTTTAATAAAATCAGCTTAGCCAGCCTAAACTAGTTAGCACCTGGTTTAAACTAAAAGCAGCTGGCAGCTGTGTCCAAAATTGTGTATTGTGAAAGTTTATACGTTATTCAATTTTTTTAAATTTGGCTGCTCCTCAGATTGCAGGGTCTCATGAGATGCTAAAGTGTCAATCAAATGCACACTTAAAAATCTAACTGGAATCAGTACTGTAGGTCATCCGGGTTCGCCTACTGTTTTTAAAAAAAACTATGAATTTTGACATGCTTCTCACCTCACATGCTGATTTTCGCCTACTTTAGTATGAAATTTGCAGATTTCTGATGCATTGTGGTGGTAAGACCAGCTTAAACCAGCCAATAAGCTTAGGTTGGTTTTAACTGTTTTTCAACAGCATTCCAGCAGGTAAACTAACAAACAAAAAACATCTACCAGCCCTATTGAATAAACAACTAAAACCAATCTAAACTGGTTGACTTGTTGGTACTGTAAGCTGGTTTAAGGGTGGGTTTCATGAGGACTATAGAATGTGCACTGATTTTACATATTCTAAATATTTAGTAATTTTCTGTGTACTATTTCATGTTAAGCTGATTTTTGTAAAAAAAAAAAAAAAAAAAATTTTGTTGAATTTAATTAAATGACTAATAAGCTGGTCAAGCTGTTCCTACAGTAGCTAGTCCAGGTTGGTTAAAAACATTGAAAAGAAAAACAGTTGATCACCCCTGACATGACCTGGTAGATGTTTTTTGGTGGTCCACGATGGCCTTCCTGCTAGAACCCAGCTAACTTGTTTCAAAACAACTAAAGCTGGATTTTCCAACAGGTTTATTTTGGGTTATCTATCAGATTGGCTGTCTGATATCTTTTTAAAAGAAAAACTGAAAGAAGCTATCAATATGCAGAACCCTGCCAAAAGAAAGACCACCCTATGGCAGCCCCAGATAACGAGATAGACAATGCGAGTCCTTTGATTCGTTCGCTCAGTTGAGCGAGCTGATGCTTTGATTCGAGAATTCAAGAGATCTTGTTCTCATTCACTTTGTGTCCTCTGTCGTTTGACAGATAAAGCTGGGTTTACCTAAGTTTTCCATTCCCCCCATAGAGAAGAACAAAAAAATCCCTGCTTAGTTTGATATCCACCTGTCTGGGAAGAAGACGCTTCAATAAAAAGTTGCACTGCCTCCGTTTTGTTCCACCCCACTGGTATACTCAGATTAAATGTGCTTAGGAAGGTTTTGAACGATCTCAGTCAGCCCGTCGCCTTTGGCTTGCCTTTTCAATAAGGAAAGAGTTTGAAATAAGAGATAATTTTTCATATTATTGCTTTTTCGGTGCACATGCTATTCTTGCTTAAGGCAAAGCATATTATTTTGGCAAGTCTGGCGAGGGTGCGTGAGTTAGGGTCAGGTGGTTTGCGGTAAAGCCGGCATTTGCGGTGAAGCCCGCGAGGGGGTAATCACGGGTAAGACAGACCCCAGCCGGGATCAAAGACCTCACTCGACAGAGCACTTGACATTTACATCTCTATATCTCAGTCTCTCTCACATCTACACCGCTCGCAATCTCAAAAGCGACCGGCAAGCGGGTGCACATCAAAGTCTGACATTTTATAACGCAAATACTGGCAAACTCCTGTGTTTTTGTTTTTGCATCTTTTGACTGGGTCTGTTTGTGAATATTACCCTCTTTTTCTCTAGATTATTCCTTTCATTTTGGAAAAACATTAAAACAAAGATCATGGCTTAAATTTGCATATGAAAGGGACACTCCACTTTGTAAAAAAATATGCTCATTTTCCAGCTCCCCTAGAGTTAAACATTTGATTTTTACCGTTTTGGAATCCATTCAGCTGATCTCCAGGTCTGGCGCTAGCACTTTTAGCATAGCTTAGCATAATCCATTGAATCTGATTAGACCATTAGCATCATGCTCGAAAATGACCAAAGAGTTTCGATATTTTTCCTATTTAAAACACGACTCTTCTGTAGTTACATCGTGTAATAAGATCGATGGAAAATTAAAAGTTGCGATTTTCTAGGCAGATGTGGCTAGGAACTATACTCTCATTCTGGCATAATAATCAATGACTTTGCTACTGTACCATGGCTGTAGCGGGTGCAATGATATTACGCAGCACCCCAAAACAGTCCCCAGCTATTGAAAGTTACCATGGGGACTATTTTCAGGCACTGCGTGATAACATTGCGCCTGCTGAGTCAAGTATTAAATAGGAAAAATATTGAAACGCTTTGGTCATTTATGAGCGCGATGCTAATGGTCTAATCAGATTCAATGGATTATGCTAAGCTATGCTAAAAGTGGTACCGCCAGGACCAGAGATCGGCTAAATGGATTCCAAAATGGTAAAAATCAAATGTTTAGCTCTAGGGGAGCTGGAAAATGAGTCTATATTCCAAAAAAGGGGAGTGTCCTTTCAAGACTCACAACTTATCATTGCAGTTTTTCTTTAAATTATGTACATTATATAGTAAATCACAAAAAAATTATTTTTACTTGCAGACGCCACTTAGACAGGTTTTGGGAACAAGTCACGGCCGACTAGAAGTCATGTCAGTATTGTAATAACCTGCTAGCTCTCCTGCTATGGCTGAGAGCCTTCCAGCCCTTGTCCTCTAATGGCATGTTGTTCTCAGCCCCTCTCTCTCTCTCTAATCACACAGATGGACTAGTTCCCTGCTCTCATCTCGTCCAACACACACTCGTATGCCGTAACACCTCCACTTCACCTAATTCCGCGCCACACTGGTGGGAATAACCGCATTTTCCGGCTGATCCCTCTGCAGCGCATCAGGAGTAATTACACCACAGCTAATTCCAACCAATCTCACACTAGTAGTAATCACAGGCGTACGGCAGCCAGTGCGGCCCAGTACAGCATATATACGGGGAGAGGATGGAGAGGGAACCGTGCCAGGGACTGTTTTCGCAGGCAATTTTGCATTGCTGCTGTGTATCTCAATCATTGGCTCTGCAGGAATCGAGCCCCAGCTCACAGCGGTTCCTGGCAAAGTTGTACACTTCACTGTTTATGTGTGGGTTTGTTTTTCTATGAAGCAAAAACTTTTGAAGTGAAGGAGCTTTGGTGTTCAGAGTGTCGCTATGTGAGCAGTCGTATCGTAGTGGTTAGAGAGGCAGGCTTGTAACCTGAGAGTTTCCGGTTCGAGCCTCACTGGGCTGGCAGGTGATGACTGAACCCAAATTTCTCCCTAGGAGCTGTAGGGATAGCAGCCCACTCCTTATGGTGTCTTTGGTGATGACTTGCAGTGTGTGTGTTCACTACTCAGGGTATATGTCCATGTCATTTTCACTATAGGGAGTTGCTAGGGTCTTTCTAGTGGTTGCCAGGGTGTTGCTGTGTGGTTGCTGATGTGTTCCTAGTGTTTTAGTGAGGTACTAACGAGTTAGGAGGTGATCTGGTTGCTAGGAACTACAAAAGGTGCTAGGGTGCTACAAAAGGTTCTTCACAGTGATGGCATAGAGCAGTGCTTTCCAATCCTGGTCCTCAAGGACCCACTCCCAGAAAGTTTTAGATGTCTCCTTATTTAACACACCTGATTTAACTCATCAGCTTGTTAGGGAGACATGTTTACCATTTTGGAAGGAGGCTGGTAAGTTGTATCAGGTGTTTTAAATAAGGAGACATCTCGAACGTTTTGGGAGGGGGTACTTGGGGACCAGGATTGGGAAGCACTGGCACAGAGCATAGAAGAACCATTTTTGGTTCCTCGTTGTATTAAAGGTTAATAAAAGAGCCATTTCAAACCTTTTAATATTTTGCAGGACCAAAAGAAAAGTTTTTCATGACATTTTTGGGTAACACCTTTATTGTATTTTAGGGTTGTACCCTTATGAATATTAACCATGGTTTAACTATAGTTATCATGGTTATTTTTCATATTTGTAGTAAAACAATGGCACAAATTTACTATGGTTTCACTACAGTAACCATAGTTTAACTAAGGTACTTGTAGTCAAACTGTGGTTATACAAATGGTAATTATTCCACTATGAAAACATGCCTACTACACTTGTACTTTAATTTTTAATAACATAAGTTTGAAACTTGCATTAATGTGCCACAATTTAACACCCAATGGTTGAGGTATGTTTGAATCTTTTATTAGGATGCACAATAGAAACATTATAAAAGAAGCAAATGCTCCAAAAGGAAACTGTCACAGAGAAAGAATTTTAAAGAGAACAGAGAATAAGGTGTCTGTGACAAATACAGATCATTGTTGCATCCAATGTATGGATATTTATTCTCACATTGTAACAACTGTCTGAATCTGTTTTATTCCCACTGTTTAAATTTACAACCAACAGATCATACTTGCGCAGCAGCAGCGCAAACAAAAACACACGCACGTATGCACACACACACAAACACACATATTTTATTGCGTGTCCGCACAGACACACACTGACAAACGCAAATCCCCCAAGCGGTTTTTCGTATTTAGGAAGCGTAGCATTTCCCCAGACCGACTAACTAACCGTGCAATTGACATCTTAGAAGCTCTTTCTCTCTGTTGGAGCCACAAAGTGACTCCATAATTACGATGTGTGGCGTTTACGGACAGACTACAGCAGAATACAAGGCCATGATAAAAGCTCTATTATTTGACTGGTCTGGAATCAGGCCTCCATGTCATGCCTTGTTAATTTTCTCAGAGGCTTGTTACCGCAGGGAAATCGCACTGTAAAATGTTGAGCATGAAGGACCCATGCTCAGATTGCCGCATGGGTGGCTGATCCCTGATCATCTTATAAACTAAGATTAACAGACAAGATTGATACTAGGTCACTTAGACAGGTGTTAGATTTTATAGCAAATATGCCACAAAGATTCCCTGAAATGAAGTAAAAAAATGTAATATACATCAGGCAATTACTGTACTGTCATTAAAGATATTGCACAGTTGTTAAAAAAGTAATTAATGTGGATTTGCAACATAATGACACCTAGAGACTTTAAAAAAGATAGTTATTTTAGTTTATGAAAGTTAGTATTAAAGGACAATGTTTATCGTACACTATTAATAGTTTTTTTAACTTGACTCCTCCACTCACTATCTACTTTTAGTGCATGATAAATGCAGATTTAAAGTCAGGGTTTATTTATATAGCACCATTTATACAACCACGGCTAAGCAGTGTGCTTTACGAACCCATCATAAAACAAACACAAATAAAACAAAGTAGAGAGAGAAATGAAAATAAAAATTGCAGTGGTAATAATAATAATATGGATACTTTAGATTATTAAAAGCAAGTGAATAAAAGTACGTCAACAGTGACATGAAAATTGGTAGTGAGGGTGCAGATCTTTTAGTTTAAGTCTTAACCATGGAATAGATTCTTTGAGAGGCTTTGAACCCCTGATCTAAAATCTCTGAAAGGAAGCATGGGTTTGAATCCCACTTATGACACCAAATTGTTGTGAAAAAATTCTGAAGGAAAACAAACTTGTGTTTTAATATTGTATTTAAGCATCAAGATGATAAAGGTTGACAATTTTACAACATATTGAGAGCAAAGATTACAGTGAATTTCTGTTTCTAAGCTCAATGCTTCTAAGCTTCCCCCACACTGTAAAAGTGAAAAGTTGGATCAACTTAAAAAATTACTTCAATTAGGGGCTGGACACACCAAGCTTTTACGCCCACGGCAGGCGCATGTTTTCAATTGTTTCCAATGAAAGCTTGGCGTTTTTCAAATAAGCCAGCAGCTAGCGGTTTTCTTCCGCGCTGAAAACCGGCGCACAGCAGTTTTTCCTCGCTCAGCGCTGAGCACGGAGAGTTGAAAAATTTTCAACTTTGGATGAAAAGGTCCGCTCGTCAATGTCAGTTCTCACGCCGTCCAATCACAGTGGAGGAGGGGTGGGACAAGTTTTCAGCCGCGTTTAAAAGTTTTGGTGTGTCCAGCCCCTTAGTAACACTTACATAAAAAAATACAAAAATAGACACTTATTTTAATCAACTTACATGTTTCACCTAAAGTGAAAATAAAGTGAAATTTTGAAAAAAAAAGCTGATCCAAATTTTTACTTTTTACAGTGCAAGTATTTATAGACGAAAAACCCAACACCTTGTGTGGAACGTCACGTATTCTTCTACTGTTTGTGAACTTAACCCTTGTGCATTGTTCAAATTCACTAACCTTTCGTGTTGTTTGTGGATGAAAACATCTACTAAATTAAACAGCTGTAAAAATGTATGAAATAAATTTCCTTTTTTCTTTTCAATTTTTTTCATAAATATGTTAATCAACTTCAGTTCTGATCAAAACTGTCAAATCTTTACAAAAATTCCATGATTTTAACTCTTTAATTGCCAAGTTCATAAGTATGTGAGTAAAGATGTTACTTATTTGGGAAAAACACACACATTTTTATACCATTTTCACAGTCTTGAAAATGTCAAAGATTAGTAAAAACATTGGCTTTGATGCATTTTTAGTTTTTGTGCAGCATCAGATTTTATTTTTTTGTCCATCATTTACTGTTTCTACCGTATTTTCTGGACTATACGTCGCTTTGGGGTATAAGTTGCAGCAATCGAAAATGCGTCATGAAGACGATAAAACATATAAGATTTTATATATTAAATCATGCCGTTTTTGTACAGACTTGGTTGGTCAGTACTGAGGTTGGCAAACAGATTTATGCAAAGAAAAAAAATAATCTGATACATTTTTACAGAAAAAAATCTAAGCATTTTCCCAAAAAAAACTGTCAATTTAAAATTAACAGCACCAAACTGGCACACATAAAAACAACTCCCTTTCCTATAGCTCCGTTTCTTATACTCCTCCTGACCTTGGCCTAACACAAACTAGTCAGCAGGGGCGAAAATCTCATCTAAATGTTGGGGGGGACAATAAACATAAAATTTTTCAAGAACAATTTTTGAAGGGGACACCAATAATACAGGCAAAATTGTACTTGCAAGGAAATGGGTACAGATAGAAAACGTTTCTCTTTCTCTATGAACGGACGCAAATTTAATTTTAATACATATGAATGCAGAGGTGAAAAGAGTAATACAATTTTCTACTTAAGTAATAGTAAAGTTACTTTAATAATATGTTACTTAAGTAAAAGTAAAGTTACTTTAATAATATTTTACTTAAGTAAAAGTAAAGTTACTGGTCTAAAAATCTACTCAAGTAAAAAGTCATTTTAATTTTAAGAGTTACTTTTTTACAGCGGGGAGAGGTTTCTAGTATAGTTCACAAAGGAAGGATATATACATCTCAAACTATGTTTTTAATTGTAAACATCTCTACAATTAAAGTGCAATAACAAATGTTAATAAAATAAAAAGCTTTTTATAACTAAGAAACATTTATGGAATTATTTAATGATTTTTACAGGTGAGTTATGCACTTTTGAAGCAAAAATAATATGAGGTCAGCAGCTAGTAAATACAATCATTATATGAAGGTTGTAATTGATGTATTGCTGGTAACATACATTGTTATTAAACTATATACATAAATGAACATATAATGAGATGAGTGCCATGGCTATACACTATACATCCTTTACACGTTTATTAGCTCCCAGACCTGTGTACCTGATGTCTTTCAATCTATCTCTCTCGCGCTCTCTCTCTCTCTGCAATGTCTAATGATCTGCGCATTCTCGAGGACGTTCTCAAGTTGTTTGACTTGACGCGAAGCTGCTAGACCTCGGAAGATAATGCGCATGTATTAAAAATGCATCGTGCAAATTAGCGGTTAAACACGGTCGGCAATTCTCAAACTCCGTACTCAAGAGCATGAACCCTACCTGAATGAAACAATCGCTTTGCGTCAATGGCCAGGGGTTTCTTTCGTAAGAATTGAATTGAGGGTCTGCATTAGCCTGCGCCTGTCTCGTCCCTCTCCATGGTTCTTTTTGCGCGTTCCCCCGCCCATCAATCAATCATCCGACCGTGGCGCGTCTTTATCACCTTACTTTTTTATTTATTTTTACTCAGTAACGGATATGATTTAACATGTAGCGAAGTAACCAACAATACTTTAAACATACTTAAGTAAAAGTAAAGTACAGATTTTAAAAACTACTCAAAGTAAAAGTACACAAAAAACTCAGTTACAGCAAGGTGAGTAAATGTAATTTGTTACTTTCAGCTCTGCCTCACCTCTGCATGAATGCATAAAAATGTTTTCTTGATCGTTTATCTGCTTCTGTTCTCAGAAAACGAAATATGTTCATGTTTATATGTCAAAATAGTCCAGTTTTAAAACATATGAGGATAAACTGATAAGTGATGGGAAACGTTGTATTGTATATAGCTTATTAACGCGTCGGCTCCGTACACTTCTCTACCACCGGAATGTGTGGTGGTGAGGTAAAAGGGGCGTGGGCAGTGGACCAAACCACTGTGAGGCAAGGGAGGGGGAATCCAAATATTTAAAACGTTTTTTTGTTGTTGCTCCGTTTGCATTTGTATTGTTTCACTTCTTACACAACTAGTTTAAGTATTATAAATCATTAAATTATTTTCAATACACATATTCTAATGATAATTTAGGGGGGACAACCCTCAGATAGGGGGGGTCCTGTCCCCCCCGACCCCCCCGGGATTTCCGCCCATGCTAGTCAGACATTTTTACCTGATTATACCTGAATTAGTTGACAATATGGGTATTGCTCGTTGCAATTTAGAGTAAAGATTCTAAGTGGCTTTTATGAACAGAAAATTATATATTTTTAGGGACTTGAAATGGGGAAACAAATTGGGTTTTCATATTTTTTGCTCTAAAATGCAACATTATAAATAATGTTGTGTCATGATTACTTAATTGTGTACATAAATACAAATTTAGGGTCTACAGTGTATTTGTAGTGACATGAATATTAGTGGATGAATAATTCATAAACATTTCTTACTATTACCTGCATGTAAAAATAAGTGGTGGAGAGACACCTATACTCTAAAAAATGGTGCTAAATAGCACTTAAAGTGGTTCACTGGCTTGTTATCATAGGGGAACCATTTTTAATGCTAAACAAAACCTATGTGGAACATGTTTTGCACCTGTGAAGAACCATATATTGCTATGTAAAACCTTAAGTAGTGCCTTGGTCATGCTCTAGCACCACTTATGGTTCCCCTATGATTATGAGCTAGGGAACCATTTTTAGTGCTAAACAAACCTATTTGGAACCTGTGTAGCACATATGAAGAACCATATTGTGCTGCTATGTTGAACCATAAGTGGTGCTTTAGTCATGCTTTAGCGACTAAACGTGAAACAGGTGATGACGTATGGATCCGAAACATGGAGGACAACTAAACACACAACACACAGGCTACAAACATTCATCAACACCTGCCTCAGAAGGATATTAAACATCTGGTGGAAAGACAAAGTCAACAATGTGGACCAGTGGAAAAGGACAAGCCAAGACCCCATAGACTTACAAATCTGAAAGAGGAAGTGGAGTTGGATTGGACCCACCCTAAGAAAGCCTGTCACAAACATCACCCAACAAGCCTTGAAATGGAACTCCCAAGGGAAAAGAAACAAAGTCACCCCAGGAACAGCTGGAGAAGAAGTGAAGAAGCAGAAATGTCCAAGTGTGGGCTCAACTGGGGAGAGCTTGAGCAAAAAGCCATAAACAATGTGAAATGGAGGGTATTCGTCACAAACCTACAATATGCACCCATGAGGAGCTAAGGGCTTAACTAAACTAACTATGGTTCTATACAGATGCTATAGGTGCCATATAGTGCTAAAATGGTTCCACAAGCACCATTTAGAGTGTATGCAGAGAAATAAAAGGCAAAACTCACCCATGCATTAACACAGAACATATGGATGATGTTTTTCAGGTGTAGCTGCAACCATATGACAGCGTCGCTCCGCTGCTTGCAGAATAGAGTGCTGATGACACGTTAAAGGGTGTTTTGGTGTTTTGTCTCAGGGGAGAGAGAGAGACTCTCCTCGCCCACAGCAGGTTGGCACACAGAGATTCTAATGGAATGGGGGTGTAAGTCTATACGAGTACTTATGCTCACCAGAGGGGCACGATTGCTTACTGCTGGCACAAAGATTTGCTTGGGTCCACTGTAGGGTTGTAATGAAACTGGCTTGTCCAGCAGATGTTTGTTTGCCATCAGCCTGACACACTTCTTGATCCTCAGGGCGCTGGCGTGCTGCGTTTAAGGGTGGGGAAGCTTTAGCATCTGTGAATGCGTGTGTGTGTGTGCGCATGCACTTTTTTGGCACATTTATTTGTATGTGGGTGTAGGCCATCTGTCCTCAAAGTAATTGCTGAAATTTATATGTTTCTAATTCTATACAGACTGTGTGGCCTTAAAATGGGTGTTTTAAATAAAAAGTTTACCTTGTCATGAAAATAATGTTAAGGGGCACCTATTATGCCCATTTTTGAAGGGGACATACCATGAAAATTTGAGTTTTTCCATGTTTAAGTGCTATAATTGGGTCCCCCAGTGCTTTATCAACCTAGAAAATGTGAATAAGATCAAGCCTGTAACTTACAGTAGTTTTGGTAAACCGTTCTCCACAAGCATGTGAAAAAATAGGTCATTGAAATAAGATATAACAATATAAAAGATTTATTGTTGTACTGTTATTGTTCAGCATATATTGTTGGATTTGAAATGATAAAGATGAATATAAAATAAATACTTTTACTGCAAAACTCAAAGAGTGACAAAGCGCAATAAGAATGCTTTCTCTTTTATAAAAAAAAGTGTTAAACTTATCCAGCTTAAGACAAATATAAATTCAAATGAAAATAATTAAAGCAATTTGATTGTTTGTTTAGTGCAATTACGGAGCCTCAAATAACAACATAACACAGAGTCTTAATGTAATAAAGTTAATGAGCCATTATGTTTAACTCTTGACTGTTAATATACTGATGCAATATAAAATGCACAAGGTATTGTTAAAAGCTCCCATAACACACACTGTTTCTGCACATCTGATGTTCATCTGGAGTACCTATAGAGTAGTGCTACATCTTTCATATCTCTGAAGAGTCTTTAGTTTTATTAGTTTTATAAAAGACAGATCAGCTCTAGCAATTCTTTTCCGATAACGTACAAAAACATTTGGAAGGAGGAGTCACAGGCTACGGGAGGAGCGAGTCATGAGTCATGCAACACATAATATAATAATAATAATAATTCCTTACATTTATATAGCGCTTTTCTCAGTACTCGAAGCGCTTTACATATGAATGGGGGAATCTCCTCAACCACCACCAATGTGCAGCATCCACCTGGATGATGCGACGGCAGCCATATTGCGCCAGAACGCTCACCACACACCAGCTTATTAGTGGAGAGGAGACAGAGTGATATAGCCAATTAGTATGAAGGGATGATTAGTAGGCCAATGGGCAAGTTTGGCCAGGATGCCGGGGCACACCCCTACTCTTTTTCGAAGGACATCCTGGGATTTTTAATGACCACAGAGAGTCAGGACCTCGGTTTAACGTCTCATCCGAAGGACGGTGCTTTTTGACAGTATAGTGTCCCCATCACTATACTGGGGTGTTAGGACCCACACAGACCACAGGGTGAGCACCCCCTGCTGGTCTCACTAACACCTCTACCAGCAGCAACCTGGTTTTTCCCAAGTGGTCTCCCATCCAAGTACTGACCAGGCTCAGCCCTGCTTAGCTTCAGTGGGCAAGCTGTCTTGGGCTACAGGGGGATATGGCTGCTGGTATATGCACTAATATGCACTTACGTGACGATTTTCAACTTAACACAGAAGCCTTACTTACCGCATGCAACCGGTTGGGACTTTTCAACGAAATCCAGCGGTAAACAAGCACATGCAAAACTTCACAGCTAGCTCAGATAAACAAAATATATCCATTGTTTCCATAATGCTGGCTTTCTTCTCCTTAGGTCCAAAAACACATTTCTTCTTTCATGCCATTGTTAAGTCTTGACATAAAACAAAGCTGTTGCGTGAAGTGGCGCCTAAGACTTCTAGCGTCCTTGGTTCTCGCCCTCCCGCAGATTGACATGTGGGTATGCTTTTCTGGGGGATGTGCTCATAACAATAAATGATATGTATGGCTTACCGCTGATACGTCACATACGTGGAACCGTATTCGAAAAATACTTTCTGAAACTTGTATGAACCCTGGCGAAGTGCACTCGGCACAGAAATACTCTGTAACACGTCCAACTGCTTTTTTGACACTTTGCCTATGTTTAGCATAAGGACACAACAACTAATATGCGTTATATAAATATATGGTGTAAAAACGTCTGAGTGCTGCCCTCTTCAGGTTGAACTGTGGCTACTGCAGTTGAATTTTCCTACAGTATTGGATGTTGTGGTACTGCGTGATGTAAGCGGTATGACCATACGTAAGCAGGTTCAAGCTCACCACACCCTTGGTACGAGCTTAGTTCGTCCCCTCTATCTCCGTTGGGGTCTGCCCACTTCTTTTTGCATTTTTCAAATATTGCCAGTGGGTGGAGTCAGGCTCTGACCAAGGGTTTAGTTACTCTTTAAAAAGATGAAAGATGCAAAATAAAGTGGAGAAATCTTCCAAAAAGGCAGCTGACATCTTGCGCTGCTGACGTCATTTGGAGCCAAAGTCTGTGCATTAGTGATCAAGAAGTCCTGCCCATCTTATAACTAACTGAAAAATAACTAAAATGTCTTAGAAAAACAAACACTATAAAGGTACATCAGTGTGATATAAAAGAACTAACATAACAGAATATTTGGGAAAAAAATATTAGATTTTTAGGTTTGGCACATATCCAATTTGTTTATATGGAGAGGGTTGGGTCAATGACCTATACTGCAGCCAACCATCAAGAGGTGATCAAAATGTTGCTTTAAAATGGGTTCACTTTCAGGACATGGCTTTGTCCATACCAGACAGAGATGCTCACAAGTCTCTGAGCTCGAGTCCAAGTAACGTCTGAAGTCTCTGGGCTCGAGTCCAAGTCAAGTCTCAAGTCTCGTTGTAACAAATAAAACTCTAATAACAACTAAAGAAATTACAAACATTTATAAAAAAGAACAAACTTGCACATTAAGTAAGGTCTTAAATTAGCATTATGTACAGAAATTAAATTAAATGGATAATAACACGGTCTTTATTGTACAAATTAAATATTATTATTATTATTTTTAGAGCAATAGAAGTGATTTTCTGTTTGTCTTGGGTTGTTTGATTAACATAAATGAGACAGACTTAAGTAGGTTAATTGAGGTTACTGTCTCTTTAAGAACTAATAAGCCCAGACTGGTTTCTGACTGGTTTCTTAAGACATAAACAAATGTTTTTATTAGAAAAAGAATACTGTGAGATCAGTTTGTGTATATGTGCCCTGTCAAGAAAAGAAAGATTTTATGTTGGCTTAACTTTTGAAACACTTCTCTCTGTATGTGCACTTCTGAGGGCACTTAAACGCGTGTCACACATAGGCGAAGGGCGAATTCCAAACAGTGCTTCAGGAAGAAGATGCAGCAGTCGCTTCACATAAAAACATTACGTTGTTTTTCATTGCTCTATTCAGTAAATGTATGCGCGCGCGGAGCAGATACGTCACGTGTTACGTCGTGGGCAGGTTGTAGGTAACGGAGGAAGGGGAATAACAGCAAGCTCATCAGACATTTCCTAAAAATAAACATTGTTCACGAGTCGCGCGGCTCGAGTCGAGTCTGAAGTCTTTGAGGTCGAGTCTGAAGTCTTTGAGGTCGAGTCTCAAGTCGAGTTTGAAGTCACTGTGTGTGCAACTTAAGTCGCACTCGAGTCCGAGTCTCAAACTCGAGTCCTCATCTCTGATACCAGACCATAATTTTTAGAGTGAATTTTTAAAATAATTGTATTGGATATTTTTTAACAAAACAGGTAAATAATGACATAACTCTTTTTTTAAGCAGTTTGAAGCAAAACAAGAGATCTGGGCATTGAAACCAATCTTCTAACCATATGTCGGTTTTTAGTCCTTCAAAAAAAAACCAGTTTCAGTATTTGAACTATTTGCCACTCACATCTGTCAAATCTAAATAACCTGTTTCCTTCTGAGAGCAAAACTGAAAATAACTATTAGCTTGGCTGGAATTGGCCTAAGGTAATATTCAATTGTAACATCAATTAGTGTTCTCATTATGTGTGGCCTAACAATAATTACTTGCCATTATTTCCACGCTAACAATTTTGAGCCCTGTAGTGACGTACACTGAGACTCCTTTTCAATTCTAACAGTATCTGGAAGGACACTTTTGGTCCTGAACCCCGCTGTGGTTTCTCCATCAGGGACGGCCGTTCACATCCCATCTCAATAATGACCTTCACAGTTTCCAGAAGTGTGAGACCCAGCGGCAACTGCGTATCAGAGCAGAATGTGCCCTGATGCCTAAAACCAGGCCAATAGTCGTGTTTAATGTCACCCATTGGTATTGCTGTCTAATCAGCCCCCTCATTCAGCACCAATCATGGCTGCTGAAATTAAACATTAAACATTTAACAGCAGATTAAAATCTCCATTAGTTTGAAAAGTGCTAAAATGCTGGAGGAAAGAGGTCAAGTTTTTAGGTCTAATGTGTCCTAGTTTATCTTGAAGGTCAGAGGCAATTAATTAATCAACAAATAACACAAAAAAAAAACACAAGACATTTTGCAGCATTTATTTAAGTTGCAGTACATAGTTTTGGCCTCTCTATCGCCCTCTCTGTTTAAACTATAAAATTGCAGTTATTTCCAAAATAATTATCTGTACGTGCGTTGTGCTTTCGCCATGCTGCCCTGTGCAGATCAATTGGATGTCTGTGATCACCGCATCTGCGCAATGTGTCATTATACATTCACATGCTTACAAGTTAATGCCAAAAAAGCATTAATGTATCTGCTATGTTTGTTTTGACTAAATGAAAACGTGTTCAGAGGAAAAGCCATCTCTGCTCCCCAGTAGGTATAAGACTCTCCGCAGTTGATCTTTTAGGGCTCTATCTTACACCCGGCGCAATGCAGCGCAATGCGCGACGCAAGTGTCTTTCGCTAGTTTCCACCCTAATTTTCACGTTTAGCGCCGCGTTGTTTAAATAGCAAATGCATTTGCGCCCCCTTTTGCGCCCATGGGCGTTCTGGTCTGAAAACGAGGTGTGTTCAGGCGCATTGTTGGCGCGTTGCTATTTTGAGGCAACTAAAATAGACTACGCCATTGACCAACAAAAACCTGGTCTAAAGTCTAAAGTCAATGGCGCAATGTGTTTTATGTTATTTAAAGAGCGCATTAGTAAAATGCGCCTATACACGGGAGGACAACGCGGTTTTGCTTATCACAAGGTACATGAATGCGCAGCAGCACAAAAATGCTTTTAAATATGAAAGATTAAAGGATTGAATGTAAAAGATTATTATTGAGTCTCTTGGACATAAATGAGGATTAATTATGAGACGTTAGAAGGCGCAAAGAGCTGCTTCACCTGCAGCCTGGTAAGTAAATAAATGCTTTGCTTTGAACAAATGCGTCTGTTTTTAAATGTTTTTTTAATGCTACCTCACGGATTTATTGTATATGATGACTCTGTACCTGTGGATATGGTGAGATGAGAAATTTTTTTAAGTAATGCTTAAAAAAACTCTTTGCTAAAAAAAAACGCTGTCCAAAGTGCTGAAACGTGAGGAGAGCCGTTTGTAAATTCTTTATCTCCTGATTGTTACAAATAAAGTATTTTTAGAGTACAAACCTTATCTTACATACTTGTAAATTATTTTTTGATGATATTGGATAGCCATACATTTAAAGCAATTACAAGCCTGCTTTTTACTTCCATGACTAAAAGAAAACGGGTTTTAAAGGTTTTAATAAAAAAATAACAATTTCAATACAAGTGAAATAAAAAAATAACAATTTCAATACAAGTGAAAAACAACACAATTATTTAACATTAATCTTAAACTGGGGATCTTCTTCCTCCGCTTAGTTTTTCAGTTTACAAAGTCCGTCATCTAAATAGGGATTAGACATAACGTCAGCGCAACTTGCTTTTAAAGGGGATGAGAGCTGTGACTCTCATTGGTTTACTGCACGTTACGCCCAAAATACTCCCATTACAATAGGACCTACCCTTTTCGACCATGCGCTCGGCGCAAAAACCATTTTTCCCGTCGTTAAATTAGCAAAAGTGGATTCGGACACGCCCATTTAGACGTTGCGCTGTGCGCTTTAGACAATGCGCTTAGATCGTTAAAATAGGGCCCTTAATGTTTTAACAACAGACGATTTCCCAGATGTAATGATGTAAACAATTGACATAATTTTACATGACGTTCCCTAAATGTTCATTTAAACTTTACGGATTAAACGCCCCCATCTGTAAATGACAGGTTTAAACACGATACAAACTCTTTCCCAATCCCCATTCGTAGCACAAAAATGTAATGAAGTATCCGGGTCCTCAAGCAAAGATTAATGACTTTTTCTAACTTTTCCCACAAAGCAGACCCTGCCACTCAAATTTCAAATCATTATTTTGTCCTTTTTTTATAAACCGAGTCCCAGAGTGGATACGTCTGAACACGACACTCTTGGTGATTCGTGGGTATAGCCAATCTGTATATTTTGTGATACGATGATGCCATCACCCCACATTTGACCCTAGTCAGACACGTACTAGCAACAACAGTGGACCTCATGCTTTCCTTTACTAAAGAAAAATCTTCTTCTCCTTTGATACTAAGGTAAGCAACAAATGATTATGGACAGCAACAAGGTTTATGCCATAGACTGTAAAAAAAGATTGACGACGCAACGCCGCTTCCTTCCACTGTAGTGAACTGAACATGAAATGTACGACGATGTTAGGCAAAAACGTCAGTTTGGAGCCAGGACATGCGCAGAAGGAATCATCCGTGGAGCCTGGAGGCGGAGCCTCGGTATGAAACACTTGCGCGACCAATTCAACCACACGTAGGGTGGCCAACTTTCTCAGTGTGAAATACGGGACAAAAGGTGGCCTGCCGCAGCAGTGTGAATATGGTTTTGTGTATACAGTGTATTAAGCCATTTGTCAAAATGATAGCTAATCTCTTATCCCTTTGGCAACATACGGTAGGTTTATTAATAGGTTTGTTTTACAGCAAGTAATTTTTAACACAGTCCTTTAATTGAACCGTTACCTTTTATATCTGTCTAATAACAAAACACTTGTGACTCCTGCACGAAGGGTAAAAACTTGATCCTTTACATGTAAATCTTACGTGTGACAAACTAAACTGTAGTTTTTTTTTGACTCAACATCAAATACTTTCATTAAAACACACTTACAGTCTTTGAATCATAAGCGTGAGAATTTTCATGCAAAGTTGGAAATACCTTTGGGCATTACAGTTTAAGGTGTTTTAGGCAGGCCTGGATCATTAATCTCTTCAAAATTGAGTAGGGGTGCTCCGATGATGCTTGCTATGCTTCTCAATGAATTACGGTGAAATGCTGATACATCCAAAAGCCAGAGGGCGCTCTCGTGCAAAAACTCAATATGCGCTGTAGACGAAGAACCACACACAAGCAGCTATGATACGCAGATCCAGGAAATGGCTATTGGATATATTTATATTGCTGTTTTTCAAACCGTTTCAGGTATTTTCATGATAATAAATATATGTATAATGATTATGTTTGATGCTTTTTCAAATGCTTGTTATAAACGAGTCAAACTAACAGTGATTTCAGATCGATAAGGACTTACTGATCAAAAGCTGTAGTACATGAAATAGCTGTGAATAATATTGTCTGTGAGATTCAGAATAGTTATCGGCCATGTATTATTAGTGTATATTGACATTTATCGGAGCACCCCTAAAACTAAATGTCAAGTTCTTTCTGATCCCATTTTTTAAACCCTAGTTAGTGTTTAATGTTGCAATAATAGCATAAATAATATCTGCAAAATGATAAAGCTCAAAGTTCACTGCCAGGCGATATATTTCCTTTAACAGAATTCGTCTTTCAAAGCCTACAGCGAACGGCCGGTTTGGACTACAGTCCTCTACTTTCTGCTTTAATGACGTCAGTAGAACAGTTTTTCGACTTAACTCTGCCCACAGGAATACGTCAGTCGCCAGTTAAGCTAACGGCAAGCTAAGCTGCTATCGAATCACAACACACTAAACAACTACTGTACACAATCAGAACTCATTACGTATTTCTGAAGGAGGGACTTCATAGAACAAAAAATACATCAGCCCGTTTTGAGGACAGTGAAAACAGTAAATTGTGTGAAAAATACCGCGTTTTTTACACATAAAACATGAACACTGTAAACACAATCAAAGCTTCAAAAACACAGAAAGAACGGGACCTAACTATGCAGATCTTATACATGCACAAACAGCTAAATAACCCACTATGTAAAAAAAAAACCATGAAATCGTATACGTTTAGGATTCAATTATCTTAAACGTATACTGATTGTGCTTGAAGGGGTCTGTGATTGGATGAAAGGTGTCGGAGATCATTCTCAAGTGTCATGATCAGCACAGCTGCTGCTGTTTGTGGCGCCACAAAAACTAAAAGGTGGATGACATCAACGTATGACATCAAGAGTATTTCGAAAGCGATAACCTTGTTGCTGTCCCAACTAGTTTTATAAACCAACATTATACAATCTGTCAAGCAGAACTGATCCTAGAATGTTATATTATACATTTGTAATGTAAAGCTGAGGTATCATTACAGCGACACAAATTTGGTGCATCAGCGCTTAGCTGACAGTACACATTAAAACCTTTGCAAGTCCTAGTGGTGGTTGAGGGCTTTATTTTGGTGGCTAACTATGATGGATCCCTGCAAGGTCACTCTGTAAATTGGCATAATAACCACAGTGCTTGTGCGGATAAAATCGATATGGACTGAAATGCTGTGCACACGCAGCAGGTATTTAAGAAGTTCTGAAGAGGAAAACTGTTGATGTGCTTTGGCTGTGCGTAATTGCTGATGGATTGGACTGAAGAAATAAAAATCAAAGAAAAGATCTTTTTAATACCTTATTTTTTCTAGACATCAGTGAGATTAAATTGAGAGCAAAAAGACACTTTTGACAAATTGAAACCCAGGATTCTTAAAAATTTCGTCATTGGAGTTTCAGATTTGTTAACATATTTCTAATTCAGTTTACAGATTATTTAACCTTTACAGTGTACATTAATTTTAAAGCTCTATACCATTAAAGCCTTTTAACAAGTGTCTCATCTGTTTCTAGTTTTATTTTGCATAACCAATTTTAGGAGAAACATTGATACTTAAACGGACACTTCACTTTATATACTCATTTTCCAGCTCCCCTAGAGTTCAATGTTTGATTCTTACCGTTTTAGAA
The DNA here is from genome assembly GCF_030506205.2 of Paramisgurnus dabryanus. Lineage (NCBI taxonomy): Eukaryota > Metazoa > Chordata > Actinopteri > Cypriniformes > Cobitidae > Paramisgurnus > Paramisgurnus dabryanus. The sequence continues at coordinate 28,147,216 of NC_133345.1, read as the reverse complement.
TCCATTCAGCCGATCTCCCAGTCTGGCGGTACCACTTTTAGCATAGCTTAGCATAATCAATTGAATCTGATTAGACCATTAGCATATACTCTCATTCCGCCGTAATAATTAAGGACTTTGCTGCCGTAACATGGCTGCAGGAGGCGCAATGATATTACGCAGTGCCCCGAAAGTAGTCCCCTGCTATTGAAAGTTACTAAGAGGACTATTTTCGGGCAGTGCGTAATATCAGTACTGAGAGTATAGTTCCTGTCCATATTGGGCTAGAAAATCGCAACTTAAAATTTTCTGTCGGTCTTAGTGCACGATGTAACTACAGAAGAGTCAAGTTTTAAATAGGAAAAATATTGAAATTCTTTGGTTAGTTTTGAGTGTGATGCTAATGGTCTAATCAGATTCAATACATTATGCTAAGCTATGCTAAAAATGGTACCGCCAGAACGGGAGATCGGCTGAATGGATTTCAAAATGGTAAAAATCAAACATTTAACTCTAGGGGAGCTGGAAACTGAGCCTATTTTAAAATTGTAGAGTGTGCCTTTTAACTGATAACTTTTTAACAATAAGTGCAATTCAAAATACCCCGTACATGGTTAGATCTTTATCTATAGTTTTGTTTGTTTTATTGTTAGAATAAAATTTTGTGAGAGAACTTTCTCATCACTTTTGCTACCTCTCAGCATTACAAACTAAATAATGTTTATTATTCCTCTCAACATTTTGTAAAGACCCACATCTAATACATAAGAAGAGGTAAACCCTTACATTTAAAGAAGAGAATTTCTGGAGATCACTCAAACACCCCTTATGCAAGTCTAATGAATTGCATTCCACATTCTGTAAGCGTCCTAGCCATCCAGGTAGAAAAAAATCAATGCAGACAAAAGATTTGTTTTCCACAGAGCTCTGATTTAAAAATAAACCGAATTGTGCTCTGCTTGTATTTGTGTTTAGTGCTCGTATGATTTTTCTACAAAGTCCAATTACCTTAAAAAAATGCAGTTTCAAATGTTTCCCTTCTTAACTTTAGAAAATAATTTGTTAAAATGATAAACACCATTTAAATTCTTCTTAATTAAAAGTGTCTTTAGGCTTTCTTACTTTTACATCCGTCATCCGTTTAGGTTTTGCATGTTAGAACCTTTCATTGGTTTCATCATGTCATTTATTAACTTCTTAAAAGGAATGACTGGTGAGGACGCAGAGAGAATTGAGGAGCAGATGAGAGACGAGAGGAGAGATGAGGGTCTCTAGATGACACTTCTCTAGGTGGTAGATCTCAAGATGTCTCTCCACTGGTAGATGCTCATATCTGCTCAAGTATCTCTCTGGAGACTGACGTCTCTGCACATACTTACACCTGGTGAAGAGGGTCTCATGAGAACCCATCTGGGCTGATAATAGGGCACACATATTGTACACCACATTATAAGACATAGTTTTTGTCTACTGCATCCACAAATATAAGATTAGGTGACTAATATTGAAGTAGAGTTGAAATTTGTATACATTGTGAAATTATTTTTCTGTACAAATCTTCGCCTGTGTTTATTTTCCTTTTTTTGGGGGGGGGGGGTCCCCAGAGTATGTATGTGAAGTAAAATACCATAAAGATAATTTTTTATAACATGTTAAAATTGCCACTTTGTAAAAATGGGCCGTTTTTGGGTGTGTCCTTTAAAATGCAAATAAGATAATTTCTGCACTAAATACCAGTGATGTAGTTGGATAGTGCAGATTAAGGGGATGTATTATCCCCTTCTGAAATCACAAGGGGACCCAAATATCAATTACCTATTTTTTAATGCTTACAGAGAATGTTTTACCAAAACTAAGTTACTGGGTTGATCTTTATCACATTTTCTAGGTTGATAGAAGCACTGGGGATCCAATTTTAGCACGTAAACATGAAAAAAGACAGATTTTCATGATATGTTCCCTTTAAAACATGCTATCAAGTTATGTCTTGCATTGACTGCCTATCTGTGGGCGTTTTCAGCAGCTTGTTCGGCGTGCGACTAAAGGCTGTTACTCTCTGGGGATTTGCGAATTAATCCGGTTGGCAGGTGGAGGGCTCTGCAAAAAAAATGTTTGATTATGGCACAAATGCAACCTTGCTTTCCTTCGATGAAGTGCGCCCGTGCGAGAAGAATAACCACACAGTTGTCCACTTCATTTATGGGTGGCTTTGGAGATATGTCCTGAGACACGTGATGTTCCTCTCCGATTCTCACTCCTGTTTTCTGCTTGGCTGGACAGTAATTTACTGGGCATTGGTGAGCAAGACACGCCATCCTGCACACAAGAAAAGTGTCCGTTTTATTTGTATCCTCTTTCTTTTCTTCCTCTATGTGTTTCTTTGTAAAGATAGCAAGTTTTTAGGTCTCAGCAGATACTGTATCTATGGATATTATATGATTTTGAAAGTACACTTTTACTTTTTAGAAAGCTCTTTATTTTTTGGGAAAAGAATAGTTTGGCCATCAACAAAATCAACGAAGTGTTCTGTTTTGTCAGTTCAGTTTTGTGAATGGAAACTTCATTTCCATTTTGCTGCAGATCAGTGAACTTTACAGATGGACTGGTAGACCCCAAATATCCAAAGTTGCATAGAGGCTGTTTACACCTGGAATTAAGATGCGTTTTGGTCGATCAGATCACAAGTGAATGCTAAATGCAGGTGTACAACATTTTAAGCTTGTCCACTTTCGACCACATTCAGAGGTAGTCGAAAATGCATTTGACCGGATTGCTTTTGTGGTGTAGATGTGGATGTGGTCGAATGTGTTTGAGCAGCCACAAAAGACCGCCTACTCTCCGCATCTTAATCTAATCTGATGTAGCAAGCACAAGGTTCTTGCATTGGACATGACTTTTAGCGCAATCTTTAGGCTTTCATTAATGTAACTGAACTGGGTGCTATCTTTTATATTAGTTTCATTTTGTGAGTGTGTGAAAGTTGTGCAAGCTTATTTCATCAATTGCTCTTAAATATCAAAGAAAGCTCTTACATATACATGTACAAAACATGACATAATATTAGTGTGCATCAATTTAAACCCGTAATTTCTTCCGGTCGCATTTAAATGAAAGCAGACATTCCCTCAAAATACCAGGTGTAAACTTGTATGTGTCTCTCTCGTCCACTTGTGATCTGATCAATAAAAACACATCTTAATACCAGGTATAAACAGCCCCATAAAGGTGACCAATCAAATTTAAAGTGTTTTAGCCAGCTCCCCACATTTTTATATAGAGCGTATAGCAGATGGTCAGTGAATTTATTTATACAAACTTGATTCTGAGGCTCAGCTTTTCAGTGTTGTTTTCTTTCTTGGATCATTCATTAATGAATCAGATAGGGAACTCAAAAGAAGTTTCTGCTTTTAAGTGAGTCCATACCATGGGGAGTGATTCAATAAATTAAGATTTCCAGAGTGAATTGTTTTGTCATGCCCCTCTTTAAAACAAGGAGAAAAATGCCACACTTTCATCCAGCTTGCCCTCCAGGTCTCTTAATGAGTTGTGTTATTGGATACGAAAACTGCTGTTTACACGTCGAGGGATTGCGCTGTGAGATCTGAGGCGGTCTTTAAGCTTTATTCAGCCGATGGCAGCCACTACACAAATGTGAATGAATAATGTATTTAGAGAGGTGAGGGCCATTCCTCCAGCACCTGCCAAAGCCCCGGTGATTTTTAGCAGCACATTTCAGCAATTATTTTGATCTAACTGCTGCTTTAAAGGAACTCCACTACTATTGTTATCTCAGCTTTTTTTCTTTTCTCCTTTCTTAATTGTTTAAAATCTCGCTTTACACCTGCATGCATTGGACTTTAATGCACCTAGAACGTTTCTGAGACAATTTGCATTTTCTTTTACCTCAGACATGTCAATAACTTCAAGGGTAGTGTTTGTGGTTGTAAAGAAAGCTAATGTTTTGCTCTGGCTCAGTAATTACGTGCACTTCATAAATATTCATGAAGATTAATGAGCCTTTTAAAATACGGTTAGTTATTTCATCAATAAGTGTTCAATCATGATGCTTTTGGTGTTCCAATGTTCCCTACAGAGTCAAGTGCATAGACAGAAAGAGATGGACAGACAGATAGACAGACAGAAAGATAGGTAGCCAGACAGACAGACAGGCATACAGACAGAGATGGACAGACAGACAGAGACGGGCAGACAGACAGATATGGACAGACAGATGGAGATAGACAGACAGATGGAGATGGACAGACAGACAGATATGGACAAACAGACAGATGGAGATGGACAGACATGCAGACAGAGATGTATGTAGACAGAGATGGACAGACATACAGAGACGGGCAGACAGACAGAGATGGGCAGACAGACAGAGATGGGCAGACAGACAGAGATGGACATACAGATGGAGATGGACAGACAGACAGAGATAGACAGACAGACAGAGATAGACAGACAGACAGACAGACAGAGATGGACAGACAGACAGAGATGGACAGACAGATGGAGATGGACAGACAGACAGACAGACAGACAGACAGACAGAGATGGAGAGACAGACGGAGATGGAGAGACAGACGGAGATGGACAGACAGATGGAGATGGACAGACAGACAGACAGACAGATAGATTTGGACAGACAAACAAACAGAGATGGACAGACAGATGGAGATGGACAGACAGACAGAGATGGGCAGACAGACAGAGATGGACAGACAGATGGAGATGGACAGACAGACAAACAGACAGACAGACAGACAGACAGAGAGAAATGGAGAGACAGACGGAGATGGACAGACAGACGGAGATGGACAGACAGACGGAGATGGACAGACAGATGGAGATGGACAGACAGACAGATAGATTTGGACAGACAAACAAACAGAGATGGACAGACAGATGGGGATGGATGGACAGACAGACAGACAAATAGATGAAGATGGATGGACAGAGAGACAGACAGGCAGAGATGGACAGACAAATAGAGATTGACAGACAGATGGGGATGGATGGACAGACATACAGAGATGGACAGACAGACAGAGATGGACTGACAGGAAGACAGCAAAGATGGACAGACAGACAGAGATGGACAGACAGAAATAGACAGACAGAGATGGAAGGACAGACAGAGATGAACAGACAGACAGGCAGAGATGGACAGACAGACAGACAGACATACAGACAGACAGAGATGGACAGACAGAAATACAGACAGACAGAGATGGACAGGCAGACAGAGATGGACCCATAGACAGAGATGGACAGACAGAGACAGACAGATAGAAATTGACAGAGAGACAGAGATGGACAGACAGACATAGATGGACAGACAGGCAGGCAGACAGAAAGACAGCCAGAAAGGGATGGACAGACAGACAGAGATGGACTGACAGACAGACAGACACACAGAGAGACAGACAGGCAGACAGACAGACCAACAGAGATTGACAGACAGACAGACAGACATACAGATAGAGATGGACAGGAAGAAAGGCAGAAAGAACGACAGACAGACATACATGGACAGACAGACAGATGAAGATGGACAGACAGACAGGCAGACAGACAGACAGACAGAGATAGACAGACCGGTAGATATGGACAGACATACAGTGACAGAGAGGCAGGCAGGCAGACAGACAAACAAATAAACAGATAGATAGTACAGACAGACAGTGACAGATAGACAGACAGATAAATAGATATACAGACGGACGGACATACAGACAGACATGGGCATGTGTGGATTGGGGCTTGGGTAATAAGATACAAATACAATGCAACAATAGCGTAATACTTATTGTCTTGTTTCCAAAGACAGTACATTTTTTGTGCACCTGTCTTTTTTGTGTCAGTTTTTATGCATTCATGTCATTGTAATAAGGGAAGTGGATCTCTAATGTGCAAAACGAACAGACCTACAGTGTACATCACTTGGCACTTGCTGTGTATTTGTAGCATAACAAGGCACGCTGTCAAGGCACCATCTGTAATGAATTTTAAATTTCCATGATTTTTCTCGCTGTTGTTGTTGTTGCTCTCAGTATACCTTTCGTTTTTTCCCATTTTCCATCGGCACATCAGCCGCTCTGCTGTTCGCTTTGAAACGCTCAGCAGAAACAGACAAGAAATAAGTCTGGCACTCAGGGTAGTGCAGATGCTCCCGGATGTCGCTTTGAAATATTTAAAGTCTATGTAGACATGCGGCAGATGTGAACAGGGATTGTGGATTAGTGATTGTCCCACTGGAGTTCTCTGAAAAGATGTCCCAAGTCCACTTTACTTTTAACACTTTGCATCCAAAAAAAAAAAAAAAAACATGTGCTGAGCAGGATAAAGAACACAGATTATGTATTTAACTGCTAGAGGCCTAAACCGTGACAGGCTGTATCTGTTCCCTCAAAATTTTCTGAACTCTCCTATTACTATTAATATTAAAATATTGAATTCTGAAATATAGGACATATGGTATAGGTGTCATCCCTCTTTCTGTGTTTGTTTATCTAAGCACTAAGCATCGTTTTTGTCATTAACATGCATTATTTGACAGACACTTTGATTCTAAACAGCTTTGAGTGGAAAGTACAGTATACATTTAATTCCCGAAGTAAAGTCGAACGCACAGTCATGCAAAGTATTTTTTTTTTACTTGTACATTTACATTTCTGATGACAGAAATTGCATCAACTGCAGTGTACCCGGACCCTCGTGTAAAAAATAGATCATACTTCGACCTTGGTACAAAATGATACCCATGACTGCCTCTTTGAGAACCTCTCCGATTCATCTGCACCCAGAGGACTCAGAAGCACTTTTTACTCAAAGATTAAAAAAACACATGGCAAACATGTGCAGGATTTATCCGTGGATAGTTTGATTTGGATTTATTCACACTGCACTTCCGTAAATGTTACGGAAATTACTAACTCCCCCTTTGCGAGAGCGACCCCAGAATCAATTACTGGACATGTTTGCATGTACACATAAGGCACTTATGGGATTTTTTGGGATCAACGTGCTGTGTGAATGGGGCTCATGTCTCAGGGGAGATAAGTGAATCTCTTAAGCTTTGAACTTGTCTTACCTTCTTTTTAATGCAGTGTAGAAATACTGAATTCAGCGGTTCTTTCAGAGCACCCAGATTCAATGAAGCTTCTGCAGTACCACTGGGAGGACATTGTTTCTTGCCTGTTACTAAATCCCTTTTCCCTGTTGTTGATACATCTAAGGTTTTAAATATACCTTCAGTATGATGCTATTGTTAGAAACCATTATTCAGAAGGAAATAGAGGAATGTATTGATTTGAGCAATGAATACCTATAGAGGAGTGCTGAGGGACCAAAAAAGGGTGAATGTTAGTTGCCAATAATGTGGTCTCGTGGCTTTCCTGGCAAATGATGTCTCATGGACACTCAAGGGAACGGATACATCATTACAATGACATAATTTGAATACAGTTTAGGAAATGTCTCTTTTTAATTCTTGAAATTTTAATCAAATTTGCCAAAGCCTGCATGATACTGAATATAAATTAATTCATAACAAAATTATTATTAAGAACTTCACATAGCTATTATATTTACTTGAATTCAATTGCATTTTACTTCTTCCTCAGATAACAAGTTTGCACCCTGTTTGCTACAGTACCTTTATTCAAATCTGATCACAAATGCATTGTAATTTAAAATGCATTTTCTATTCAGTTTTGACACCTGGAAGGGATAAAACAATGAAATAAACAATTTTTTATCGTTTCTGCATGCACCAAGTACCAAGAAATAATCAACCAATAAAAGCAAAAGTGTCTAAAAGAGCCCAACTCTCCCCCTTCCTGCCTGCTCTATCTTTCACTTTTCACATGTTTTTATCCAAATTAAATCCCCGTCTGCTCTCTTACAACAGGCATGGCAATGAGTGGAAATATTTTTACAGACACATCGATGTGACCCTGTCGGGTAAATTTAGCCCCACCGGGAGGCTTTAACATGAACATTGAGCTTTATAATCTGCTGAACCGTGTCGATGGCAAAATGTCATGACGATGTTCAAGCTGACACAAAGCAAAACACAAGGCAAAGGGGAGAAATGGAAACCCCGCAAAGATAAAAAATAATTCACAGAGATGGCAGAATGAGACGCTTCGGTGTTTTTAATGTTTCTTATCTTTGAAACTGAGGTTTATATCCTGAATGACTCGAGATGGAGCCGCACAATCTGTGATCCCTGCACATCTGTTCCTTGCACTAAAGAGCAAAAACGGTTCTCCCAAAGGATGAAGCTTGAAAACATTAAAACGCTTCAACTCTTAGGCTTCTGATGCAGACTGTAGTGATATTCTTATATAATCTGATTTTCACATTTGCATCCGACCTCAGTCGTTTTAATATCTATAGCTTGATCTTTTCTCCTATACATATATTTAAGGCCTTTATGGGCATTAGGTTACCCGTAAACAGACCTTGTGACCCAGGTTGAAATCTTTTTCACTGCTTGCTCATTAGTTCCTTTAGACTTAAAAGTTGAGGTTGTACACGTTTTAAATAAATCATTAAATATTCATAGTAATAGTTATTACTATTTGCATTTATTTTAATGGTACCCCAACTACTGTATAAAGGCTTGTTTGCCTTAATACATTATAATTGCCTACTAAAATCCATTCTGAGAAACACATTAAATATTTTAATCACTTAAAAATGTGTGCATTAAAGTCTCTCATATTCTGTTTGATGTCTCATTTATAATTTCACATTCATGTAGCCAATGCCAGTGTTAATCTAATAAACCATACAAGTTTTTATAGTCAGGACACTCTTTAAAACATTTATATTCATACAAAGCAACTTGCAGTACAGTCATGTTTTTATTGTGTTTTTATGTCTGTGTTCCTGGGTATCAAACCCAAGACTTTGGCATGGCTTTCATCGTGTACCGGCGGTATCATTTTAAAAAGTACACCTTTTTACCTAAAAAGTGCATATTAGTACCTCAGTATATAATGGTATCAAATGTAAACATATCTACACCTAAAGCTGTGTTCACACCAGCCGCGGTAGAGGCGTCAAACGTGAGTGATTAATTTAATGTTAAGTCAATGTAAAGATGCGTTTACACGCGTCTGGAGGTCTCGCTGCGCGAATGAGGCGTTAAGCGTGGCACGGTAGACGCAAATCCGCCTAATTTGTGCGTTTAGTTCATGCAAATGACTCGAATTGAGCATTGCTGTGGGAAACACGCAGGTTGTAAAATCTGAACTTTGGCTGAAAATAGCGCTGCTTTAACCAATCAGGAGCTTGTTCTAGTAGTGACGTGATTACAGGAAGTCGCAGAAGCCCCTCCCATTACGCAAATTTCCGTGTGAATGTCTCGAATGACTAGAATTTCACGTGTGGCTTAGACGTGCGAATAACTAGAAGTTCACATTCGTGAATAAAGTGTGTAAACTCAAAATGTTCAAGCGTCCAACTACGTGCGGATATCGCGTTTTTGCCGCCTCTATCGCGTTTGGTGTGAATCCAGCATAGCCCATCAGTCACATTAGCTACAAGATACAGAGCGACAGGCTACCATTCATTTTCAATGGGAGTGGCCATTTGCCAGCGACGAGCTCGCCGCTGCCTCGAGCAAGGTGGGATGAAAATAGACAAGAAGGCTATTTTATGCAAATTATGAGCGATGCGACAAAGCGACTGCCATTCGGGGGAAAAGGGGCAGCGTGACATAGGTCAGTAGCTCGAGTCGAAGAAAATAATTCAAGATGGCGGAAAATGTGTATTTCTGTATATATCTGATAAGTTTGGCATTTTATTTCATAAATTGTGTTACTTTTATCGAGAAATAAATACTTTTAGATCCAAAAACATCTTTCTTGTAACTTAACAATACCTCTGAAGTTACTTTTGATACCGCTTTTAGATACTAGCCAAGGAACGCCCATCAAGCAAGTGCGTGAGAGTACCGGAACCCAAATTTACACTTTTTTATGGTATAGTTGTGTTAAAAGCTTCATGCACTTTGACACTATGCTTAAAGCTCCTACTCTATTTACAATAACAACTCTTTAATTCACATTCGCAGTTCATTCCCAAGCAGACTTTTTGTGAAGAAAAACAACTGAAAGAGAATCATAGCCTGAGTGAAGTGTGTGCGTGCGTGTGTGTGTCCAGTAATGCGACTGAAAAGAGGAAACTCTCAAAAGTATTATTTATTTTCCCCTAATATGTAATTATTAATGTCAAGGTATTTGAAAATTGCTGTTTACAGGGTGGCAACCTGTTATTTATATAATTGTCTCAGCAGAGCCAATAGTCGGATTATTGCTGCTTTTGTAAACACAACTAATGAGGTTCAGTCAGACGCGTTCAATAATGTGAAGTGTTTGTTTGTGCTTTACACATGACCAAATGTCCTATTTTTCTCAGTCAGTCACTGTCAGGTATATTTAATGTCTCCTGTGGCTGTGTAATGGGCTCCCCTGTGTGCTTTAGACAGCTGACGATCATTTTTATCCATCATAGCAGATAACAACCTTCATAGCGTGACAACTTCTATTGCCCCATTCATTCTCAGCTGATCTCTGTTTAGTCAATGAGTGATATTTTTGTATAATGAATAATTAAAGGAATTAACTTAAAAGTCATTATGTCCTCATCCGTATACTTTCTAAGCACAAAAGATGTATGCATCATTAAACACCAGTGAGGTTTTTTGTTGTTGTTGATGTTGAATAATGGGTATCTCTCTTTTAGCAATATTACATTGGATAAGACCTAAATGTGAAGGAAGTTACTTAAATAATTAATTGAAGAGCTCAGATGGTCTGACATATTTTTAATATTGCTGAAAACACCTAGGTTAGCGGCCCTTTAGGTTTCTGTAGCTTAATGCATAATGTTAAATATAATTCAAAATGTCACAACTGTAATCTTGTTTGCACCCATCAGGAAATGATTGACAGATCGAGAGAAAAAATGAGATAAAGTCACACAGAATAAATGTGGCCTAAAGAAAAGACTCCTCCTCATTGTAACATAACAGACAGCCTGCAATGTCGATCACCAGATGCCCACATTTTACCAGTGTGGGCCATGAGCATGTTACAATAAACTGATGTGAAAATACAAGAACTGCTCTTGTCAATTCACTATTGCCCTCTGAAACTGAGTGATTTCGATGTGTTTGTAGTTTGTTTTGTTGCGGATAACCCGAGGACATGTTGACTGCCCCGAGAAAAGACAGAGCTCTTGTCCATATGTATCTCTGTGTTCACATGGGTTGAATGAACACCAGCGGGGTATAAGTGCACTTGACGGGCTGTAAACACCCCTAAGATGCAAGTCAAAAAAAAGCAGGGAAAAAAGAGAGAGAGAGAAAAAAGGAACGCGACAGCAAGAATGTTAAACAGTGGCGTCTAAGACAGATGTTTTGTGTGGGGAAAGACAGCAGGATAGCTTCTTCTAAGGCAGGGGTCTCAAACTGGCTTGGGGCCCTTTCTGAGATTGACATCTCGTCGGAGGGACGCAGAGCTTTACATAAAAACACAATATTTCTGTAAATATACAGTTTTTCTATTATTTAACATATAATAATACTCCAAAAAAAGTATATATTATTTTAACAGTATAAATATTTTCTTATAAACTTTATACGCTGAAAAAAAATCTCTGGTTGCACATGATTGAATTAAGTTTTCTTAAAATGATTTTTATTAAAAAACTTTTGGATCTACATGATTTAATTATGTCACCATTTCAACATGATTGAATCAAGTTTTCTTAAAATGAAATTCATTTTAAGTAATGATAATTTCATTTTAAGATAACTTTATTTAATCATGTGCAACTGATGTCCAGAAGTTTTTTTTTTGTGTGTAAAACCTTTCACTAAACTAACAAATTAAATATTATACATTGCAACCAGGTAGTATTGCTGTTTTGATTTATTTAGGGTTTTTTAAGTCACAGACTTGACTTGGTTAAGTTCCATCTCTGTAAAAATTCATATTCGGCTACTGCTCGATGTATAACTGCATAGCCAGCAACATAATGATATATATCCTTCATACTATACTTAGGCCCAATCCCATTTCTCTGTTTTACCTCTTACCCTTACCCCTACCCCTTAGTTGTGCACGTTTACGTGAGGGTAGGGCCAATTGGGATAGCCCTTACTTTCACATGAACGTGCAAAACTAAGGGGTAGGGGTAAGGGGTAAGACAGAGAAATGGGATTGGGCCTTATATTGAGATGAGTGAGATGCATACGTTTTTTTGCAATTTTCTCCTCATCTTTCCTCTTTTTCCCGTCATGGCACCTGATCCTATGTCTTCCGGTCTCCCTCCCTATGAGGTGTCGCAATTGAAAGTTGTGACTTGATGTGAACTAACCCCGCAGCAGCTCTTTTCTAACAGAGTAACAGCTGAGAAACCCTGCAAAGTAACCCTAATGCTGCATTTACACCAACCGCGTTTTAGGCGTCAAAATCGCGTCTACCGCCACTTGAACAGTTTGAATGCATTCGCGCGTGTAGAGCGAAGTAGACGCACGGAAAAAGCAAACATTTGGCGCGCGTCAGAGGCAAACTACGCTTCTTGTGGGAGGGGCAAGTGCTATGCGGTTGTCTGTTTGCAAGATGACTGATGTTGATTGTGCATTTATCGAGAGAGTTACCAGTTTGTATTTGGAAACCTTACTATAGGGGGAAAATAAACGGTGCGGGTCGATAAAAGTCACGTGACTCAAAAGTAAAATGTGTATTACAACTTACCAGGTTGCCCAATGTCCTCACTGACACTCTTCCAAGCGAGGTCCTTTTTATTCCTGTCTCCTCTATAGAGATAAGAACTTGTGTGGTATAGCTCTGGGTGACTGCTTGCGGACAATATCAAGCCTTCATGCTGAATGAGTGACTCCGGGCGGGGCTGCCACCACAGCAGCAAGCAGGCTCCTGATTGGTTAACGCGGCGCGAAATTCCGCCAAAGTTCAAATTTCCCAACTCAGGCGTCAGCCGCAAATTCGTGTAAACTGAAAAATGCACAAAAAGCACCATTTGCGTGTACCGTGCACAACGCACAATTCGCGCCTTTTGTGTGAACTAGACGCGCGAATGAGGCAGAAACGCGTTGTCCGCGCCGCGCCAAACACCTCATCCACGCCGCAGGACCTCCAGATGCGCGTCTTCACATTGACTTAACATTGAAATCACTTGCGCTTCACACCTCTACCACCGTTGGTGTAAACGCAGCATAACAGGTATGCTCTGGTAGTCTCCAAAGTCCTGACCAGATTAACTGATCGCATGGTGACAGTTATATGATTGACGTGAGGTGGAGATGAGAAATTAAATTCCGATCACACATTCCCTTATCCTTGCCGTCACAGGGAGTGTGGCTCATGGTTGCATAGCAACGGAAGACATGCAACCTCCGCTTTGGAAAGAAAAAGAGAACATTTAACACACATTTTTGTATGGGACTGTGAAAGGCCCCTTAAATATACACATTGAAAAAGTCTATAATCTTAGTTTTTAAGGGTCCTACATATGCAAAGGGTGTCTCTTTTAAAATTGACATTCTGTATTTAAACATGGTCCTGATCCAGTAGCCATGTACAAGTGATTGTAAAATTGAAAAAAAACTTAATGTACATCTATTTACATGACAAATGTAGTGAGCATGAGCTCCTGTTGTGTTGAGATGTCTGTTTTACTGAAAATGAGCCACAGTGGGGAATCTGGTTTGTTATGATGTTTGATAACCTCTATAACGTGTACGCCACTATAGCTTAATTCACATTGGGTTTTGTTTAGATTTTCAATGCATATAAAAGGCGCACATTGAGAAGGTTTTTAATAAAGCTGTATTATTTTACTACAGAAGTGCAGAATCATGACATTTGGGTTTTAATGGAATATTGTACTTGAGAATGAGAAATCTGTCATCATTCACTGACTCTCATGTTGTTGAAAACACAAATGATTTTATTTAATGGAACACGGCAGGAAAACCTGAATTTGTGTGCTTTTTCCTATACAATGAATGCGGATGGATGCTGTCGGGCTTCAAAGGAAAACATTTGAAGTTCCTAGTCATTTCACTGCAATAACACATTTCTTATTTTGTAATTTACTTTGTAAGTTACTTACTTTGTATCTTCTTAATGTCTTACTATTGTTGTCTTGTTTTACAAGTATCATGTAGCTCAAATATCTACTATTTGATGCTCGTAAAAATGCATTGACTTGCTGCCCCCTCCTCGTTCTGTGATTAGTTCCCTATTTCTATTTTTTTTTTATGAACATGTAGTTATTGTGTCTATTACACACATAAAGCACATCAGACCAGTAAATTATCACAACGCACTTATATTTTAGAGAATGTAGATATTCCATTGTCAGTGGTTTAACGCATCCACTCGTGACCCACCAATTAATCAGATTGCTAATTAATTGACCCACCTGACTGGCGGACAATCCATATATCTTTAGCTCTCACACGTACATTTGCATACCCGTCAACATTGGGATTTAAAAATAGGAAGAAATTTTCCTAACTGATGATTGTATGTTTGTAAATCTCTTCTGTGTCTCTTAAGGCCAGTGTAGAGGAACATAACTTGATAATGCATCAAACCCTTAACACTACAAACTCTGATGTGAGGAGTCTGAATCATTACTGGCATTGATTATGCTGCAGACTTATAACTGCGCTGGTCTGGGCCAGACAAAAAGAGCGACCTGTGCTTCAGGAAGCAAGTGAGAGTGATGTCATGCATTACTGGCAATGATCGCAACACTCTGGTAATGTGCTGGCAGAGCGAGGAACTCCCCCATTTTGGCTACGCCGTGTAATGCATCTTTCCTGATGGGCTCTTTGGGTAATGCAAAATGGCAAGTGCCATCATTGGTCATTTCCACTGGGGTGAGAAGGGAGGGGAGACTCATCATCCGTTACCTCAGATGGGTCGCTAATTTGAGCTCTTAATGTTCCACTTCAGAGCCAGGGAAGTTGTGTAGTCAAGAGCCCAAAGGAGGTGATTCAGTCCAAGTTTGACAGCAAGTTCTTATCAGCATTATTTTTTCACTCTTACACTTAAAAAATCTGGCACAGAACCTGGACTATTAAGATATCAGCTTTAAAGGGGCTCATTTTGCCTTAAACCTTGAAAGGTTGCATATTGCTTGATGTTTTTAAAATTATAATAAAAAAACTGCAGAATATTTACTAATATTTAAAAATCTGTTTTAAGCAGATATATACTAGTGAGTTCTTTCAATCCACGGGTGGGTAAAATATAAATAAACCCACAACAGTTGGTTTCAGTTAACCTATGCTGGGTCATTTCAACCCAAAATTCCGGTTGTTTCGACCCATGATTTGGTAAATTATAAACATCTTCTAGGTTTATTTTACTTATATATTTGTATATTTGTGTTACCTTGGATTGAACCAATAATAATTAGCTTCTCCATTGCATAGTACCCCACAGTTTGGTTTGGGTCGGGTCAGCTTACTTTTGGGGGTTTTTCCATTGGGTGCAGTACGTAGTACCTGATATTTTTTTTAGTACCACCTCGGTTGGGGTTTCAACCGACCCGAGCTGATACCAAAACGTGACGCAAAAACACTGTAGATCACTGATTGGTCTGAGAGATTTCGTCACTACCAGCGTCATCGCTATAATGTAAAAGAATAAGCTTTACCTTCATGCTAGCTTGCGCTGTCTCGAGTAAACCTGTTGTCATCTGTGCTTTCAAGTGAGTTCCCAAACTCCCTTTTAGCGATGAAAAACATCCACAGGTTGAGAATCAGGAACACCATAACAGTTTCTTCCAGACTTGCAGTTTGTAGCAGCACATTCGCGAGGCGCATGTCCACATATATGCTTAAATGCAACTTAAATGAGGCTCAGCGGAGCGCATCGACTGACACCACGGGTATTTGAACAGAAACTGTGATGTGAGACACTGATAAACGCGAAAATTTAAACGCAATCTATTTGTTGTGGTCAATTAAATTTTGTGGCGGACTGAGAAATTAAAAAAAATGTATGGGAATGTACGACAACGCTGTCACTTGTATGATGTCACAGCAGTAGGCAGCGCAAATATAACGACATGCCTATAATCCCTCCCACTCCAAAGTGTCACTAAACTCGATGGAAAAGTTAACCAAGTCAAATGGCGCTTTTCCATTGCATAGTACCCCACGGTTTAGTTTAGTTTGGGTCGGGTCAGCTCACCTCACTTTGGTGTGGTTAGCTTTTCCATCAAGTTTAGTATCACTTCGGAGTGGGAGGGATTATAGGCGTGTCGTTATATTTGCGCAGCATAACGCTGTGACATTATACAAGTGAGAGCGTTGTTGTACATTCCCATACATTCATCTATTTCTCAGTCTGCCACAAAATTAAAATTGGCCACCACATAGATGTTTGCACATCGCGTTTAACACTACCTCTGTCTCACATGACAGTTTCTGTTCAAACACCCGACCCGTGGCGTCAGTCGACGGCGCTCCGCTGAGCCTCATTCAAGTTGCATTTAAGCATATATAATGCGGACGTGCACGTCGCGAATGTGCCGCCACAAACTGCAAGTCTGGAAAAAACTGTTATGGTGTCCCGGATTCTCAACCTGCGGATGTTTTTCATCGCTAAAAGGGTGTTTGGAAACTTATAGCAGAACACAGATAACAACATGTTTGCTTGAGACAGCGCAAGCTAGCAGTAAGCTAAAGCTAATATTTACATTATAGCGATGACGTGACGATTCTCTCAGACCAATCAGTGATCTACAGTGTTTTCGCATCACGTTTGGTATCAGCTCGGGTCGCTTGGAACCCCAACCGAGGTGGTACGAAAAAAAGTATCGGGTACTACGTACTGCACCCAATGGAAAAGCTCCCAAAAGTAAGCTGACCCGACCCAAACTAAACTAAACCATGGGGTACTATGCAATGGAAAAGCGCCAAAAGTGAGGTGAGCTGACCCGACCTGACCCAAACTAAACCGTGGGGTACTATGCAATGGAAAGCGCCATTACGAGGACCGCACCGACATACTTTCATACATTCCTACACCCTATCCAAAATCTTACATTAAAGGCGGAGTCCATGATGTTTGAAAGCCAATGTTGATATTTGAAATCACCCAAACAAACACGCCCCTACCCCAATAGAATCTGGAATTTCTGTTGATAGACCCGCCCCACACATACGCAACCCGGCATTTGATTTGATTTGATTGGCTATAAGTGTGTTTTGGTAGTCGGCCCGTTTCCTTCTCCAAACCGTTTTTCAAACATCGTGGACTCCGCCTTTAAGCAAATGAGCGGCGCCTTGTGTTACCTTCACTAAATCATGTTCCCGCTCATTTTCCTTCACTTCTTCCTGCTGGTGAAATGACCTTTCTTAGCAATCCAGTCAGCCACATCTCTTGCAACATTCAAAAAACAATTAAAAAACCCATCTCCTCCAAATATACTTGACATGGATATTGACCGCATTTCTTTCTCTTCTCCCTTTTCAGTAAGAAAAACCCTCTCTGTTTCTCTAAACAGGTATTGTTCCGGAATAGTGAAAACTTGTATAAGCACCTTTTGTACTATTGTCTCCATGTGACACATCGTTTTGGATAAAAACTGCTAAATGCTAAAATGTAATGTAATGTAATGCAATGTAATTGTTATAATGTAATACTCTACAAATTAGGCTTTCACAGATTTGTAAGAGAGGCTCAGATAAAAGTTAGCTACCTCTAAACAGATTGTAGCAATGACTGTACACAGAAAAATCAAAGTGATGCTTCAGCATTGTTTGCAGGTGCGCAAATAAAAAAATAACAGCGCTACAGGGGAGCGTTAGGACCCCCATTAGGGGACTTCAAAGCTCTTTGATGAGACAATGATTTGCAGCGGGTTAACGCTCTTTGTGGGCCAATCGCTCAGGCATGTTGAGAAAGCTGTAACATATCTGGTCTGGGGTATTGCGCTCGCCACGTTTGTGTTTACTCGAGGCTGAGAGATTTGCCTTTTTGCTTTCGATGTGCAGCTCCCAGGGGCGCACAGAACGTACACGGTCGCTGTGGCGCTAGGAGAAGGGCGGAATGAATAAGTGATGTGGGCTTCGGGGAGCCTCAGCTCTGAGGCAGCGAGGCAGAGAGATTGAGGCGGTGAATCGAGGCAGATGCTAGCGTCTTAGCCATCACTGCACTCTCAGGTGGGCTCTCATGGAACCTCACACTGTGAAACGCAAATAAATCTTCTCTTTTCTCACTTTCTTCATACGTACCACCTCCAAACGCATGCCCACCCTGTCGTTCCTCTTCTTGTTTTCCTTACATGACCCTTGTTTTATCTAGCCTGTTTTTAGACTGTGTACAGATTGTACAGTTTTCTCTTTCTTTCTGTTATTTTGAGCCTTGTGGTTCAGCTTTTCTAAAGAGGAAAATATTCAGTTCCAGTCAGGCTAGAGAAAATGGGATCGTGAGAAGGAGCTGGGGAGAAACTAAACTTAACAGTCCAAGCACACTATTAGAGACTATTCTGTATTCATAAAGAACCCGACAGGCACACAAGAGTTCAAGTGAGCTCAAGAGCTTGTATTCAAACTAGAGCTGGGAAATGTATGACTAACAATGATTTTATCTTAATAAATGTATGTAAAGGCTTTAAATTTTAATGCAAGTATAATACAGTAAAATGATTTACATTGTTTTTACTAAATGGAGCAAGAATTATGTTTTATTATTTATATTCACTGTATAAATGCAAAAAATGACTTTCTTACTTAGTATTTTTGTCTCTTTTTCAGTAAAAATATTTAAAAATTCTTAAATTAAGATGCTTTTTCTTGATAAGCAAAACGACCCAAGAAAATAAGTCTAGTTTTTAGACCAAAAATATCAAATTTAAGTGATTTTGTGCATAAAACAAGAAAAAAATCTGCCAATGGGGTAAGCAAACTAAATATTGAAAATTTTTCTTAAACACTAAATTCAAGAAAAATTGCTTACCCCGTTGGCAGATTTTTTGCTTGGTTTATGCTCATCAAGAAAAAACATCTTAATTTAAGAATTTTTTAAAAAAATATTTTTTTTTTATTCAGCTTTTTGTGTCATTGAGCATGAATGTCTTTTTTGTGTCACTCAGCACAAATTTCTATAAAAAGTTTTTTGTGTCAATAGCGCAACTTTGTTTTTTGTGCCATTTTATGTATTGTTTTCTAATTTTTTATTAAAATTTTTAACTATTGTTGCTTGGGGTTGGTGTTACACTGCAAAAAATACTTTCTTAGTATTTTTGTCTTATTTTTAGTAGAAATATCTAAAAATTCTTAAATTAAGATCTGAGAAAGACCTAAGAAAATAAGTCTATTTTTAGACAAAAACTATACAATTTAAGTGAATTTGTGCCTAAAACAAGCTAAATTATCTGCCAATGGAGTGAGAAAAAAATCTTCAAAATAAGTTTTCTATTTTTTTTTTTTTTTGAGCACTTAATTCAAGCTAAATTTTCTCACACCATTGGCAGATAATTTAGCTTGTTTTAAGCACAAATACACTTAAATTAAATATTTTCTGTCTAAAACTAGACTTATTTTCTTCGGTCATTTGCTCAGCAAGAAAATACATCTTAATTTAAGATTTTTTAAATATTTCTACTGAAAACAAGACAAAAATACAAAGTAAGAAAGTCATTTTTTGCAGCGAGAATGACTTTCTGTTACATTTCAGACAACCTAACCCCAACTCTAACTTCAACCTCAAGCAAAAATTATTAAAAAAATCGGAAAAGAAAAACACGTCGAAGCCAATACATAAAATTACATCCTTACCCAAAACCCAAATCAAATTCCAATCCCAAGTGACCATGATTTAAAAATAAAAATTGAAAACTAATATTAAGATTAAGATATACTTTATTGTCCCCAAAGGGGAATTTTGTTTTGGACTCTGTCCATTCCGCAGCTTTACAGAGACAACACAAAAGACATTTTGCAATTTATAATATTGCACAAAAAAAATACACAACTTATATATTGCACACTCCAGAAGGCATATAAAATACACAATTGGCACGCTGCACACTCCATAGTACCCATAAAATACACAACTAATACATTGCACAGAATTAATATAGGTCACGCTCCATAAGGCTTATAAAATATACATAAAATACACAATTGGCATATTGCACATTCCCTATGGCCTACAAATCACACAAATGACAATTCGCACACATCAACAACCTGCATATTGCACACCCCAAAAGCCTACAGATTGCAAGACTCACATATTATACACACCTACATATTAGAGTTGATGAGCTTAATAGATATTTTTACGGTATTAGCCTACATTTCGGACCTCTAAATCTTCTGCCAGAGGGTAAAGGCTCGAATTCTGCATAAAGGATATGGGTCGGGTCTGAAACTATTTTTTTGTGCCTGTCTACCGAAAACAATACATAAAATGACACGAAAAAAGTCATGCTAGGCACACGAAAAACAATTTATAGAAATTCACGCTGAGGGACACGAAAAAGACCTTAGTGCACAATGACACAAAAAAGCTGATGATCTTGTCTATGAACACAAATAAATAAATCAAATATTTTGTGACTATACCACGAAATGCCTTGAGGTCGGGTTGTCTATTGTTCATACTGATAGATTATAAAAATAAAAATAAAGATGCTTAAAATTTTCTTCATGGTGTCATAAAGAACCATCTTTGATTCTCCAAAGAAACATTTTGGTCTCCAAATAACAATAGTTTTAATCCACTATAGATAATCTACTGTTTAACAGAAATATCCTGTGAATGTTAAAGGTTATTTATGTTACCTTACTTCGTGTTCTTGCTCAACTAGTATAGCACTGCATTAAAGCAATGGAAATAGGTTCGATCCCATACATTTGATTTAAAGGAATAGTCCATTTTCTTAAAAGAAAAATCCAGATAATTTACTCACCACCATGTCATCCAAAATGTTGATGTCTTTCTTTGTTCAGTCGAGAAGAAATTATGTTTTTTGAGAAAAACATTGCAGGATTTTTCTCATTTTAATGGACTTTAATAGAGCCCAACATTTAATACTTAACTCAACACTTAACAGTTTTTTTCAACGGAGTTTCAAAGGTCTATAAACGATCCCAAACGAGGCATAAGGGTCTTATCTAGCGAAACGATTGTCATTTTTGACAAGAAAAATAAAAAATATGCTCTTTTAAACCACAACTTTTCGTCTAGATCCGGTCGTGATACGTCAGCGTGACCCCATGCAATACATCATGACGTCAAGAGGTCACAGAGGACGAACGCGAAACTCCAGTGTTTACAAGTGTGGTGAAAGAGGACCGTTCCTACGTTGTTGTATGTCAACTGATACTAATTAATGTCTTTGTGTCAGCTTATTGTTTACAATGGTCCGCAAATGTGCGTTTTATATATGTAACACGTGACCTCCCTACGTCACTATGCATTTACGTTAGGTCACGCTGGACCGGACCTAGAAGAAAAGTAGTGGTTTAAAAGTGTATATTTTTTATTTTTCTTGTCAAAAATGACAATCGTTTCGCTAGATAAGACCCTTATGCCTCGTTTGAGATTGTTTATAGTCCTTTGAAACTCCGTTGAAAAAAACTGTTAAGTGTTGAGTTAAGTTTAAATGTTGGGCTCTATTAAAGTCCATTAAAATGAGAAAAATCCTGCAATGTTTTTCTCAAAAAACATAATTTCTTCTCGACTGAACAAAGAAAGACATCAACATTTTGGATGACATGGTGGTGAGTAAATTATTTGGATTTTTCTTTTAAGAAAATAGAATATTCCTTTAATGTGTACCTGTAGAATGCATGCAATGTAAGAGAAAAAAGGAGAAAAAGCCCAGTGGGAGAAAAAACTCCTTTGGAGTTCATGTGTATTTCAGAGAACTATGATTTGCTCTATCATTGTGTCTCTTCTTCTTAGCACCATTAGAGCAGACAGGCTCTCGTAGTGCAGATCAGCCACAATCACAGACAAACACTCAGGCCACTCAATAATTGCTGACCACCAACAGCAAAGGTACCCATTACCCATGAGGCCTAAAGACCCAGTACTTTCTCTGTTCTACAACTCCCTGTCTGTCGTTTTCATGCTCTTTTTCCATCAGAAACTGTGGTGAGAGATAGGATGCTGAAGGGGGAGATTAGTATTGAGGGATGAATAATTCCTCCATCATGACTGTATTTTAGAGGTAATTGCAGTTATTAGATTGTCTCTGTCAAAGTCAAGGTGTTTCTAAAAATATGGGCACTTTAATGGCCAAAAGGTTGATTTTTATTAAGCTTACACATTTTTTTTGTCTAGCTTACATAACTTATTTTTGTTATCTCGTTGTCCTAAAAAATTGTGTTATGCCTTCATAAATTTTTGCTTAAGTTCATCTTAAAGGCCTTATGTATAGGTTATGTTACTGCGCCTTTCTATAAATAAAATATTACTGTATACATTTGATTCTTTTGATAATCTAAATCAGTGATTCCCAAACTGGAGTACATGAGGTGACAATGGGGGTAGACCTACTTCAAAAACAAACAAACAACTGCATATACCAAGTTTATTTTGTACATAGTTTATTTTGTGCATTCTCTTCCGCCCATGCTGATATCTGAAGTGAACGAGTGTTAGCATGTGTTTCCACTGCAGCTAAAGTATTTCGTTGCCACTCACAACGACTGAGCTCTGTTGGTATGTTAACCTGCTGTCAATTCCACAATCCACCTTGAGAGTGTGACGCTAAACTTTCATACAAATAAATGGATAAACACTTCAAACATGCTCGTTTTTAAAAAAAAGTTGCCAGCCAGCGCCAGCGTTTTTCATGATTTCACAAAAGTTTAATGTCTTCCAGAAAATGTTCTTCTTCAAAAATATAAACATACAATATACCAACTGAAAGAACAGACCCTCTGCTTTCAACCAAAAAAAAAAAAAAACATTTCATCCTACCTTCAGTGGGTTTGGGTTACTTTTAACACAACCTGTGTTTTATTTTAACATAAAATCAACATAAAATGACACATCGTGTGTTAAATAAGATAACACAAAAAAATAACACATCCTTTGTTATAATACTGCGGTCACACTGTACATCATGGGATTATGCACTACATACTGTTATTTTCAGTTTTTTTCTCCACCTAGATCATCTATCGGTCACACTTTTTCATGTGAAATGAATTTGCAGAGTTCACAAAACTTTGGAATATTTAGCATAAGTTTGCATTTCTGGTCTGACGCATTTACATACGGATGAATGGAACTCAATGGAATTTCTAGTGTGACTGCAGCATCATTTAGTCAGAGTATGCAATTTATAAGTCTATTCGCATTTATAATTATATACAGTTTGAATTATTACACTTTGTCTAGGTCCGCACGATAAATCGCATTTGATTGTCATGCACATCTTGTCAGTAAAGCCGGTTAAATCATTGATTAGTAGTAAACCGACATCACCTGCTTACAGATTGAGCATCATTTACTACACAAAGCCATAGTTCACTGACTATCAGGGCAATTTCGCCTTCATTATTGTGGACAATGGGATAATGAATGCGATATTGCTTGTCAGCGAACTACGGCTTTGTGTGCTAAATGCCGCTCCATCTGTAAGCAGGTGATGGTGATTTACTATCAAGGAACCGGCTTTACTGACAAGATGCGCATGCTATTTATTGCACAGCCCTATTTTTGTCGTTTTATTAAAGTTTTCTTTAAATCTCCTGGCTGACACTTACAGTAACAGAACACTCTGTAAATGACTTTTCTGTAAATAACTTCCAAAATTAATAAAAAATAGTGAAGAGCTTATTCTTTGTCTGTTTTGGTAAACCATATGCTCACTCTCTCATCTTCTTTCCTACAGCTCCAAGTATCCACAACTGACCTCAGTGGAAGGCTGGTAGAGGGACCAGTGGACCTGGACGTGTCTGTTATTGACCAGAATGACAACAGACCGATCTTTAAGGAGCCCCGGTACTCTGGAGAGGTTCTGGAGGGTTCTCCCACAGGTATGTAACCTTGACCCATAGCTCTGTCTCTAGCCGTGTTCAGCCTTTTGTGTTGGAATGAATGTGGTATCTGGGAAACTGATTACTGAAAAAAGTCAAGGGAGTTGGTTAAGGGCCTAAAGGTCAGTGATAAAAGCAGTGGATAGGGATAAAGTGCAAGGTAAATAATGTTGTTATTGTTTTTTTCTTATTATTAATTATTGCTACATTGTTGCTTATGCATAATAAAGGTTTAATTTTTTAATAAAACTCTTGTTGCTTTCAAAGTAATCGCTAACTAGTGAACACTTAGAGATACCTCAGGGTATCCTAACAGCACAGGATGCGCACAGAATACAGCTGTGTCAAGCTACCGTAATCGCAAGTATTTCTCACAAGTGGCAGCCTGCCTTTGTCTTGCCACCGGAGAATGCTACATTGTTTTCATGATGTGTCTGATAAATCAAAAAAGAATTGGACCATTTACAAACTGGATGACACTCGCTTCAGTTTTCAACCCCCCTGCCCTCCAGAAATGAGAAATTCATTCAGACACAACTCGTCCGCGGAGGCCCTGTAGTATACTTTCATTTCACAATCCTTCCATCATTTTCCCCACTACTCTTCAGCTATTCCATCATTACACTTTGCACTCTTTCTCTTCTACCCACTCTGTTTTTTGTGGCTTGTCACCATGGAAACCAAAACTCAAGAAATATGGTTTCGGTGAGTTAAAACTAGAATTGTTCACACTGATATCACCCACACGCTCACCAAAAATACACCATAAATTAATTTTGCATAGTGAGTGCATGAGATCTGGACAGATGAACGTGGCTGTATGATGAGATGGGTAAGATACCATCACGTTTCTGTAAAAAACATCTGATGCAAACATTACATAGTGCAGACAGACAAGCTGAACCAGAATCAGTCATTATCTTGTGCACGGTTCCACGCAGGTTGGGTAGGCGGATATGATGTGCCTGTTTGTGGGATACATTTAGCCTGTTGAGATGTTACTGTGTGCGGAGACAAGTTAGGGTGGAAGGATATGAGAAGCCCTAACGGCGGGAAACTCTCTGTCCGCCTCCAGAGTTGCTGTAACTTAGTTAAACAAAGTGGGTTTATCTAATCGCTGAAGGAGGAAATGAAATTAAACTCAAAGACTTAATGAAATTAAAGTTAGACCTTCATGCATCCAGGGAGAGAATAAACACCCATAGGGCACCACTGTTTGGTGGGCCAAAAGTCAAATAGCTCACATCATTTAAGTGTGTGCGCGCGCGGGTTGGTATGTGGTTTACAGGGACAAATGGACACAAAAATCGGCTTTTGTGGATCTAGTTTGCCTGCGTGTGTGTGTGGAGGGGAGAGTGGAGCACAATCTAACACTTTCAGGTTTTGGCTCAATCATTCAAAAAATATTTGAGTTTGATTAATTATCTTTTTACACAAGCAACAAACACATCTCTGCTACAAATGAACATTTGATGTTTGTTTCTATTACTTACTATTCTTGGACAATTACACCAAATGTGACAGAAGTGCAAACGTTGCAACTTACCCCATAGGTGGGGTTAATTGTAACAGGTAGAGGGTTAGTTGTAACACTTGCTAAAAATTAAGTTTGCAGGCAAATATAGGAATACTATTTTGTCTATATTCTTGAAGTGGATATTGTTTATATATCTCTCTGTAATAGATGGGTATCCACACTGTATTTATTCTTACAGCCCTTTTCTAACAATAGTTATAAATGGATATAAATGTCTAAATATGTGAGAAAAGAAGCACAATTATAACAAAACATTTTTTTTATATGTGACGCAGTCTGTAATAACCATACTACAGTTTCAAAATCAAATTCTGAGATAATGAGCATCAAAGTCTGAATTTAGCCATTCATTTCATTATGATTTCAATCTTTGACATGACCTTATTCAATCAATATTAAATATATGAACAAAAATATATTTGACACACAGTTTTTGATAAGACATGAACATTTATTTTGTTGGCAGCCAGCAATCATTCGTGTGTAGCCTATTTAAAACAATGGCAAAAATTATGCTAACGTTATTGGTTTTCATATCGTAAGTGCTGAGGGGTTAGTTATAACACAGCGTTACAATTAACCCACGCTGGGTCAAAACATTTTCAAGCCCACCAAAAAAGTTGCTAAGAGCTGCAGATATATTTCAAAACGATGCTATGTTTTAGTCAACAAGACACTGATTAATATGACATAGCATTGGATTTTATATCTACGGAGCCCCTAAGGTGACATTGGAGTAAAAAATCTAAAGTTTAGTTTCATGTGCTCACGTGAAACTTTCATGTGCTCACGCAAAACCTTCATGTGCAGAATTTTTTTTTATGTTTAGTTTTGCGTGCTCGTGTGAAACTATCGCGTGCTCGCGTAAAACTACTAAACGATAGTTTCAGGTGAGCACGCGATAGTTTCACGTGCTCGCGCGATAGCTTCACGTGAGCATGCGAAACTAAACTAAAAATTTCTGCACATGAAGGTTTCGCGTGAGCACATGAAAGTTTTGCGTGAGCACATGAAACTTAACTTTATTTTATTTTTGCTCCATGTCCCCTTAGGGGCTCCGTAGATATCTTACACACCCAACTTAGAAACAAAAATACATGATGAAAAAATGTACTTACATGCCACCAAAACACTCGTTTATCAATAACTCTCTGGAAAAATATTATACATTTCCAAAAATTTGCGGGAGATCGTCTTTTGGCAGCATGAAAAAATACAGGAAATACGGAATACGGAAAATCAAAACCCTCAACCTTGTGCAACAATGTAAACAGTCCGTGTTACAAAAAAGTTTTACAGAACGTTTTTTGGATCGGGATTTTGTTGCTTTTAACCCCTGTAAAATTGCGTCTATGGAATGGTCCTGTAAACCACATATGCTGACATGTTTGTGTGTGTCTGTGTACAGTGTATGCAGTGTTTGTTTTATTCACAGCTGTGGGCCATTGTTAGCAACTGTTGAGACTGTGGCACAAGTGTCTTGGTGCTTTAAAATAAAAATTATCTCATAATAAATATGTTAACAAATTGATATTAAAATACTTTTGTTAGCCAAATCAATCATTTATTTTGATGTTGTCTTTTAGGTATGAATAATGAAAAGAGGCATGTTTGCACAGAAAAGAATGTCATTGACTTCATTTAATGTCAAAGCTCTGTTACAATGTATTTAGTGTCTGGTTAAACTAGATTTTAATTTCTCAATGATACAGGTTTATGTGCTAGGAATATAAGTGAATTAGTCTCTATCTAAAAGTGTTTTGTTAAAAATGGTACTGTCTTTATGAATGCAATATATCTCTATTAGGATTCAGTGCTTGTTTCAAATCACACTAATTCCTTTTTTGGCACATCGTATTAATGCTTTATATATATTTGCTTCAATTTTGTTGCCGTGTATATTACCTTTTAAGATACTTTAATGGGCAGATATGTGAATTATGGAGAGTACATCCTTTTTCATGTCTATTATAACCTTTCTCAAAGAAATAAATTTGACATTTATGCATTTCCAAAGCCTGGTGTAAGTTAGGGTGCATTCACTGGCTCCATTATCCCAAATATTAATCAGCCAAGTCACTTATATTTTCATAATGTCACATCTTGGCCAGTCGCAGGCCAGGTGCACAATCTCTCTTTAGATTGCCATTATCACCTCTCTACCCAAAAAGCACGTGTGCAGTGCATTGTGGGTGCAGGTGCTGCCAGCAGGGACCCAGAGGTTTCTTCTGTGGCTTCCTCTCTTCTCTTTTAAGCCTGTGTATGCGCCGACGCAGATGCGCACAGCGTGCCTCCTCCGAAACGTAGAAATCTTGAGCGGCAGGAGAACGGAGGATGAATTCGTTTCGCTTTTTTAGCGCGTCTTTTCAAAGGCTCCGTTAAGCACACAACTGCGCCAGTGTGGGTCCAGAGGGGAAGTGAAAATGGGAATTGAGAGCGTTTTTAAAGAAGCCTAGATTAATCAGTGGTGGTGCACCATCCACCCGGGTTTCAGGTCTGAGATTTTCTGCCCCAGACCCCCTGCTTGTTTTAATCAGCATGACCGCTGGCACAGGTTAGAAATTAAAGGGCTCAGCACGATGGCTGATTAGTGAAAGTGTCTGCAGGCTGGTGTTTCAACAAGTTGCATGACTGCACGTGACTGCGCACATGTGTGCTTGTTCACGTGCCTATCATTGGTAGTGTTATACATTATGTAGCACTCATCGTAAAGCTAGGATTGTTTTATAATCAAGCATTTTTATGTCTCATAATATGAAGTAAAAAAAAATTATATGTATGCATTTGGCACATTTATCCTAAGCCACTTACAATTAGTGATAGATCGAAAAATTCCATTGGACGATATTTCGTCTGATAGTTTGATTTTTTTTTTTATTTATCGAATGGGTTGCTTATTTAGCGTCACCGATATTCTGGTTGTCTCTTATTTACTGTACTTACATTTTTGTTATATCAGCCTCATATCACTTTTCTCAATATCGGTATCTGCCAAAAACAAATCATACCAGTCCACCACTACTTACAATGCATTCAAGCTATACAGGTTGTTTGTTTGTTTATTAACATCATTCACGCAGTTATTCATGTTGATAACCAGTAAATCCATAAACAATTTAATCTACACACAAGTTATCTACACACATTAGAGCTGCAGAAACAGATTGTTGTCATCATTGCAACATGCATTGATGAATTGTGTGCAACAGGAGCAGGACCGTGCGTTAGGTAAACTGGGTCAGTGTTGGTTTCTTGTTGACTTCAAACATTTTCTTTAGGTCTCAAGGTGTGAAGTGAAAGATGAAAGAAATGAATGCATGGTATTAAAGTATAAATATATCCGTCTTTTCTCTCCCTGCCACGTCACTGTTTAGCGTGTGTCATGTTTATTTTGTTGTGTATTGGGAGGACAGTTGCCTATGGGGGAAAAACGCTGCATATCTCTGACATTTCTGTGTGTGGTGATAACTGAGGAAACAGCAACAGCTCTGGCAGGCCTTTATTCATTCTCTCTCTCTTTTTCTCTCTTTCCATTACCACAAGCTATTTTTGTTGGGGAAAATATCTCCATTTCTCAGTTGCCTTTTCCTCTCGTCTGCTTTTTGGGTTTTCTTTTTGTGAACTTTGTAAAATGCTTTCTGGGTTCTTTGTTGCACCTGTAAAGGTTTTCAGCATCTGAAAGGGACGTTCGGAGTTCAATGCGAGGTAAACTGTTTTGACGGAAATTGTGCTAAAAAAATCGAGAATTGGGGTTATAGTAAGGCTCTTACAATGGGAAGTAAACATGGCAGTGCAATGAATTTCAAAATAGGCTGTTTTAAAAGTACAGCTGCCAGAAAAGGTTTAAATAAATGAGTTAGAATAAAATGAAGGATTGGGTATTTCTGACTATTTCTAAAATATACGGTACTATCAAAAGTGTTTGGCCACCATTTTTTGTCTCTTTATTAATAAAAAAATAAAGGAAATATGAAAAGTTTGGTTCCAAAACGCAATTAATCAATTTTGACTAATTTGGGTAAAAATGCAGCTTAAATAAATTGATTGCAACCACTTTCCTTAAAAAATGTAGTAAATTAAATGAATCATTTTTTTTTCAGTGTGCTCTGATTGGATGTTTCCCAGAGTGGCTCATTTCAGTAGCTTTGTGTGTGTGTAGCCTTATGTTTGAGCCTGTATCAGACGAAGATATGGAATAAGAGGAATAATCAATTATTCAGAGATTGGAAATGGATGTTTCAGAGTGGCAAGTTTGTGTTTTTTTGTGGACCAGCAAGTAGAACTTGGCAGCCTAAACGCTAGCATATAGCAATGACTAGCATATAGTGCTAACTTAGCAGTCACAACTTTGTTTTTAGCATTGTAGCAACATTGTAATTAATTGAATGTGTAATTTAATGTTGGTGCGTATATCTCGAATGTAACGTCACAGTTGGTGTTATGGTGAGATTGGCCATTTTTCCATTTGTCTTTTGCATGCATGAGGTTTACATAAGAACGATATGCCATTACCATGTACAGAACTCTTATAGTTAATCTATGCCTAGGTAAATACAGTTTTTTACCTTTAAGAGAGCCTGCAGGATGCTCAAGTGTATAGAGAGGTTACACAAAGTACTTGACAGTTTAGCTTATAATTATAATGCTTTTTTTTAATACAGCACACAAATTTCATGTATTTTCTAAAACTACAAAACCAGAACTTCAGAGTAGATTTATTCATAAATACCAGCATAATTCTTCCTTTCCCACTTAAAACTGAAGGCAAATAAAATAAGAAGCTGTGCCAGACCTCAGGTGGTCCGTCAACACCGCTGACCCTTTTCAACACACTCTAATCAGTTATGTTCACCTCTGTGGCCCAGGTTTGTGACTACCTGTCGTTCTGCCTGTATTTCCTCACCTCCTGACAGGATCGCTCACCATCTCAGCTCCGTCGCACCCTCTAGCCTGATGTGGCAGCTTTGAGAAAGTGGCACGGGGCTGCCAGAGCGCCGGCCTTAGAAAATAAAAGGCTAAAAAAATCAATAGCTAATTGCCAGGACAGGCCCCCGAGGAGGGCCGCCTAGACCCCAGCTAGGATTGATCTTGGCTGGAAAATGATTGGGCCGAGGGTGACACTAATGCCGGTAGGTAATTTGTAGCATAATGGCATGATGTCTGTACCATTAGGATTTCCCAGCGCCGATGTCTCTCTCACAGGATGACCCCTGCTCCCTGCTGCAAAGAGGCATTTCAATCCCACAATGCCTCATTATCTGTCGTTCAATCCCATGCTGGCTGCCATATTTATAAACCGATTCTAAACTCTACTCTCAGCTGGACGGCTTAGTCTCATCTTAATGTTGAGGGTTGGTTATTATGGAGTTCAACTTCAATTTCAGATCAACAGGCGAAACTATTGATGGAACCTTTTTGTGACTTTGTCGCCCGACTTCCTGAGTCTTTCAGAGTCTGGCAGTTGTGTTGAGGTGAAATTACCTAAAAGTTGAAACTATACTAACTTGAGTACATTTTTAAATTGTGTTTTCTTTATAGCATTTCGACTTTCTAATAATGTTGCATGAGGAAAAAAACAAGACACTTGACTGTGTTAGAAAATCTGATTCATTTCAGTGTTGTTCAGTGTTTGTCCATTTGATTCAGAATGCTTCATTGATTTTAGTCACTGTGCATTAAATTTTAAGTACTTTGGGGCTTTCTTTAAAGTTTAAGAAAAATATAGGATAATGAATTGTTGATAGGAGAGGATGGTGTGAAAAAGATGGGGCAATCCTAATTCTGGTTATCCTTGTAGCAGTTATAAACAAATGAATGACCGTTTACTGCAGGAGCTGACAAGAGACGGATAACGTGAGCAACACGGTTTCATTCTCATTGGTCGTTGCTCCTGAAAGTCGCTTTCGAGCATAACGTTGAATGTGGACACACCGACTTACCTGTCGCAAATAGTCACTGTTGCTCATGTAGCTTAAAGTCGCCAAGCTTCCATTGGAATGAAAAAAGGTTGGAGTATAGTTTGTAATTTTATGTACATGCAAACGGACGCGCAAATTGAACGCACAGCCTTGCAAAGCATAGTTTTTTGACTCGTACATGTACGCAGACGATAGACGAATGCGCATTGCGACAAAATGCAATGCATCTCCTGGGCTACATACTATACTCTCCTTTACGCACATGTGTACAGCCTATATGGTAGGTTGACCATACGTGCCATTCTTCCCGGACGCATCCCATCCAGGATTTTGTGTTCGTCTTCCGGAAGTCGTATTTGTCGACCGCATACGTCATAGAGGATTATTATTATTATTACAGAAAAGCAACCGTTACATTTTAAGGTAAGAATGAAACTACGATTGTATATCTTATGTTTTTAATTGAATGGCGTATGCGGTCAACAAATACGACTTCCGGAAGACGCACCGAAATCCTGGACGGGATGCGTCCGGGAACAATGGCACGTATCGTCACCCTACTGTATGGGGTTTCAAAAATCTAGTGGTTCTGTAGATTTCTGTTTACGACAATTCATAGTCATACACACTATACGCGGACTCTTGCTTATGCGTAAAAACAAATCTTACGTCGCTCTGCCGTTGCGTATTACTGGTGGTGTCCCTGCAGCTTTAGTGAAACTCTCTTTCTTTTGAAGTTAGTTTGGAAAGTCACAGTTTCAAAGTGGCTTCCCCCAATAGACTGATAGACTGAAAAATAGAAAGTGCAGTTGCACAGCGATTGTCTCACTTCTTGCTGTGCTCAAACATGCAAAAGTTGGCATCGCATTGCCTCTCTACTAACAGCAGATAAGTCTATCTTTAGACCATGAGTCACTTGTATTAAAATTTAGCACCTTAAAAAGAGTAGCTATATCAAATAGACTTGGTCTCTCTCTCCCTTTGAATTTATTATTTGATACCCTCCAAACATTTGAATATATTTCAAGAATTCGGTGTAAATCACATCAGTGCACTTCGAGTCGATGTGCTACCCTGCATCATTTCAAAGCTAAATTGCATCATTATGCACCATTCAAATTGAGTTTTTGCTTTCATTCTTTTATTCACTCGCTCCCCTTTGCTTGTTTATATTCCTGGGGGTTTCCATGCAAATGGTTTTTCGAGTTTCAGGGTCGCGCGAAACGGCAGTAGGGAGCTGCCCGAAACATGAGTGTCTGGTTTGGCTGTCGGCTCCCTGTGGAGGTTCTGCTACACGATCGCTTCTAATCTATTAAAGAGCTTCTGCTCTTTCCACTACCCACAATGCACCAGCCTACTGCACGCCTGCACTTGATTATCTGTCCCTCATTCTTCCTGGGACTTTTCCCAGTGAGGAATGGAAGCAGACGGAGCACGGGAGACACAGGAAAACCAATCTCGGCCCATCTCCCTGTCTCGTTGTGCCTTGTCTTTGATGGCCGATGCTATTTTAAAGCCCCGGGACTCCCAGAGCTCTGAGTCTGGTTATCTTCTTTTCACTTGTTCAGTGGTACATTTCCAGACAAGATAATTGTTTTAGAAGCTTTGGCTTTTAAAACGCTTTAAACCAAACTGCAGGCTAACAGCAGGTTTCCGAGGATGTAGCCTTTGCTAAAATCGCTGCTTTTTATTTTCTAGAATGTTTTCGCTACGAAGCGCGATTTTATGTGTTTATCACGGCAGGGCGATAATTAGACAAATGTAACGTCTTTATGTAGGCATCTGAAGTACAGTCATACTTCATTCGAGATAGGAGGACTTCAGGGTTTGTGTAGAACAGAAGGTAGATTCCATGTCTCGTTGCAGAGCAGTTTTTGTATAAAGGTACCTGAGTTTCAGAATGGGGGAAGTTTTAGTGAGTGGCATTAATTTGGATTTTGCTTTAAGGTCTACTTACATATTTTGTGCAAATTTAAAAAAAAAATTGTAATCAAATTTTTCCACACTCTTTCCAATCCTATGAACAGTCAGCTGTTGGATTATGGGTTTATCATGTGAGAAATGTTAACAGTCCTTGGAAATGGTTAAAAACTACTATTTGTTTAAGTTTAAGAAACGGTTTAAACTGAAATAATAACAAGATCTCAGCAACACTTATAACAGACACTGTGGTGTCGGAAGTCCCACTTTCCAATTAAAAGAGTCAATCTTTAAAGACTGATGATTTTCTGGGGGAGGAACTTTGTACAGAATGTTGTATAGGTGCTCGCCAGTCTTTGGGCTTATGAACAAACTAGAAAAAAATCATATTTACACTGTTAGAAAAAATTGTCAAAATATGTAACCAGCTGTCACTGGGGTAGTACCCTTTGTAAAGACCCTAATATGTACCTCTGAGGTACTAAGATGCAACCCATGACAGTACAAACGCCTCCATACTACTATGCGGTCTTATGGGCTTTTCACATAGTGTGCGGAAACCGCTAGTGTCTAGTTCATTTTCAATAGGAGATGTGTGGAAAGCGTCAAAACGGGAGGGTTACTAAAGTGAAGCAGAGTCGCCCACATGCCTTGCTAGTGCACCCAAAACCCAAAAACTGTAGCCATTCTGTGATTTCGCCAGGTACAGTGTGAAACGCCAATTGCAGTTTAACTCTTTCCCTAACAGCGTTTTAAAAAAAGTTGCCAACCAGTGCCAGTATTTTTCATGTTTTTCACAAAAGTTTAATGCCTTCCAGAACATTTATTCTTTAAATATATAAACGTACAATATATCAAATGAAAGAACAGACCCTCTGCTTTCAAAAAAGAAACCTTGTTTCATCCTACCTATATTTGTTTTATTTTAATCACCTCTCAAATATGGGTAGGTTTCTTCAAAAACACCAAGTTTTGAGCAAAAAGCTGGGATAATTTCTTTTTTGTGAATGAGTTTTGATAGAGATCAGATGCAGAGCGATCCTCAAAACTTACACGGACATACAGCTGTTTGCCCTAGGGCGATACTTCTGGGTTTTATAAGTTGCGGAAGAACGTCGGAAATACTCGTCATTGGCAGGAAAGTGTTTCCTCTTAATTGACAAGTTAATTCGTCAATGGTGGGGAAAGAGTTAAAAGCGTCAGTCATTTGAACACCCCACATAATGTTATGAATAATTAAAAGAAATGTCTTCTAATTGGATAAGAACATGCAATCTCATAAATAATAATGATACACCAACTCATCAACCTTGTATTATAGTGCGTTGCCACATCACATGACGTTGACAAGATCAAGATGTGGAGTTTTTATAAAATATTATATTATATATTGCACCTATAATGTGCAACAAAACTAACTCTGTTAACATCTAAAGAAATGGGTTAGTGTTTCATGAAGCTTTAAGAAGAGCTCAAAAGTTGATTTTAAGAGATTTAATGGTACAGTTCGTGTCAAATGTACTTGTTGGTGGGAAGTATGTGTTGTTATGAGCTTAGCCAGTGATTTAAGAGATTTAAAGGGGACAAATAATGAAAATCTGACTTTTGTCATGTTTAAGTGCTATAATTGGGTCCCCAGTGCTTCTATCAACCTAGAAAATGTGTAGAAGGTCAACCCAGTAACTTAGTTTTGGTAAACCATTCTCTGCAAGAATGTGGAAAAAATAGGTCATTGAAATCTGGCTCCCCTTGTGATGTCAGAAGGGGATAATACCACCCCTTAACCTGCACTATCCAACCACATCACTGCCATTTAGTGCAGAGATCCGCTCATTTGCATTTATAACCAAACCAAAACACCCAAAAACGGCACATTTTTGCTCACACCTACAAAGTGGCAATTTTATGATGTTATAATAAATTATCTATATGGTATTTTGAGCTAGAACGTCACATGCGCACTCTGGGGACGCCAAATATTTTTCCAAGTAAATCTTTCCCTATTCAAGTAGACATGATTTGGTTTTGTATGACTGAAATGGCTGCCTGGAGGCATTGCTTCATGGTCGCAGAGTGCAGGAATTTGCCTAAAGGGACTTTGGTTTGAAGTTGAAAGAGGTGAAGTGATTGGTAATGCTTATGTTAGTGTACATGTGTAAAAGTGTCTAAGTGTTTCCCTAAAGCCAGTTTTGCTTCTTTTGACTCTTCTAGTCCCAAAGTCTATGATCTCCAGATCTCAACAAACCAGACGTCCGGCGATTCTCCTTCAGGGCCTCACCTCTGTCTATCTCTGACCAACATTCACTCGCTATTTAGTGTCAGTGTGGCAGTATGGCCTGTGAAGATAACAGCATAAGAGAAACTACAGTTTGTTTAGTGTCAGGTACCCATCTGCCTTCCAAACACACCAAGTGCTTTAAAGCACACCAGCCAGGCTTGACTGAACAAAATGTGGACATTAATATCCCAAACAAGCTCTTCCAGACTTCTTCCTGTGTAACGCTTATTTTTGCTAGCGTTTTTATTCGTGTCCAAATTACTCGCTTTGCTCTGGACTCGGCCCCTAAGACGAACTGCATCGGTGCACATTTGCTTTAGGGCTTGAACGCTTTGATTGGATATTGATCCTTGCGTTGTGCCACCTGCGCTTACTGGGGCATTGGCAAATGCTTTTCGGCTTAGTTGATTTATTAAAATATGCCATGCTAAAGTGTGTGAGCAATTGTTGAAATGTTTCTATTCACAGTCGGCCCTCACCGCAGCTGTTTCGTGTAGTGCCATAAAGTTTCTGCCCTTGGAGGTCACCGTGTTTTTCAAAGCCAGTGAAAATCAAAAAGTAATCTCAGGACTTGTCTGCATTCAAGTACAGTAACATCGCAGGAAACACATCGAGGAAATGTGTTTGTATGACCCGAGAAGGAAGGTTTATAAGCTGTCTGGTGAAATCCCACAACGGTCCTGCTCAGTAAAACAGTTTTTATGGAGTCATACGTGCTTAGCATTAGTAAAGGAAGGAATAAGGTCATAGCAGCATCTTTTGAGTGAGAAGTGAAAGAAAAAAATCAATAGCAGAATGTCTAAGAGGCGAGTGAAGTGGGTTTGACATTTATGAGGTTGCAGGTGTGGCAGGTTTATGTGAAACAGCAAGAACAAAGTGTGCGCTTACAGACCGCCGCACGGCGTAATCAATAGCCCTTTTAATCCCACCCGGGTGGCCTCAATCTTTTAGATTTGGATATCATAGGAAAGCTGAGCCTAAATGTATTTTCCATTAAATGTGTTTCATTGTCTTACATTTATCTCAACCTCCCCACAGCTTTGACAGACGTTGAAATAGGTTTTCAAAACTAATAAAGCAGGCAAAATAAAGTGGAAGGCTGTCGTGGTTATGCATCCCTGAAGTTTTTCATCAAATGACTTTGAATTGCTTTCTCGCTTTTTATTTGTTAAGATGCATTCGAGTTTTCTCAGTCCCCCGAGGCAGACGAGCGTGGCATTTTAGTTCCACAAGCTGAAGAGGCTCTTAATTACTTTGTAGGCCTTTTATAGTTTCATACATCATGCTTTTGATCATCAAAGGTGTTTTGCAGCACTCAGGAGGTCTGTACGGCATTTCTTGTGTCAAAGAGCAACTCCAGGGTGTCTGTAGGAGTACTTGACTGACAGGTGAATTTGACTTATAAAATAGATTTTATAATATAAAAATTCCTTTCTGTTTACCATTATACGACTGAACCAGTTGTAAACAACCATCTACAACAAAAGAAACTGCTAGGATATTTCAAAGTGCTCTGCTTTAAAGCCTCTGTGAGCTTCTGCGCTTTTAAACTCTTAACCTGATCTGTTTTTCTATCCTGGACGTTTTTTTTTTCTCAGCATTTGATAAAGGAGATACAATGTCAGCAATCGGATAGGATTTGAAAGCACTAGAGCTGATTCAGCCATAACTTGTCTGTGAACTTGCAGTCTGTGAGAAATGTATATACTTCTTATCCGCACAATAGACAGGTCAATTGAAATGACCTGGCTTGAATAGGCTTGAAATGGGTTTAATATTCAATTCAATTTTTATTTATTTAGCGCTTTTAACAATAGGTAATTATATCACAGCAGCTGTACATTAATAGAAGCAGGGGAAAAAATCGACAGACAACATAAGTAGCAAAAATACAGCGGCTATGAATAAACTTTACAAGCGAGCGTGTTGATGATGTCACGTATAGAAGAGGGTGCTAAGTTAATCCAATGTTGGCTGACTCCCCGGGGTTGAAAAAAACCCTTAGGAGAAAAACCTCCCAGATTTTTTAGCAAGGAGGAAAAAAAGTCCTAGGAAAAAAACATTCGGAGATATATATGTAAATGGATAAGGAGATAAAACAGGTTCCATTGGTTGGTCAGGCATCAGCTGGGCATTACATTGAAGGATGGCCAAAAAGATCAGTGGTGTGTTAACCTTCACGGCTGCTGGAACTGGGTCTGTTTGTCTCAATGTCCTTGGGATTGAGGACGAGACAGGGAGAGAAAAACAAATTCCTATGTAAAGCAAGTGTCAACAAGTGTTGTGGTTTAATATCTGCTCGGTTCCAGACAGGCTAGCTATTGCGGCACTAGTATATTACCCAGACAAGTTATGTGAATGCTTTGTTCTGTACAGGCTAGCTATTGCGAGATAAGTACATTTACTAGACATATTATGTGAATGCGTTGTTGAAGAGAAAAGTCTTTAGAGTTTAGACTTAAAGTGATCGACTGTGTCTGATTCTCGGACATCAGTTGGCAAATTATTCCAGAGCTTAGGGGGTAAGTAGGAAAAGGATCTACCACATTTAGACACTTTTGATATTCTAGGGATAGTTAAGAGACCAGAATTTTGCGACAGCTGTGTACGTGATGGATTGTATTCGGATATTAATTCTCTAAGAAACGAGGGTGCTAGGCCATTTAAGGCTTTGTAGGTGATTAGTAGTATTTCAAATGGTAGGCGATTTTTGACTGGTAGCCAGTGTAAATATAATAAATAAATAATATAGAAGTAGATAAATTATTCTAGTCCCAGTTTAGGGTCCAATTCTCACTAAACTCGAGTGTTACCATTATTCTTATAAACTTACCAAAGTATTTAAAGTGAGAAGGATACATAAAAAACATGCATTTTTTTAATGTAGACTTAAAAAAAATTATGTTAAATCAACAGTTTTATTACAGTTTACATAATTGTTCTACAGTCTATAAACAGTATTTAGTTACATCAGAAGTAACTGTAATTAAATTACAGGAAAAATAAGAGTAATACTTTACTCTTTCATGGGAAAAGTAATTAAATTACAATAACTAACTACTAAGTAACTAGTTACACCCTACACTGCTTATGAGAACAGTAAATGTCTACTTCCAAGCAAAGATTAAATTCGTAAAACATTTAATTAAGGGGCAAAACGCCCCTTCATCACACTAAATGCGTTTTAAACTGTTGGAAAACGCAAAGCTCGTGGCACTGCCTGTTTTGGTCACTTAAAAAAGCCCACCTCTCCCCTCATTCGATTGGACAATGGAAGAACGGCGATGACGTTGGGTGCTTTTACGCTCTCAGCGCTCCTTCAAAAACGCGTGCTGCTGCCGGCAGCAAAAAAACACAAGGCGTTTGCCGCGTATAACCAATAATCACTGCCCATAGAAAATCATCAAAAAAGGCACCATAAATGCATTTGGTGATGACTTAGTGATGTTTATAATGACAATAAATAAGGACTTTGCTGCTGTAACATGGCTGCAGCAGGCGTAGTGATATTATGCAGTACCCGAAAAGTTTTCCCTTTGTTACTTTCAATAGCAGGGTACTTTTTTCGAGCAGTGCGTAATATCACTACGGTGCGCCTGCTGCAGCCATGTTACAGCAGCAAAGTCCTTGATTATTACGCCAGTTTGAGAGTATAGTTCCTAGCCATATCTGCCTAGAAAATCACAACTTTAAATTTTCCGTTGGTCTTAGTACACAATGTAACTACAGAAGAGTCAAATTTTAAATAGGAAAAATATCAAAACTCTTTGGTTATTTTTAGCGCAATGCTAGTCTAATCAGATTCAATGGATTGTGCTAAGCTATGCTAGCGCCAGACCCGGAGATCAGCTGAATGGATTCCAGAATGGTAAAATCAAATGTTTAACTCTAGGGGAGCTGGGAAATGAGCATATTTTCAAAAAAAGTGGAGTGTCCCTTTATTGCCATATTAGATAACAATAAATATCCAAGTGGCCAAATGGCAGCATTAGACATTTTCTTGCTATACTAACTAGACCTTTTCTACATTTTCAAGTCAAATATATACATAATACATACATTTCACCCTGACTGATGAGTAATCCTCAGATATTAGCCAAATGAATCATCTCTCAGCGGCATCTCTTTGCTCCTCCATCAAACATGTGAGATCACAGCTTCTCCTCGGTCTCCCGAGGTAAAAAGTCGATCACAAGCTGTTCAATCCACAGGGCTCCTTGCGCTCAAAGCTCTGATCCTGCCATTCAGACTTGTGAGTTGTTCAGACACAACATAAAGCATTTTTTTAGCAAGCCTCTAAATGCCATGTTAGCAGGAACACAAACCACCGGCCCACTTTCAGGGCATTTTAATCTTTCTGCTGATGGCATCAGTAGGGGATAGATTGTTACATGACGTAGGTTGAAAGAAACAGATTAGGAAATGTGGCTTAAGTTTACAGTACTTTTCTAAATGGTAGGTTATATTTTATATTTTTAAAGACTATTTGGAAAAAACATATTGACAGACGACTGCTTTGATACCGCTGTATAAAATGCATTGCAGAACAAAATCGTATTTTTGTTGATATTTCTAATAGTATTTCTCTTGAAGATGTCGTGTGTCAAATTTGGATTGCGCATTGTTCATTAAGACGTTCCTCTTCAAAGAGACATTCATTTTAGATCAAACAAAGCAACGTCCAAGATCAAAGAGTGTTCAAGTGCTTGTATTAGAAGAGGAATGAAATCTTATGAGGCTGTAGGATTATTATAACATTATTTCATATTAGACATTGTTTCCATGGCATCTGTAGTCAAGGAGATCTGGCAAGCGTTTACTTGGTTTTCTCATGTGTACATATATATATAGGTTTGACACAAACCTGTAAAAGCTGAAATGTGTGGGGATTGGAGTGGAAAGATCTAATATGCGTTCAGGAGCTAAATTTAATAAAGAACACTCAAACCAGTGTCTATTTTGTGTCACTGATCTCTGTACATGACATTGAGGTATTTAGATAATTCAGTGTTTGTTAACGCTAAAGAGTGACATTAATAATGTGTAAAAAATTGATTGCAGTAGTTGTATATTTTGTCTCTTGCGTTTGTAAAGCCCACTTCAACAGCTTAATTTATGAAAAAAAAGTGTTTTTTAAGATGCTTTACTGTACCTCAGGCGGTATTAAAATCTATCATCAGTGAGTCAATGTAAAGTGGTCAGCTGAGACACATTACTCCCCACACTTTTCACATTGCACAGTAGTTCAATATGAGTTAAAGTATACAGTATATACAGTACATGTAGGGGAGAGCGGGGCACAACCTAATGCTTTTTGGTTTTGGCTCAATCATTTGGCTCAAAATATTTGAGTTTGATTAGCTATATTTTTACACAAGCAACACACACATCTCTGCTACAAATGAACATTTGAAATGTGTTTCTAGTACTTACCATTTTTGAACAATTACACCAAACGTGACAGAAGTGCAAACGTTACAACTTAGAACATAGGTGGGGTTAATTGTAACAGGCAGGGGTTAGTTGTAACACTTGCTAAAAATTAAGTTTGCAGGCAAATATTTTAATACTATTTTGTCTATATACTTGAAGTGGATATTGTTTATATATCTGTCTATAATAGACAGGCATCCACACTGTATTCATTCATCCTGCCCTTTTCTAACAATAGTTCCATTATAAATAAATACAAATGTCTAAATATGTTAGAAAAAGCAGCACAATTATGACAAAACATTTTTTATATGTGACCCAGTCTGTAATAACCAAACTACAGTTTCAAAAATCAAATTCTGAGATAATGAGCATCAAAGTCTGATTTTAGCCATTCATTTCATTATGATTTTCATCTTTGACGTGACCTTATTCAATCAATAATAAAGATATGAACAAAAGTAAATTAGAAATACATTTTTGATAAGACAGGCACATTTATTTTGTTGGCAGCGGTGAGAATTACGCTACGTTAGCTGTTTTCATATCGTAAGTGCTGAGGGGTTAGTTGTAACACAGCGTTACAATTAACCCCGCTGGGTCAAAATATTTTCAAGCCCACCAATAAAGTTGCTAAGAGCTGCAGACATATTTCAAAACGATGCTATGTTTTAGTCAACAAGACTGCTTTATATGACACAGCATTGGATTTGGTATCTTACACACCCAACTTAGAAACCCAAAAAGCATATGATGAAAAAATACTTACATGCCACCAAAACACTCGTTCATCAATAACTCTCTGGAAAAACATTAAACATTTCCAGTAATTTGCAGGAGATCGTCTTTTGGCAGCGTGAAAAACATACCGGAAAACCAAAACGCTCAACCTTGTGCAACAATGTAAACAGTCCATGTTACAACTAACCCCACGTCAGTTTTTGCCCCGCGCACCCCTATACAGACCACCATCCAATGTAAGATTATTGCCACAGCTACCCTAACAATATGGGTGATATTTTGTACCAATAGTAGTATATAAGGTCTTTAGTCACTAAATAAAAAGTTGCTAAAATATAATAATAGCTATTATTCAATTTCGTTCTTTGCAAGAAAGGCAGGTAAAATCCTTTGTGGATATTAAATAGATTCTCGTGTTTTATTAGTATGTGAAACATTGTTTAATTGGATGAAGCTATTTTACAGTAACTGTGTTAGCAGTGCTGTCGGGAGCATCGTGAGAACATTTATTAAGAGATGGACTCTAGATTTTGAGGAAGTCTCTCCCTCTTTCTTCCAGGTGGTGTTGTGTCCTCCTCTTAACAAAAGCAGTGAAATACTGTACTTTATTTAAAACATAGACATTCCTCCTTTGAGAACCACAAACAGCAAATGGACAGAGCAAGCTTTTTATTCCAACTTGTGTTTCATTTATTTCAACCCACTAATCCATTTTACATTCATTACACATTCTCCTGTATCTGTAGGATTTGGTGCTTTTCTTGTAAACATGTAAACTAGTTTCTAGCTTTTAAAAGCACCACTGATCATACTAGGAAAACATTTATATTCAGCATATGTATTGCCATCAGAGTCAGTCTACATCATATATTAGGCCTACATTTGAGGTACCAAGCTGAGACCCTGTGACAGTGGAAGAGGAAAGAAAGAGGATTTAGAGCTAAGCCTCACAGGCAATAACTGCAAGACTTCATCTGTCCAAAACCCCCCAACTTGATTGAGGGAAAACACTGTAATCATACAAGAACAGTTGTTTAGAGCAATAGTTTGCCTAAATATTAAACATTCCATCATTTTATACTTACCCCAATGTCCTAAAAAATGACTTTTTTACTCAGTCTAACATAAAATGAGATGTTTGGCAGAATTCCCAGGGTGTGAATTAACTCATATAAGTGACAAGAGCTTCAAAACAACAACAACAAAAAGTGTGTACACTATGGCACAAATTTTCATTTGCATGTTAACTTGGTTTAAGACACTATGGGGTGGTTTCCTGGACAGGAAGCCAGAACTAGGCCTTAGTTGTATTAAGACATTTAAGTAGTTTTTACAAACATACCTTACAAAGAACATTATATTGGTATGCATCTTGAGACAAAACAATGGCACTGTATATTTTAAGGTATGTGAGTGTAAGCTGTTTCCAGTTAAGACAGCTCAAACAAGCATGGTAGTTTTGGATTAGATTTAAAGGGATAGTTAA
Organism: Paramisgurnus dabryanus; assembly: GCF_030506205.2. Lineage (NCBI taxonomy): Eukaryota > Metazoa > Chordata > Actinopteri > Cypriniformes > Cobitidae > Paramisgurnus > Paramisgurnus dabryanus. The sequence goes on along the minus strand of NC_133345.1, from coordinate 28,103,851 downwards.
CTGAAAAATAAAAAAAATCAGCTGTAATTTACTTATACTCATGTTTTTCCAAACTTGCATACATTTCTTAATTCTGTTGAACACAAATGAAGATATTTAAAAAAAAATTAATAACCAAACAGATCTTGGGCACCATTCACTTTCATAGTATTATTAATTTCTATGGAAGTCAATAGAGCCCCAGATATGTTTGGTTAGTAAGATTCTTCAAAATATATTCATTTTTATTCAGCAGAACAAAGACATTTGGATTTTGGAACAATTTAAGGGTTGAATTTTTTCCTTTTTTTGGTTAATCACTTTTTTTACCCGTTAACTATTCACGGGACACGTAAGTTCACTTTAGTATTTTTCATATAACTGTTAATCTATCACGACAAACTATATATTGTTGGAAAGGTCTTAGAATGTAGTAATAATGCAGTACACTGCAAAAAATGACTTTCTTACTTAGTATTTTTGTCTTGTTTTCAGTAGAAATATCTAAACATTCTTAAATTAAGATGTATTTTCTTGATGAGCAAAATGACCTAAGAAAATAATACTAGTTTTTAGACAAAAAATATACAATTTAAGTGAATTTGTGCTTAAAACAAGCAAAAAATGTTGCCAATGGGGTGAGAAAATTTTACTTGAATTAAGTGTTTAAGAAAAAAAATCTTATTTCACAATTTTTTTTCTCACCCCATTGGCAGATAATTTTGCTTGTTTTAAGAACAATTTCACTTAAATTGTATATTATTTGTCTTAAAACTAGACTTATTTACTTTGGTCATTTTGCTCATGAAGAAAAAGCATCTTAATTTAAGATTTTTTAGATATTTCTACTGAAAACAAGACAAAAATACTAAGTAAGAAAGTCATTTTTTGCAGTGTAACTGTAATTTATTCATTTGTGACAAGAGTATGCAGTAACCTCATAGCAAACCAACACAAACCTCTGTTTTTTGATAATTTTATGTATTAAAAATAAAACTATATTGCATTTTTATTTATTACAAATGATTGTAAAATGCTTTAAAAATATATATATATATTCACCTCCAGACACTTCTGTAAAAAAACGTTAAAGTGTCTTCTTTAAAACAAGACCAAAATTAGGCTTCTAGACCAAAAAATGACAGAGTTATATTAATTTAAAGGTGTACATCACCTTTTCACCCCCCACCCCGCCCACTCAAAAGTGCTGTGGCAATTAAAGGGTTAACCCATCTGGAAACCACCCCAATGTAATTGTTTGCCCAATACCTGAAGCTAATTTTAATCATTGCTGATGTCAAAGAATAATATACCAGTTTGCCGATAATACATTATATTTTGATTTGTTTTTTTGGTCAGAGGATAAAGCAGTTTGCAACATTTTTTGCATTAAAAAGAAAATATAAACACCTCATGATAAAGCTCATATTGTTTGTTCAAGAGATCATGATGATTGGCAGAGATTTTTACTTAAACACAGCAGAAGTTTCCTGTTTGTTTAAGGAAAATAAAACAAACACATTTCACATCTTCCCAGCTTGGTGTTAATGAGTTTCTTTGTCTTTCCGTGCCAGCACAGTCTTTCTTATATTAAAAAGTCTCATACTTTCTGGCTTGCAGGTGGGGCACAGTCTTAAATGCGAGTTGGGCTGCCCTTGTTGTGAGATATGGAAATGTAAGTGAACGCTGGCTGTCAAATGCAACTCTTATAAGGGAACCATATTGGTTTTTCAATTACTGACCCGTGCCCTGTTAAACGCTTAGAGGATGTCATTGAGATAAGCAGAACACAGTATCTCTTGCCATTACATGTGTAACTGTCTTAACTTCTTCTCATTTCTTTTCCTGTATCTTTTTAGAACCACCTGCCTTAAATTCTGTTCATTAACACCTTAGTTTGTAAGCTCTTTCTTTCCTGTCTTTTCTTCCCAGGGATTCTTTAACACACTTCCTGTTTTCCTGAATCGCTCAGGTCACAAACACAATATTTGTTATATTTAACAAATAGCGGTGTGACGTCCTCTGAGTTCTTAATGCTATCCTGTAAACAAAGTTTGTTTTTTGAGAGAGCTACAACTGCATTCTGGATTTATTTCAGTATTAGAATCTCGCTATCTTAACGCTAGATGCCGCTAAAATATACATATGGCACCTTTAACAAACTGCATTAGATGGACTACTTCTTCTGTCTTAATTTAGTCATGGAAAGAAAGATGTTGTTTAAATGTTTTAATTATAAAAACATATTGAATACAGTCAATATCCAGTTAAAGGTAGGGTGCATGATTTTTGAAAAACACTTTGGAAAAGAGAGTACCAAAACACACTTGTAGCCAATCAGCAGTAAGGGGCGTGTCTACTTACCGACATTATTGCCTGGGTTGCGTATGTGTGGGGTGGGTCTATCAAAAGAAGGTCCAGATTCTATCAGGGTAGGGGTGTGTTTGTTTAGGTGATTTCAAATATCAAAATCACCTTTAAATAATATATTACTTGACTGAAATGTTTAAATGCCAGTCGGCTGTATAACTTCAAACTCCGCTTAGCCTGTTTGTTTGCCTTGTTTGCGATTTAAGCAGCATTTTTCCTGAATGTAAATATCAGGGACTTAACATGCTCAAGTCGGAGCTGTATTCATTGGTTTTGACCATCATTTTGGGTAGCTGTCACACATCAAAGCGGAAAGACAGTAGAGAGATGTCAGATCTGTACAAGCAGGCTTAATGATGTTGAGCTCTGTAACAGATGTTGCTGTGAAAGGCTCGTCAGTTTTGCACCATCAGCCACCGTCTCTTCATGTAGTTTGAACAGAGCAGAGACGCACAGCATCCACGCATGAATAAGATACACATCTCCCTGTCGCTGCTGTCAAAAAAATGGCCTGGTCACATGACTGCCCAATGGATGGGTGGGTACTGTATGTTGGTTTGTGTTATGATATGCATAATGCAAGATTATATCTCCCTGGATTGTGTACTTATTGGCTCTCATTGACTTATAATGACATAAAGGTGTTTTTTGTGTTTGTTGGTAAACTTCAGGTCCATACATAAGCTCAGGGTTCCCACACTTTAGGACCTTTCAATGACTTTCCAGGTCCGATACCCTCAAATTCAAGGACTAAATGTGGGGACACATTTCAAGTGAGAGCAAGGTTACATCGTGTTACCTTTTAAGATACATTGTTACAGTTCCCCTTCGAGGGAACTCACGCTGCGTCACTGCCATGAAACTTATGGGACGCTTCCAGGGGTAAATGCGTTTGAATGTGTATATCAACCAATGGTGAGGCTTAACGACAAGGACAGGGTGACGCGGGAGCCAGGAAGTATATCGCTATCTAAAATATTTGGCAAAGATGGCGTTACAGGGACGCAGGACGTATGGCAAGGGAGACGCAGCGTCTCGTTCCTTTCTCAGGGAACAACAGTTACATACGTAACCCGAGACGTTTTCATGTGTCAAACACAATTATGCAAAAAACCATTTTGGTATGAATCAACATTTGCATACAGAAGATATAAGCATATAAAGTGTGCTTAAAAAGTCCAGAATTTTTATGATATTATCCTACACTACAGGGAATAATATGGATTTTTTTTTCAGAAAACATTTTGCATAAAATAGATTCAAGCACTTTCTACAAGACCTGTATCTATGTATGTATATTTTCAAAAACTTCCCAGGGCCTTGATTCCCCCCCCAGATTCACAAACTTTCAAGGATTTCAAGGACCTGTGGGAACGCTGTATGCTCTGAACCTTGATTTTTAATGTTAAGGAAAACCAATAAACACCTTTTGTTATATACTGTAGGCATAAATAACACCCAATGTGCTGAATATTTGTATTTACATTTAGACGTTAGCAGATGCTTTTATCCCAAGCATCTTCACATTTAAGTTATATATTTGTTTGAATCAAACCCACAGTGTGCACCATACGTGAATAAAGCTTTTTTTGTGTGCACTGCACATGCAAGTGCAGATAAGTGAAAGATTTGTGTTGTGATCCGTTCAAAACCACCACATCCCACTTCTGAGGGCAATTTTCAGCCACACGTGCGTCTCTGCCAGTTGTGTTTCTGTTTTTGTGTAAAACGTTTGTGCATAGGGTGTTATCAGGTAAAGTATAGCTCATCACAGACCTCCGGTGATAGAACTATGCCAAATCCCAGTGTGTGTCATGCTCAATGGGGACCAGAAACAGAAAAACGCAGTTAGACACGCCACTTCAAAGCAGCTCGTTACGTTAGATCTCCAATCCCTGCTCCCAAATCGTGGACTCGCTGGTGCTTGTGTATGCATTGACCATCACAGATTTGAAGAACGTGCCCGTCCCATGCTGAATCTTAATGAGTGTGATGGTGGCGTGTCAGTGATGGAGTGCGTGTTATGTTGTAAAGGTGATGTGACTGTCAGTGTTAACTACATTGGTGATGGACAGGAAGAGATGATGTGTTATGAATGTTGGCAACTGAAGATTAAATCACTGTTGATTTTTTTTCTTTCTTGTAGATTGATAAAAGTCACAGACACAAGATTGTTGTTGGGTTAAAGAGAACTTTAAAGTGATTTTTGTTGTTTATCATATTTGTTTTACTAACTGATTGAAATCACTGCAGAAAGACTTTAAACCACACTGGATTGAGGACAGGCGGAGGGTTGTGATTTAATCTGTCTGCTGATAAAGACAAGAATGATTAATTAGACTTTAAAGGACTAAAGCAAAATTCCACCTCATCCCTCAGTAGATTAATGAAGTTGTTTAAAAGCACAAAGTAAAGTAAAGCAAAGTTTGTTTTCTTTAAATTTGCATTAAATCTTAGAGAATGCGAATAGATTTCACTGATAAAGAAGAAATGGTTTATTCCTTGCTCTGGATGGTTCTTCTGTTTCTGTTGAAATAACCTCATATAACCCTTCAACACTTAATTTGGATCAATGCTTATCTCGTCATTTGATGAATGGCCCTTCATAATATTAAGATGAAATATTATTAGGTTTTTTTCATCAATGTTGGATGTGCACTTCAGAAATTCGCATCAGCAAATAACTAAGAAACTTTAAAGGATAATTTGTGTGAATCTTTGTCAGCAGGGTCCAAATGCTGATGATGGGAAATTAAGGATATTCGCAGCAAATCCCTATTGGCTATAAAAACGTATTTTTCATTCTTTTTTAACTCTTTCCCCGCCATTGACGAGTTATCTCGTTAATTAAGAGAAAACATTTACCTGCCAATAAGTTTTTATCTATAATTCTGTTATTATATACTAGGTGGCGCTCTTACCCAATTTATAAAAAACTGAAACATTAACTAATTCAACAACATTGTAAACTCTGTATATGTTTTGATCATCGTTCTGAAATTCCTTTACAAAAATAATATTATTTTAGCTTTTTCTTCAAAATTTAGCATTTTTGAAGAGACTCACCCATATTTGAGAGGTGATGAAAAGAGAACAAATGAAGGTAGGATGAAACTTTTTTTCCTGGAAGGCATTTTGTGAAACTTGTCAAATGAGTAAAGATTTGTATTCGTTCAAGGGACACTCCACTTTTTTGAAAATAGGCCCATTTTCCAGCCTCCCTAGAGTTAAACCTTTGATCTTTACAGTTTTGAAATCCATTCAGCTGATCTCCGGGTCTGGCGCTAGCACTTTTAGCATAGCTTAGCATAATCCATTGAATCTGATTAGACAATTAGCATCGCGCCTAAAAAATGACCAAAGAGTTTCAATATTTTTTCTATTTAAAACTTGAATCTTCTGTAGTTACATCGTGTACTAAGACCGACAAAAAATTACCAAGAAAAAAATATCGGAACTCTTTGGTTACTTTTGAGCATGATGCTAATGGTCTAATCTGATTCAATGGATTATGCTAAACTATGCTTAAAGTGGTACCGCAAGACCCAGAGATCGGCTGAATGGATTCCAAAAAGTAAAAATCAAATGTTTAACTCTAGGGGAGCTGCAAAATGAGCACATTTTCAAAAAAAAGTGTCCCTTTAAGTAAGTGATAATGTATAGGCAGCCTATTGTTAGAAATAAGAACAAATAAGCCATGACAGTGTGATCAGGACCCGACCCAAACCGGATGGTGTTGTACATTATCACGCTTATTACAGAGTTATTAACATCATAAGTAAGGAAAAGAACATTAAATATTGATTTAAAATATTTTATTTGCCATTTTTTAATGAATGCAGACCTTCTGCGAGGAAACCCCATTTACTTTCAGTTTTAAGGGGGACATAACATGAAATTCCGTCTATTTCCATGTTTAAGTGCTATAATTTTGTCCCCAGGGATGCCCAACACTACTCCTGGAGGGCTACCGTCCTGCAGACTTCAGTTCCAACCCAGCTCCAACACACCTGTCTGTAATTATCAAGCAACCCTGAACACCTTGATCAGCTGCTTCAGCTGTGTTTGATTGGGGTTGGAGCTAAAATCTGCAGGACGGTAGCCCTCCAGGAACATGGTTGGGCACCCCTGACCTAGACAATGTGAAAAAGATCAACCCAGTAACTTCGTTTTGGTAAATCATTCTCTGCATGCATGTGAAAAAATAGGTAATATTTAAATTTGGCTCCCCTTGTGATGTCAGAAGGGGGTAATACCACCCCTTAATCTAGACTATCCAACCACAGCACTGCCATTTAGTGCAAAGATTAGCTCATTTGCATTTAAAAGGACACATCCAAAAATGGCACATTTTTGCTTACTCCTTCAAATTGCCAATTTTATCATGCTGTAATAAATGCTGTAATAACATTAGTTAAGGTATAGTTCACCCAAAAATAAAAAAATATATCATCATTTACTCCCCCTCATGTTGTTTTAAACCTGTATAAGTTTCTTTATTCTGTTGAACACAAAAGAAGATATTTTCAGCAATGATGGTAAACACACAGTTGACGGTATCCATTGACTTCCATAGTATTTGATTATTCTATTACGGAAATACCGATACAATCAACTGTGTGGTTACCATTCTTTATCAAAAATTCTGACTGACAGGGACCATCCCACCAAATGCAATGATTGAATGGACATCTTATGGTCCTGCGCCTTTCACAGATGATATACATTTATTAAAAATACATCACTTAACATGGTGATTGCTATCAATATGAGGAGACTTTCAACCAACTAAGCATTCCACTAAGAAAGCAAGCTATTGAGTTTTATGAGATGATGTTTGATTTGTTTAGCTTAATGGTCAGGTTATTCCTGCAGAATTAGTTGTAGTTCCCAATTTGCCAGTAATATTACTTTTATAGTAAGTTGCTGAGGTTGACAGAAATGTTATAAATCCAAGAGGTGCACTCTTTTTCTGTCACTTTCTAGTTTAGTGTTGATTCTTTTCAGTAGAAGCAAACACCTCTCCAGACAGTATTTTCAGCAATCAGTTGTGTGCCAAGACATCAAATAAAACTTTACCCAGACCAGACCGACCCTTATCTGAGCTCCAAGTGCCTTGGGATCTGATCCTCACGGCCAGTAATTTGCAGTACCTGCTGGAGTCACAAAAAACATAACAGAGGAGGCCAGGATCTAACTCTAAGCTGTCAAGGTTTCTGTAAACAGTTTTAAAGATCTGGGCTTTCTCCTAACTTCTCTATTCCTCAGTCTTGTTATACATGTCTGTAATGCCGACATCTTGTGTTTTAAAAGTAAAATTCACTGCCGACAGGCCTTCTAAGTAAGCTCAGTGCTTCTGACATGTAAATGACCACAGACTCATCATGAATCTGAAGTGCTGTCAGAAGGCGGGATTTTTTTTTTGTCAAAGCCGGCTTTATCTCTCAAAGTCTTTGGTGTTTCGACAGCCGTGATGTTGACAGAGATTATTATTTCTTTTTTCCTTTGAGTTCTTTTTAAGGCTATGAGGAAAGTCTTTGACTTTCAAGTTCACAAAGGGTAACGGAGAGCAATTTTTGTTCTGGTAAAAAAGGAAAAATATCCACAGGCAGTTTATGACCAGTGGGAGAGGGAAGTTGACTTTTAGTGAAGTATTTCAGGTATTTCAGGTCTGTCTGCGCGTGCTGTGGTTGCACAGTTCGTGTGCTGTAGTCTCCCGTGTGTTTTGTGTATGCTGTCCATGTGTGGGTGTGTGTTAGCATGCATGCACCTGTCACTGTTAAGTGTTACCTCTGGGTTGATCGTGTGAACGTTTGTCAGAAAGTTGTCGCGAGGCTGAAGCCTGCGCTGGGTTATAAAAGGCAGTGTGTGGCCACAAACAAGCTTCAAGGTGTAAGACTTTGTGTTATAGGCGTATATAGGCCGTGATGATGAAAGTCTTGCACCTTGTTGCTTGTGTGTGGCCACACACTGCGCTTTTATCATCCACCGTGGCCTATATATGGAGGATAGGAAAGGACAGGAAATACATAGGATTATGTTTATGAAATTGCTTTTGTGGGATTTGATGACATATATTGTGTTCTTAGTTATTGTAATAGTACAAACTGAAAATGCTGGGTTGTTTTAACCCATGGTTGGGTCAAATATGGCGTTAAACGCGTCATCTGTGTCAGAGTCGTGATTGGCTCAAAGCTGTTAGTGCATTTTTACGTTTTACGTACTCATACTGGTAATCTGTATTTTCTGTTCAGACATAGCAGCATACTGTACCAGTAAATTACTGGTAATCTTACAACTTCTCTTACTGGTAAATTGCAATGATTGATTTGCCAGTTTTTTTTAAAAAGGTCAGTTCACAAATGATCTCTTTATGGTAATTCAGCAGTAAAGACGGTATGTGTGAAAACACCGGATGTGTTATTTCTAGGGGTGTAACCATAGACATTATATACATAGACGCCTCATCAGTGGCGGCTCGTGACTGCTCATCCGAGGGGCGCAAATTCAAAATATGTGTTCGGAGTGTCATGTGTCTTGCTTGTGTTTTCAAAATATGTGTTCGTTGCGTCATGTGAACCATGTGCATCATGTGTTTTGTCAAGTGCCTGCTGCACACGCGTCAAAACTGTTTATGATAAAAGAGAAGCTCACGTTTACAAAATACACGCAAGACACTCCCTTAACACTAAACTCTGATTACGCATGAGATTATGAGAGTATCTGGCAAACGCGAGCGTCTCTTTTATCATAAACCCTTTAGATGCGTCTGCAGCAGGCACTTATTTTGAAAAGACATGTGATGCACATAGGATCACTTGATGCGCAGAACACATATGTTGAAATTACGAACCCACATGACGGGCTACAAACATGTTGTGAAGAACTTCGCATCGAGCACCTTCAAAAACAGTGACCGGCCGCCACTGTGCCTCATGACGTGCTAAAACGTAATCCAGTGTCCCAGCCAAATTGGTTGGGTCTCACTACGCTAGCACCATATTTTAATTGTTGGTCTGTGTATTCATGCATGGCATCTTGCTTGTGTATTTAACTTTTTGGCAGTCTTGTAATACATTTGCTTTCATTTCTGGCTTTGTAAACAGGTCACATATCTATACAAGTATTATATTGACTTTATAATTTGTTAAAGTCATGCATTCATGCTTGCTTTCAACACATCCTGAGCCCTTGAAACTTATCCGAGCTTGATATGTCCTTAAACATTGATTTACCCCTCGCTAAAGGGTCCTGTTCTCTGTTCCGGTTTAAAGACTCGTCCATAATATAAATACGCATTATTTTTATGCTCCAGCAATGCGCGCATTAAACCGTACATATGCTGCACAGTGATCCACAAAGATCCCTGCCGCTTTACGCATACGCTGTGAAACAGTTAGCAAATGCAGCATGCCCCCACAGAGGTGTTAATTAATTTTTTTTTCATCTCAATATGTGAACATATTGTATCCTTGCACGCCCCCTAAGATACCCACACACACGCCAATGCACATATGCAAACAAATTTGTTTGTCTAATTGAACACAATTTCATTTGACAATAGTCATTCCAGTTCGTTTTCACACACTTGTCCTGCACATTGGCCTTGTTTGCATTAGCGTAGCATGTCGTGTGTCGGGTACAATTGAAGAGCACTTAAAAGTAAATTAATACACAATGCACTGCTAATGTTGGGGTGATGTTATGCACCGTAATCAGCTGCCATCATTGTTCCTGTATATGCCTCCTGAGCTGTCAAAGTCAGTGAGTAACATAAGGCAAAGAAGAAACAAAAGCATCTATTAATATGAAAATAAGAATTTATTTGTGTCAGTTCAAGACATGAAGAGAAACCCGCTGTTGGCGCATTTGTTCTTGGAGGTCTTAAAGGGAACATTACTGTGACACCTTTATTTGCTTGCCGTTTGGAGGTCTGCACTGAAAACGTAAGAGAAAAGAATTGTAATTCTATATTTTTCTAAATCCACGGAGGAAGCTTTGTGTGGGAAATGAATCAAAATGTTGGTCATTATTTACGAATGATCTTCCCCTCCAGTGAACTGCTGTAGTCGGATCACTGGGTCAATGAGAACTGGATCTGTCCAATTTGTTATCTAATTGATTCATTAGGTTTGTCAAATTGTTTTGTTTAATTTTGGTCATGGAATAAAGATCTTGATTTGTATATTTTAATATTATTGCTGAAACCACGCCCACCCAGCTCGACTCTAGTGACAACAGTGGCTGTTCAACCATCACTTAAGTGGCCACGCCCTAATTATGCAGAACTTTAAGGATTAATAATAATTTAAACGGATGAGTATCAAAAATGTCACCCCCTCACAGTTGTCATAAAAAGCTAAATTAGCTATACAGACCAAAAACAAGATTGCCCCAATATTGCCCATCAGGACAGATCTTGTGCAACGCCCCTGCCCCAGTGACAGCTTGGCACCATTTTTTTCTGTCAGTGAAGGTGAAGAGGTGGGACTGGAGAACATCATGTTACCATTATCCTACGACAGGACGACTTAACCACCTCCACTGCCAGAGGACATTACACATGTCTCTATTACACCCACCTAAACAAACATATACACATATCTACAGGAACCTGCTGGCATCCGATGCTGTGTATAACAATTTGCCGTTGACATGACAATCAGTAGATATCTTGCTTTCTGTCAGCTGCGTGAAAATACACACCGGCTTTTGAATGTACTGTAATGACTTGTATTCTGCACAGACACAAAGCTTGCATTCACGAAACCCCAGCAAATTCATTTGTAAAACCATTCTTGTATAAATTGTCACATTCAGTTCAATGCAATGGTTTACTTGAATGGATTTATGAATGTTATATGCAGGCATTCGTCCTGCTTGTGTTTCGTGAATGAGGCTCAGGGAACGATAAAATAAAGCAGATTTATTTAGCTTTTTGTTGAATAAAAGCTCAAATATTTTCTTAAAATACCTCCTGACATTTTTAATAATGATAACCTTTAGTAGTTTAAATTAAAAATCTTCACTGTATTTGAAAGTTTGAGAGTTTAATAGTTTTAAATTATTTTGAGGATTTGTTTTAATCATTTTATATATTTTTTAATTCAGCACTTTTATTACAATCTCCCAAAACCCTGCAAGCATAGGCGAAGTTTCGTGTTTGTGCTTGGGGGACACCTAACGGCAAAGAAAAGGTACTGCAACACTTTGATATTAGCGAGTGAGTGCAGCTACATGGTTTTAAAAAGTGGTTTAAGTGAATTAAAACTGTTTTAGCCTTAAATTACTCAGCCGACCCATTAAAATATTAAGATTAGACAAATTAAATATATATTCTCATTCTATTTCATAAGTAGCTCAGACAAAATCATAATTAGCTCTGGGGTGGGGGGCAGTGACCCCCCTGTCCTCCCAAAACTATGCATATGCCTGCAAGGTCTTTCTCTAACCCACAGTTATATGAATTTAACAATTGAAAATTGCTGTAACAACTAATGGAATAGTTTTCTAAGTACTTTTTTGTTTTATAATGATTTTTTTATTGTTTTATTTTTACATTTTTTTTTAAATCAGCATTTTATCATCGCACCAAACCCATTCAAGCTCCATCTCGAACCCACATTTCAGCACTTTAATCACAATCTCACAAAACCCTGCAAGCATAGGCAAAGTTTTGTGTTTGTGCTTGGGGGGCACCTAATGGCATACAAAGGTACTTCAATACTTTGATATTAGCGAGTGAGTGCGGCTTCATGGTTTTAAAATGTGGTCTAAGTGAATTAAAACAGTTTTAGCCTTAAGTTACTAAACCGACCCATTAAAATATTAAGATTAGACAAATTAAATATAAAGTCTCATTCTATTTCATTTGTAGCTCAGACAAAATCATAATTGACTCTGGGGTGGGGGGCAGTGCCCCCCCTTCCCCCCAAAAACTATGCCTATGCCTGCAAGGTCTTTCTCGAACCCACAGTTATATGAATTTAACAATTGAAAATTGCTGTAACAACTAATGGAATAGTTTTCTAAATCCTTTTTTGTTTTATTAATGTTTTTTTATTTTTAGATATTTTCTTAAATCAGCATTTCTTACCATCGCACCAAACCCATACGAGCACCATCATGAACCCACATTTGCAAAATACTAACTTCAGGGATTCACTCCTGAAAATAAATTCAGTTTTTCTTATTTTCCCTGAGATTGCGGTTCCCGTATAGATGCATGTATGCCACCTCTGTGCCACATTAAAAAGTCAAATGCACTATTTTGTTTAAAATATGCTATTTCAAATGTGCTTTCTGTCCCACATGTAGTGTCACCTTCTGTCTGTCTCTATTTTCTTCTTTTCCAGACACACAAGCGTGTTCCTTCACTATCATTTGCTTTCTCGTCCTCTCTTGCTCTGTCTCGCGCACACACACAGTGTTAATAAGTGCTACCTCTCGCTCTCTTTTCTCATATCAGTAATAGCGAGGCAAGAGACAAGAAAAGATGAGAGAATGATGTGTGGCTTTATGTTCTGGCACTTTCCACTGCAGGCCTGCCATCGTAACCGGACCCAGAGATTACATTTTTGTGTTTACTTGCCCGCCATGCATCATGGGATTTTCAGTAACATTGTGAAGCTCAGAGGTTTAATGAAGCTAGAAAAATGCAGGTGTAAGTGCAGGTTTAGGTCAGTATGGACTGCTGTCCATTACATATTCATCTTAGTTGCGAGTGTATGAGCCCTTAGAAGTGTACAGGGGTTTTAAGTCTGCCGTCCTTACTCATGGGTCTTTTCAGTGACATGTGTTGGCAATGCGATCTTATTGGTTGATGAGATCCCAAGAGGTCCTTTCAGTCATCATCTTCATGCCAACGTCATTATGAGCTCAAAAAACAGCCATATTGCACCCGAACACCCACCACACACCAGCTAATTTGTATAAATCAGTATATATGGAGATGATTAGGGAAATTTGGCCAGGGTACACTCTTTTAATTTAATGTAGTTTACATATTCACATTTTATGCATTTGACAGGTTTTAATCCAAAATGACTAGCAGTACATTTACATTTACAGCATTGGTTTCTGTCAAATTGTATGCAATAGATTAACCACACATAAATAGCAACATATTCACTGCATAAGCCTGTTTTTGTCTTTATTCGTTCTATTTCTTCAATAATGAAAATTAAGCATTAGCTATCAGGCTGCTAATTAGATGGAAAGTGTGTAATCCTTCAAAACCCAAATTACTTTCAGCTTGAAGTTTCTTTATGTCATTTTTCAATAGAAGCTTCTGTCGTTCCCTCCTGTTATGTTCATCGTTCCTAAATTAAGCACAACAGACAATTTAAGCGTAATACCAACACCTGAATGGCGGAGCAGAGAGTTTTACGGTTCTCATTCTTTCTATAGCACAGTTTCTGCCCATGGGAAGTTTTGAGAGAATGAGTAAATTGCCGAACGCCCCCAGTGCAGGTGTTTCTATAAAAACCAGGCTTTCTCACCTCGGTGTAATGAAACAACGGGAGCCGTGAATAGGCGGACTGTGCCTGCAGTCTTCTTTTAGACAGGCGGCTGAATTTCACTTGAGTGCTTTTAACCAAGGGAGAATAGGCAGACTGGGTTTTCGGGGCAAGGAGGCAGCAAATTTCACCACAGTGTTCCATTCCACATAGTAGTCCATTTATCTTTCTCCAAAATTGCTGGATGTATTGAATTACCTCCCAAAATGAAGGGTAATAGCGTGCTCTGTGCTTTTCTGTTGCTACTGTATGTTGCAGAGATAGACTATGAAAGCCAAGCTGGGTAAAGTTTTGTTCTATTTTTTTTATGCATTAACAAAACTCCACGTCCAACGTATTTGGACACGTAAACACAGTCCTGCCAGAATTTTTTTTTGTGATTGTTGCGGACGAAAATCCTTGATCTTGCAGCACATTTTCTTAAAAAATGTGATAGAATATGTGGAATATTTATGCAATTTTATTCGATGAAATTGCTGGAACTTGCCAAAATTGCGTGAACTTGCAAAAAACTGCATGAAATTGCAAAAACTGTTTGCAGCTTTTCATTGATGTTCACGTTGTGTAATAACGTCACTTCCTAACATTCCCATGACAACAGGGGACATGGCTGCGCATGTGTGAAGTAAATGCAACATTTTTCAACTTTCTGCTAAGATACATGTGACTTTTTGCTACGAAAATGTGGGGATTATGAAATCATTCAAGCCACGCATTTTGCGAGCTGAAATCTGCAATTTATGCGGCGAAAGTGGAGAGTATTTAAAAAATGGGGCCCCCGCATAAATATGCAGACTTTGGCTGATTATGCATTGAATCATGCAATCGCATATTCGCGTTTTTCTGAAGGGACTGCTTTAAGAGACACTTTTTAAAAATATGCTCATTTTCTAGCTCCCCTATAGAGTGAAACTATAAATTTTTACCGTTTTGGAATTCATTCAGCTGATCTCCGGGTTTGGCGGCACCATTTTTAGCATAGCTTAGCATAATTCATTGAATCTGATTAGACCATTAGCGATATTTTTCCTCTTTAAAACTGGACTCTTCTGTAGTTACATCGTGTACTAAGACTGACAGAAAATGAAAAGTTGCGATTTCTAGGCAGATATGGCTAGGAAATATACTCACATTTTGGCGTAATAATCAAGGACTTTGCTGCTGTAACAATGCTGCATCAGGCGCAATGATATTGCACTGCACCTGAAAATAGCCCCCTGCTAGTGAAAGTAACCAAGGGGACTATTACGGCAGAATAAGAGTATAGTTTCTAGCCAGCAGCTTTTAATTTTCCATTGGTCTTAGTACACTAAGTAACTACAGAAGAGTCAAGTTTTAAATAGGAAAAATATCTAAACTTATTTTTTGATTCAATGGATTATGCTAAGCTATGCTAAAAGTGGTGGCGCCAGATCAGATAAATGGATTCTAAAATGGTAAAAATCAAATGTTTAACTCTAGGGGAGCTGGAAAATGAGCATAGTTAAAAAAAGTGTCTCTTTTAGCAGTCCCTCAATACGTTAAAGTGTCTGAAAACATTTTGTGTTTTGAATCTGTCTTCATGGCGCATCAAATTTACAGTAAAAACACACTGTCCCTTGACAGAAAATGCATTTGCTGTATTCTGGATAAAAAATTCATTATTTATACACTTTTAACTTTGTGAAAGTCCAAAGATAACTCCTTTGATTCTTTGTGCTGTAGTTTTATTGTCTGTCTTTCCTATGGGCCTCTCTTTCTTGCTCTTATCCTGGTATTTCGGTCCTATCGCTCGCTCGCACACACCTTCTCCATCATTATTTCATTCTGGCTCAATCTCTTCCCCCGTTCTTTCTTATTACAAAGCCCATCACACAGTGCGCTGGCTTTCCCGGTGTGAATGAGATCCTGAAGTCATATTGATTTCCCTGGATGTCTATAATAGAGGATGTAGCACGCTTGACATGGTTTTGTGTTAGCACACTGTAGCCCATACTGTAGCCCATTTTTTAACCGCCTGTGTACTTTGAAGAGAATGAGTGCCTGTGAAATACTGAGACAGTACAAAAGAGAGAGCAAGCAGAGATTGAAAAAGCCAGAGTTGGGAAATTGGTAGGATTTTGGCATGAGTGGTCATTATCGCCATATAAATGTGCCCTTTAAATGCTGTGCCACATTTTGAATGAGTATGTAAAACCTCTCTTCCCCAAAAGCTGAAGAGTGCAGCATTTTAGCCAGCGTTTGATTTCAAGCAGTTGAGGCCATGTGGAAGTGGAAAGCACCCTGCGGTGAAGCCCACGGGTTTGGATGATACACCACTGCCTTCATTTCTGGAGTGGTGCACTGTGATTGGCTCCCACTGGGTTTTTCAGCTGTTGTCAGAGGGTAGGGATGACCTCTGTTAATGCCTGGATCTTACAGCCAGCACACTTGTCTGCTATGTCAGAGGGTGAGAGACTAAGGGGCTGTTTACATGACATGGTTCAACCAAAAGTTGTTAATTTTTATTAGTTACATGACATTGGCATTTTAGGTGCCTGAAATGCAAACGTTTAAATATGGGTTTAGAAGTACTGTATCAGATTTACGTCTCCATGTAAGCTACAAAAATGTGCATAACGTGTTTAGACATTGTGTGACATTGCCGACTACTGGCTTAGCATGCATAATACATAATATATAATAATATTAGTTGTTTTAGAGGATCCATGTGAAAGAGGAACGTTTTAACAATGTTGTCAAATGCAACATTAAAACTTGTGTTTTTCTTTCCATTCAGCTGATTTCTGGGTCTGGCGATACCACTTTTAGCAAAGCTTAGCATAATAAATTGAATCTGATTAGACCATTAGCATTGCACAAAAAAATAACAAAGAGTTTTGATATTTTTTCCTTTTTAAAACTTGACTCTTGACCAAGGGGACTATTTTCGGGCAGTGCGTAATATCACTATGCCTGCTGCAGTCATGTTACGTTAGCAAAGTGATTGATTATTACGCCAGAATGAGAGTATAGTTCCTAGCCATATTTGCATAGAAAATCGCAACTTTAAATTTTCCATTGGTCTTAGTACACGATGTAACTAAGAGTCAGGTTTTAAATAGGAAAAATATCAAACTCTTTGGTCATTTTTTAGCACAATGCTAATGGTCTAATCAGATTCAATGGATTATGCTAAGCTATGCTAAAAATGGTACTGCCAGACCCGGAGATCAGCTGAATGTATTCCAAAATGGTAAAACTCAAATGTTTAACTCTAGGGGTGCTGGAAAATGAGCATATTTTCAAAAAAAAGTGAAGTGTCCCTTTAAGAGTATGACGGGTAATGCATGCAAGAGGTAAGGTCCTAAAAATTAAGGTTTTGCAAATAATCTTTTTTTAAGAGTGTAGTTTTAGCGTACAACCAATGAGATTATCTTCCACTTACCTATTCATACAGTGGTTGATTTCTGCATTCCAGTGTGTTTGGAAAGTTAATGCGGCATTAGACACGGAGCCTGATATCAAATTAGTTGCTCTAGTCAGGCATTTTATGAGACATTATTCATTTCAATGTCCTTCCTCTTGTTCGGTTTGAGGAACAAGATGGTGGAATTAAGAGAGAGAGAGAATGAGTCTAAAAAAAGAAAAGGAAAACTTAACTGCGGCCGATCCCAAAGCCCCAATTAGATGAACCGAGTTGATAATATCGTAATAGAGACCCACAGATTCACAACGGGCCATTTCAGATCCCCCCATTAAACCTTCCAATGTAGTTAACATTGATTCCGCCTTGGCGCTGCGGAGAGAATGGACTTCATAAAGGAAGACAATGGCTTCTGAATTGGGCTCAGCTTTGACATAATTGCTTCATAATTGCATAGCACTGATTTGCATTCACTTTGTGGCCCTTCCCATCAGCCAATTAGATCTGCTTGTTGATTTATGTGTGTGATGATGGGAGCTGATGGCTTTTGTCATGGTTCATATTGATGAGCACTAAACACCTCAAGGCTTTTTTTTATCTTTTTGGGAGTTCCAAAGGAAAACAGGTTAATAGAACCGCAGGAACCGGATTAATCGCTCTGTTAAAAGTCTTGCGTTGAGGCCATTCTTTGGGAAATATTCAGCTTGATATCTTGTTTGTTTGTCAATAATTTTTTTGCACCATATTGCGATTACGTGGATCTAGTGTGGTATAAATTTACAGCGTAGTGTTCTGTTGACTGTCAGCTGAGAGACTTTTATTTTGACAGGGTTTCAGTTAGCGATTACCTGAATACTTAGGAGATGACATAAATAAGTGTTTATTCTTGGTATTTATTTATTTATGCCATTCCAGCATCTGGCTATACTCATCTGGTTAATCTACCCATTGAAAAATGCTGGGTTATTTTCAAACCAGCGTTGGGAATAACTCATTCGTTTGAGTTGTAATTTAAAGGGACATTCCACTTTTTGGAAAATATTCTAATTTTCCAGCTCCCCTAAAGTTAAACGTTTGATTTTAGCAGTTTTGGAATCCATTCAGCTGATCTCCGGGTCCAGCGGTACCACTTTTAGCATAGCTTAGCATAATCCATTGAATCTAATTAGACCATTAGCATTGCACAAAAAAATAACCATAGACTTTCGATATTCTTCCCATTTAAAACTTGACTCTCCTGTAGTTACATCGTGTACTAAGGCCGACGTAAAAGTTGCAGATATGGCAAGGAACTCTATTCTCATTCTGGCGTAATAATCAAGGACTTAGCTGCCGTAACATGACTGCAGCAGGCGCAATGATATTACACACTGCCCGAAAATAGTCCCCTTGGTTACTTTCAATTGCAGGGGACTATTTTCAGGCGCTGCGTAATATCATTTAAGCTATGCTGGGTTGTTTCAACCCAAAATTCTGGTCTGTTTTAGCAAATTGTTGGGTTGTATATAGAGATGACATGGTATGAACATTTTAAATCACGGTTAAAAAGACCAAAATCGCCACAGCTATCAATAATATCGTGGGTTTGCGAACAATTTCTAGATGAATGTAAATGTACTTATGCAAACCAAATTTAAAATAGATTTTACATGTAAGTGCACTTTTGTCCGCATAAACATCTAATAAATAACATCAAAATTAATCCTGACACATTTGGGGTCGTGAGATGTTCATCTAGTTCAGGTAAGACACAAGTGAGTAAATCAGATTTTTAAATAAACACAGGACAAATGAGCAAGTCATCTGTCTGCGTTTATTGTGAGAAATCGGGTGTTCTTTATGACCCAGGAGAGAGCTGCACAACGTGCATGACCTGTGCTCACAGCAATCGCGGAAGAAACAGTAAAAAGAAGCTTTAAACTCATCAGATCACATAATTCTATTGAAAATAAATAGAAAAGATGGATCTTTTTAAAGAAATATTAAGTAAACATGTGTCAGTCAGTGGCGGCTTGTGACTGCTCATCCGAGGGGCGCAAATTCAAAATATGTGTTTGTTGCGTCATGTGAACCATGTGCATCACGTGTTTTGTCAAAATGTGCCTGCTGCACACGCGTCAAAACCGTTTATGATAAAAGAGAAGCTCACGTTTACAAAATACACGCAAGACACTCCCTTTAACACTAAACTCTGATTACGCATGAGATTATGCGAGTATCTGGCAAACGCGAGCGGCTCTTTTATAATAAACCCTTTAGACGTGTCTGCAGCAGGCACTTATTTTGACAAGACACGTGATCCACATAGGATCACTCGACGCAAACATTTATTTTGAAATGACGAACCACACACATGACGGCCTACATACATGTTGTGACGAACTTTGCATCAAGCGCCCTTGAAAAATGAAGTCACCGGCCGCCACTGGCGTCAGTACAACTAGATTTTCCTAAATGTAAACATTTTTGGATTTAAATTCAGTCAGTAAAGCACTTTTATCGCAAACACATGAGAGAAGACGTGAATGAATGTGTTTGTCTCACGTTATTGCTTAAATTGGTTGATGCTGGACAGGGGGTTTCGATCTGTGACACTGGCACAGTTAAACGGTAATTAAAAAGTGATGCAGTAATACAAACAATTGGGCATTTTTATAGCGGTAAACCATTAAACCAATAATCGTTATCTCTAATCAATAATCATATATAAACATTTTCTGAGTTAATTTAACTCATTAGCTGAGTTTGTCCCTTTTTTAACCCACGCTGGGTTACTAGAAATTAATTTATGCTGTCAAATGAAAAATAAGTCTGAATGTTTACCTATACTTCAGGAAAGTGTTCTTTTCATTTTAATGAACAAACACTCACACACAGGATATAAAAGTGGCTAAATTTATCGGTCAGGTTAATGCTTTGCATGTTTTAATAGTGCCACCGTGTTTACACTTTAGAAGGAAAAAGCCTGCTTATGGTTGTCTCAGCATATTAAGCTTGAATTGAAGAAATTATTTTACTGTCGCAATAACTCCACGTTTAAAGTGCAAGGTTTGCTTTTAAAGAAGCGTGCAGTGTAATGCTTTTATCTTGTTGCATGTCTATGTGTGTGTGTGTGTGAGAGAGAGAACTGTGCATGCATACATGTGTGTGCATGTGACGGTGAACACAGAGGTCGTATAAATTGCCGTAACCGAACAGTGAAGTGTGACTAGTGATGTCACCAGAGAGTCCTGCTATGTGGTTCATTTTCTGTAATTAATCATTAGAGATGTACTGCCTAACCGCTGTCTAATGCAGTCTATCGCCCCGTGCAGATACTCGCTACTCCCTTAATTACTTTTAATTGCCTTTTACTCATTTATTCCAAGATGCTAATATTCATATTTGAGGGCATTCAACGCCCTCCCCCATCTTTCTTCTGCCTGCTGGATTTATGCCTGTATGATGCGGGAACTATCATAAAGCCTAATAGTAGATGGTACTGTCAATGATAGAGACCATTAACTTCAGGAGATGGATGTGACTTACCCTCGTGTAACTGGCTGGTCGTCTCGACTGTGAGGGGCCTGGGCTCCATTTGCGGCCCTCTTCAGATTTAAGCGGATTCTTATGAGATTGTGTGAAAATGAGACGTAGCGTGCCTCCTGAACCGAGATAGCAGCAGTCTCTCTCCGGATACTGCAGGGGTACTGTTCATCCACGTCTAAGAGAAGAGGAGAGCAGATATGTCAAGGATCGACTAGGATTACAGTTCATCTGCCAAGAACAGCATCCTTATTTTAGATTCAGTGCAATATAAGGCTTGACTGCGCTGGGAGAATGGAAAGTGGGTTTCTTAGAAGTGGAGTTAGGATGGAGTTTTGGTCTTCTGTATTTTCTGTCTGCCCTGAAGCTTCAGTTCCTTTGCTTCTACAACTCAGTTCACTGTGTGCAGTCAACTGCTGATCTGTTTGGCGGCTAAAATAAAAATGGCAGCATTATGAGATGGTGTTTGTTTAAGGGGTTATATATATATATATATATATATATATATATATATATATATATATATATATATATATATATATATATATATATATATATATATATATATATATATATATATATATATATCAAACAACCATGCATCGGGAAAATTAATAATTGCTTTATTTCAACGTGTAAAACCATATTTTTGGCGGATAGTTTTTTTTACTTTTATTGTTTCAGTTTGCCTGTCCATTTAGTCTTAATAATTAACGGTAAACAAACTTGGCAGCTCGAATCTTGGTCGGGCTCGAGCCCCAAGTTAAAATAACAGAACAGAAGAAAAATGCAGTGCAGTGAATGAGGAGAGATGCCAGAAGAATTGCGGTTGGGTGTGGAGGGACGGAGACTCTCGTTTACCATATACTTTTAAACCTACATTAAAAGTGTAGCCGTTAAAATATTATTACTGCAGTAAAAGAGTTTATTTTGATCATGGTGTCACGATTGCTGGATAATTCTGAAGTTGTTTTACAGAAGAATAAAATAATTACTTTTCTATCATTCGCGATGTCACACAGTTGAACGTCTCCACGTATATTTACATGATTTGCAACGTACATTTGCAAAGGATTCATAAAGTCATACCTCTGCAAATCTTTGATCGATTGTGTTTTAAAAGTACTGCATGCTCAAAATGACAGCAATGGGATCACCGATGTGCTGGAAGAGAGAGAGACCGCGAAAAGAGAAAGTGCGGCTCTGTAAAAAATTGGAAATGATTTATGTTATTTTCCAGTCGGCTCTTAAAGTACAAAATACCCATTTAAGCTATTACGTAGCTATTATACAATTTTTGTTTGGGACGTTTTGCGACCCGGTGGCAACTTGTCCACGACCCGGTGGTTGGGGACCTCTGAGTTAGGGGATTTCTAAGTAGGCTATTGATGCAAAATTTCCACCAGATGTAGCCATCAAGCCAAATATTGAACTCATACAAATAAATCAGAACATTTAAGTATACAAGTTGAGTCATAATAAATAAAGAAGAAAATATGTCCACTCCTGACATACTGTCCAAAAAATGACATATATACAGTTCTGTGCAAAATTCTTAAGACACCATGCTACCATTAGATTTGTTGTTTCTGCAATTGTATTGTGATCATCACCTTAAGCATCAACCTCAAGATGTGTTTCGTGCCAAGAGAAGTCACACTAAATACTGACTGATGCCTGAGGAAGACATTTAGTTCTGAAAATTGTTTTGTTTTTAATTTCGTGTACATATATTTCCTAAAATGTGTTGATTGTTTTGATGTCATCATTTATATATATATATCCCTACTTTTTAGTTTGTTTCCACTGTAACACAAGGCGTTTGACTTTTTTCTGCAGGCACTACAGTGATGACTATGACGGCTTACGATGCAGATGATCCCAACACAGACAACGCTGTGCTGCGCTACATCATCTTGAGACAGTTACCCAATAAACCCTCACCCAATATGTTTTACATTGACCCAGAAAGGGGCGACATCGTGACAGTGATCTCGCCAAACCTGCTCGATAGAGAGGTACGTGCTTTCCTGCACCTTTTTTTCTGTTTGTTGGATAGTTGGTTTAAGCTACACTGATGAAGCAGAACATATGTCGTGAAACATCTGTTTACTAAGCTACTATGGATATCATGTATCTACCTTATTTAAACTATGAGGGAGCTGGGTTTTTTTTAGCACTATAACACAGCTTTGTAACTTAGCCTCTTGTATGTGTTGCTTAAAAAATTCAGATGTTGACCACAGTTACATAAAGCTGCAATTTGTATCTTTTCCTCTATTGCATAAAAATGCGTAAAATTACATAAAGTTATGTTATGTATGTCTTTAACGTCAAACGTTAATTTCACTTAGCACTGTGAGCCGGATTAAGGTTAGAAGAAAATTTTGAACACTGATACTTTTATGTAGTTTTTCAATAGCTGGTTCATTTTAAACCCAAAACATTACGGGTTGCAGCTTTAAAGGACTTCAATATGATAGGGATTTTGCTGTAAATTTGCCAAATAAACCAGATATAAAAATGCCATCAAATCTGAGCTTGCTGTTTAGGTTTTGTGAGATGAACCTGTAACAGAAGGGCACAGAGGATGACAGACTTTTTGTTTTCAATCCAAGCTGTACAAACAAACAGGAGTTCATAAACTAACCCGAGGCAGATCTGAGGGGACAAACAAAAAGCGTTGTGTTTCACAGTTTTGCTATCCTCAAGACACTTTTAGAGCGATCAGATTAGAGTAGATTCCTCTGCGTATTAAAGCAGGGTTTTAATGTTGATAGGAGGCAGGATGAATGCAGTAAAGGCTGGACGGTGTCTTGAGGACAGGCGATGCTAGCGATGCATGCTAATGAGCTATTGGAGGCGGAGCGTTCGCAGCTCCTAACCAGAGCGAGACAACAGCATGATTGCTTTTTCTGCAGGGTGACAAATACAGGAACATCAATTCGGCCCGGTACTGGAAGAGGAATATTAGCTGTTGTCAGACACTTAGAGCATGGTTTAATTGAGGTTAGACACACTTATCCACCAGCATCGGCTGTGTCCGACAAGGCCAGCAGAAAAGCTTTCAGCTGGAACCGAACGAAAGCGCCATTAAATGAATGTTTGGGTGTGGTTTTGAGCGTGTGCATGCTAGTTGATTTGTCATTATAATCGAAATGTCATGTACAGAAGATGTCTAAATGTAGGCGTTTGTGTACTGTAGTGAGACACATTGTGTTGACAAAGCCTGCTAAGTTTGTAGAAATAGCTGAGGTCCCTGTCATTGTAATATCTTACTGTACACAAGCCTCATCTGCGTGCTTCCCATGAGCCTTTGCTTGGTTGCAGTCGGAGTCTCGTACGCATGACAGATGTTTTACACAAGGAGCTCCAAGGGATTTCAGGTGTGTAAGGAAGGAGACAGGTGTGCGATGCGTCTGTTACTACACTTTACGTATTCGAGATTTCATGGTAGGGTTGTAAAAGAAAGCATCACCTCTTTCTGGTAAGAGATTCGTCTGCCAGCAGTTTTTTTTACCCAGCTGTTAAAAGTCCCTGAACTTTAAAATGAGTCACAATATACTTTTTTGCCAAATGGGTATTTTAAACAATTACTCTCCACCTGCCAGGGTGCTTAAGAATTTAGGCAAATTCGGGGAATCTATTTTGTCAGATTGAAATTAAGTCAAGTCCCTGAACTCTCAAGTTTTAAATCTAAGTATGCACATTTATTTCTTCAGTGACAGATTTTTCTCTCCCGTTTTGTCTCTGACACAGTGAATTGATTGTGGAAGGTAATTTCTTGCAGGTAATAGGTAGAGATGAGAGCCGGTTTCAGACTCTTTGTGACTGCATTTATCAAACAGTGCATAGAGAGAGAGTGATGATACTTTACATAAATATGGTACTTTACACTTTACTGTCCCTTTTTTGAAGCTTTTCTGCAAACATGTGACACATATCCCTTTTAAATATATTTATTTAAATAAATATATTAGATATATGTATGTGTTCTCTTCAATCCACTTGATTTTGGCTTGCTCTGTCTACTGGAAGAGGTCTTGATCTTTATTTTGACTGCTCCCAGCAATTAAAATACATGATGTAATGTCATAAATTTGATATGGATATCAAAATTACATTAGACAAACCATACACTGTAAAAAATAAAACTGTAAAATTCCGTCTGGGATGCCGGAAAATACCGTAGAATAACAAGCACAGTAAATTACAGAAATTTTCTGTAATACAAAAATACTTTTTTTCCCGGTAATTTTACAATAACATTGTAAAAAAATCTGTAAAAACAGTAAAATTCTGGCAGCTGGGGTGCCAGAAACATACCGTAAGATAGCAGGCACAATAAATGACATATATTTTCCTTAATACAAAAAATAATATTTTTTCTGTTATTTTACATTAATACTGTAAAAAATCTGTAAAAAAAATAAAATTTCAGCAGCTGGGGTTGCTGGAAAATACCGTAAAATAACGGGCACAATAAATTACAGAAATTTTCTTTAATACAAAAATACATTTGTTCTGTAATTTTACATTAATACTGTAAAAAATCAGTAAAAACAATACAATTCCAGCAGCTGGGGTGCCAGAAAAATACCGTAAAATAACGGGCACAATAAATGATATACATTTTCCGTAATACAAAAATACAGGTTTTTTTCTGTAATTTTACATTAATACTGTAAAACAATCTGTAAAAACAATAAAATACCAGCAGCTGGGGTTGCTGGAAAATACCGTAAAATAACGGGCACAATAAATTACAGAAATTTTCTTTAATACAAAAATACATTTGTTCTGTAATTTTACATTAATACTATAAAAATTTATAAAAACAAAAAAATTCCAGCAGCTGCAGGGCCAGAAAAATACCGTAAAATAACAGGCACAATAAATAATATATATTTTCCGTAATACAAAAATACAGTTTTTCCTGTAATTTTACATGAATATTGTAAAATATCTGTAAAAAACAATGCAATTCCAGCAGCTGGGGTGCGGGAAAATACCATAAAATAATGGGCACAATAAATTACAGAAATTTTCTGTAATACACAAATACAATTTTTTTCTGTAATTTTACATGCTTTGTTTGAGTGTTTTAGCATACATGCTGATTTTCAACACTTGTTTTTTTTTTTTATAATAATAATAATAAACAGACTTATATTTAAAGAAACAATGTATATAAAATTATTTAATTTCAAATGCTACAAAGCAAAGGCAACATGATTAAGCATGATTAAATGAATTGATTCTTACTTTATTGTTGTATTTTTTATAACCAAAAATGTCAAACTTAGTTGTGCTTGTCGTTATATCTGCAGTCTTTTATTTCTTTAATTTAAAATGTTATTATTAAAAAGTTACTTGAATTCAAAGTTTGGACTTTTCTATAGGAGGAAGGCAAGTTAAATTTAATCCGTTGAAAATTTTCAGTTTTAACAAATATTGTTGTGTTGACTACACAAATCATGTTTAACCATTTATGTTTAACTTGTCCACCCTAACACAGGAATTGCGTTTTCATGTGGATGAAGATTTATTTTAAACAAAGAAGGAAAAAACTCTGTAAAAATACAGTGTACGTGTGGATTAGGCCTAACACTGTTAGAAATTAAAAGATGCCCATTTTATTTATAAATAAAATAGAAACTCATGTAGGTGAATGTGTCACAAATGTCTGAAAGTTTAAAAAAATCAGAAAAAAATACTTGGAAATGCTACAACAATGTCAGTTACCCTGGTTTTGCTAATTATTTTTAGACAACTCATGAAAATGTCATGAAAAAAGGTTTTCTCAGCATGCAAACATCTCTCTTGACAGGTCAAGTGCGCCTGTTCTTCTCTCAGATCAGCATGCGTGACTAATAATGTTTGCAGCCCAGCATTCAAAGCTTTTGGTACAGTACCTGATGTACCAAAGCCGACATGATTAACCAGGCAGAACTCTCTTGTCAAAAATAGGAACAGCACAAACTTTGGTTCAATTAAATCCCCAAAACTGTCAACTTTTGGATATTCATTTGTCAGAAAGCTCATGTATGCCATAAGCCCAAGTGTCCTTGACCCACGAATGATCACATGCATGTCATAGATCGATTTATTCATCTGATGTTATCTGATTTAAGTTGATTCTTCACACATGCCTTAGTTTATTAATATCACAGATGTCATGAATTTGAGTCCTAGGGACTTTTAACCAAACCACAAAAGCAATCCAGTCGAATGCGTTTTCGTCTATCGAAATTGGTTTGAATGTGGATAAGCTCAAAATGTTTTACACAATGATTGTTGAAGTCGCTTTGGATTAAGCGTGTTGCTTTTATCAAACAGCTTTATTCTAATGAAGTGGGCTTTATGAGAATAACTGTGATGTAATTATATGTATTGTGTATTTACTCTTGAGATTAAAACCCCTATTTTACCACAGGCTGTGCTGATTCTGAGACACGGTGCTGGAAAAGTAATGATGCCACTAATGGTCATTAACATTGCATTTAGCTTTTTATTTAATATGCTTCCAAATCTGCTAAATATATACAGGCCTGATGCCGCTTTAAAGGAGCTGTCAAAGCAAATAGCAAAACTGATGCATGATTTTTTTTTAAGGAATATCCCACTTTCATAAAAAATATAATTTACTCACCCCATGTCATCCAAGATGTTTGTGTTTTTCTTTGTTCAGTTGAGAAGAAATTAAGTTTTGGAGGAAAAAATTTCAGGATTTTTCTCCATAAAGTGGACTTTAGTGGACTAGTTCAATGCAAAATTCAAATTGCACTTTCAATTTTACAATCCAAACGATCCCAACCATGCCATAAGGGTCTTATTTAGCAAAACAATCACCATTTTCACCAAAAAGGAGTACCCAGTGTTTACAAGTGTGGAGAAAGAGGACTGTTCTCTCGATGTTGTATGTTGACTAATACTAGTTAATGTCTTTGTGTCAGTTTATTGTTTAAATCAGTCCACAAGTGTGCATTTCACATATGTAACCCGTGACCTTTCGATGTGATTACGTAATACGTAAGGCCATGCTGGCGCATCACACAGCTAGCGCAAGACGAGAATTTGTGTTTTAAAAATACACTTTTTTGTATAAAAATGACAATCGTTTCGCTAGATAAGACTCTTATGTTCCGTTTACACCAGCCACGGTAGAGGCAGCAAAAACACGCTATTCGTGCGTAGTTGGACGCTTGAACATTTGAGTTCACTTGCTTTATTCGTGCGTGAAATTCTAGTCATTCAATAAATTCACGCAGAAATATGCGTCATGGGAGGGGCTTCTGCGACTCCGCTGAGACCCTGCCACTCCGCTCGCTTCCTGTAATCACGTCACTACTACAGCAAGGTCCTGATTGGTTAACGCGGCGCGGACATCCGCAGAAGTTAACCATTATTCAACTCGCATGTTTCCCGCGGCAATGCTCAATTCGCACGGAACGAGCCATCCGCATCGCGCGTTCAGCGCCATTTGCGATAATAATCCACGTGTAATCGCGTCTTTGCATTGACTTAACATGTAAATCACCCATGCTTGCCGCCTCTACCGCGGTTGGTGTAAACGTAGCATTACACCTCGGTTGGGATCGTTTGGAGTTCTTTTGGAGCTGTATTGAAACTGCAATTTTAAACTGCATTGAAACTGTAAACTTTAAATGGCAAAAGATATATATTGAGTTTCAACTTACAGTTCTGAGATTCTGTTTGAAGTTTAGTTTTATGTTAAGACATGATGACAGATTGAGGCTTTGCTGTGGAGGAGGGGAGCGATGTGCTTGTTGGAGAACCTTTTCAAAGTATCTCCTGCGGTCAGCCTGTTACCCACAGTGCATCTAACATTCAGGTCTTTGCAATCAGATGCCTGCCACTAGATCTGACTCTTGACTGACAGGCACAGTAGTCCCTCTTTTGTTTCCAGGTTTAAATGACATGGTGGGAAAGTAGATGTTTTAAAATCGATACACAGTCACAGGGATTTGGCAGACCTTGTGGTGTATGTCTAATCATTACAGTCCTGCTTCTGATGAACAGTCTGTGGTCAGATAAGAGCTTTGGACCAAACCTAGTCAGCTGTCTAATGCCTACATAGGCAGTTGCATTCTAAGCCAGCATCCTTACTGAAATGAAACTTTATAAATGATTGATTTGGAACAGCCTGCACTGAAGATCTGCTTAGTGCACGCCATAAAAATACTGAAGCAACTGACAATTTCTTTCTGTAGGGCTAAAACACACATTTGGGTGAACTAGACAAATCTGACGTTTTTAATTGTTGTCTTGGTAAAAAATTCAGATAATTTATTTACCACCATGTCATCCAAATTGTTGATGTCTACCTTTGTTCAGTCGAGAAGAAATTATGTTTTTTTAGGAAAACATTCCAAGATTTTTCTCATTTTAATGGACTTTAATGGACCCCAACACTTAACAACGTAAAATTGGAGTTTCAAAATACTGTGACGCACCAGCACGACCTCAAGTAATTGCGTTCTGCCATGGAAAGGTCACGTGTTACATATATGAAATGCACATTTGCGGACCATTTTAAACAATAAACTGACACAAAGACATTAATTAGTATCATTCCACATACAACAATGTCGGAACGGTCCTCTTTCTCCACACTTGTAAACACTGGGGCGTACTTTTGCATACGTCCGCCGTGACCTCCTGACGTGATGACGTATTGTGTGAGGTCGCGCTGGCAGTTCAGATGACCGGAGATATGGTTTTCGTTATGAAGTTATGGTTTAAAAGTGCATATTTTTATCTTTCTTGTCAAAAATGACAATCGTTTCGCTAGATAAGACCCTTATGCCTCGTTTGAGATCGTATCGAGTCCTTTGAAACTGCAATGTTAAACTGCATTAAAATTGTTAAGTGTTGGGGTCCATTACAGTCCATTAGAAGTATTAGAAATATCCTGGAATGTTTTCCTCAAAAAACATAATTTCTTCTCGACTGAACAGAGTAAGACATCAACATT
This sequence comes from Paramisgurnus dabryanus, assembly GCF_030506205.2. NCBI lineage: Eukaryota > Metazoa > Chordata > Actinopteri > Cypriniformes > Cobitidae > Paramisgurnus > Paramisgurnus dabryanus. The sequence goes on along the minus strand of NC_133345.1, from coordinate 28,074,075 downwards.
TTGGATGACATGGTGGTAAGTAAATTATCTGGATTTTTTTTTTTTCAGAAAATTGATTAATCCTTTATGACACAATATGTCTTATATTTATAAGAGGTCACAATAAAACATCAATAATTGTTAATAGTGTGTATTTCAGGTTTTGATATTTGCAGATGCCCCCAGTTTGAGACTTGCATATTTGTTATTAAATGATAAGGTGGCACATACGCATGAATTTGTATGTTTTCGCCCACATAATTGTACATTTTTGTACATTTCACATCATACAAATTCATACAAATTTCTCACTACTTCTTACACATTTGGCAGACACTTTTATCCAAAGCGACTTATAGTACATTACAAGTTAGACATTTTTTTTTTGCTGGTGCTTATTCCTGGGTTTGAACCCATGACCTTTTGCACCGCTAATGCAGTGCTCTACCACTGAGCTTCCCACATCCAACCATCGCAAAATGTGTATTTTAAGAGGCACTTTATAAACTTTCCCAAATGAAAATAAAGCGTAAACACATCCACACACATTCATACCAGGCACACACACACAAAGGCACACAATGGACATCCAATTACAGCGAGGTCGTAGCATGGTGATTTCCCTCAGTGCCGCCACATTCACCCAGGACCTGAACGGTCTTTCAAATTACAGCTCCAGGCTTGCCTTAGCGCTCGCCTGCAAAATAGGCTTTTCAAACGCGTCGCTGGACCTCCTTCTAATCTGATCTCTCTCGCATAATTGAATGTCAGTAGCCATATGAAGATTCTTCCCCACTCTCAATTAATGAATCATTGTGTTTGGCAGGACGGCTAGACAAAACAGACAGCGAAATATTTACTCCTGCAGGTGGTTCTTGGGTTATTATGTTGTGTCATCTAAATGCAAATATTACAGTGAAAGTGGGCGACGTGCGGCCGTCAATTGAAAACACTGCATTACTGCATGATTTGATGTGCACTTCAGTGCATAAAAGATATAAACTGTCATTTATTCAGTCATTATTAAGTGCAGATTGAGTTTAGTTGGGTTGGGGAATGGACTTGTGGGTGAGTTTTTGAAGTCGGAGTGGCGCTGGGTTGCCCCAGGATTGCTTTAAATATACTTTCCGTTTTCATTTATTCTCCAGAAATCTTCTTGTGTTTATTTATTTTTCATTTTAACCAGAGGTAATATTTTTGTGATTTCCAAAATTAATCTTTAAAAAGCTTATATCAGAGATTAAACTGAATTACTTTGGTAATTATTTTGGTTTTATTATAAATTGGGGATGGGTCTGGATGGTTGACTTTTGGCCACTAACTGACTAGATCCATTTTTAAGCTTTAAAATAAATGGTTTATGCCCAATAAACGAGTTCTGTTGCATGCCCAATAGCTTTTACTGATAATATTGACTGACCTGCTCCCTTACTGGCAACATTTCTGTCAGTTTGCAGCATCTTGTTGCGTCTGGGGCCAGGGCTTTTCGTTCTCTCTTTCTCTCTCTCTCTCTCTCTCTTTCTCATGAACTTGTCCTGGGATACCTCAGACTCTTCCTCGCCTCTCACATGAGCTTTTAATATGAGCAGCTCTGATATTTCCTTGCACTAGAGAGGTTTAAAGGCACACAAGGGTTTAAAACCAGCAAGTTCATTGTTCCCGCTCCCTGGCATGCAGGACATTTCAGAGCGCCTGGGCTTAAAGACGCTAGGGTTGTCCTCAACTATGGATTTACATATTCGAATCAGAATTGTCGAATCTTTCCATAGTCGACCGATAGTCGAATCATCTATGTTTGTGTGTATCGGTTGGGAGGGGGCCAGACCAGGTACAAATTGATAACTTTTATTTTCTTTCACAAGCAGCACACATAAACAACTTTATGATAAAGTGTGACCGTACTGTCTTTCAAGTGATGAACAAAGACAAAACTGACGATGCATTTATATATATATTTTTAAGATAAAATGTAAGGCAACATTTGTTTAATTATTCCTCATAACATTTTAAAGTCACGATCTACAGAACATCACACACAAAAACATTTTGATAATTAAACAAAGGGGATTCTGCCTTGGAAAACCCGGCTACAATTAAGTGTTTTTATTTCATTTGGAGATTTAGCGCGTCAAAGCAGTCTTGACAAAAAAAACGACAAATGAGAAATGACAAATAATTTGTGATTGTTACTGTCAATAATAAAAACTAAGGTTTATATACAATTCATTAAACGTAATTTATAACAAGAAAAACACTGAAATTAATGATTTTTTAGACATTACGCGTTATTATTTAGCACAGAAATACCTGCTTGCTTGCTTTGACATTGATAATCTCTGTATTCACTTTAGATACAGAAAGACCTGATGATATTATTTATTTTAAGAATCTCTTTTCTATCATTTGAAAGTGAACACCGACCATAATATTAAATCATAAGAAAGACAGTCGTTTCAGGCATAAATATAGGTTCGGTGCAGATATTTTCTGTTTCAACACCGAAATTTAAAGAAATGGCTTACCTGTTTTGTAGATTAACTTTTGACAAGATAACCACTCTGTTTTAAATAAATTTTTAAACTTATACATTAAACTTATAAACATACGTTTTTTAATGTTTAGTTTGATGAACTCCTAAATATGAGACACAGAGCACCTAGCGCGTTCAGCTAAATTGCATGCACCAGCATCATGGCCAGCTCGCAATAGCGCAATATAGATACAACAAAAAGCAATCCAAAATGTACAGACTTAAATTAGATCAGAATTTCCGTTTATAATAAATAAATAAAAATTTATAAAATAAGGTCGGAAGTAACAAAGTGCAGAACAAATTAGCAAAATGCCTAAAGTGCACAGAAACGAAACACAAGCCAAATAGTTAAATCAGATAACCCAAAGTGATTTATAAATAAAATAAAATAAAGAAATTATTAAAAGAACGAAAGTAGTGCCAAAATTGATAGCTTTGTCTTTAAATGTAGAAACAAAGAGGCAATGGTTTATTAACACAGGAACCTTTTATGGACGTGTAGCCCGGTCACAGGGGTTGTTGGATTTATAAACGCATTTTAAAAATATTTATTGAAAGCTGCTACTTCACATATTATTTGCAGCATTATCATAATATGCTGTATATTAATTTAATGGGAGAAAGCTGTTATATGTGAAATCAGATAATGTGTGCACCCATATACGGCCAAAATTGAATGATCCTCATTTCATAACACATCTGCGACGATTCGATTGTGAGATGCATCGAATCTTCGACTATTCGGGGTCCCCCCTAAAAGACGCATTTGAATTAATGGGATCAGTTTTAAGAAGGTTGTGGTCATGACAGTGTTGCCCTTAGAGTAAATCAGCTTCTTTTTTGTCCACCAATCAAGTGAATTAATAAATTAGAAATAAATTAACAGAGAAATAAACAAAAAAGTAAACTACTGGCCCACCCACATGCTCACAGGCTTACAATAGGACGATCTCAAAATAGGGGAATCGGCCAACACTACTGACTTCAGCGGCATGAAGGCAGCTCTGGGAAATGCATTCAGACAGCCTTCATAGGCAGCATAATGGAATTCTGTTTAAAATAGAGCAATTCCATAATTGAAAACTGCAATACTAATATCTCGGTAGAAATTCCATCAAAAGGTGAAAATATTACTTTATTTGCACTAAATTTGTAGCTTTCCTTGCCCGCCATTTTATTTTTTCGAACTTGACCAATCACATTCTCCGCGCACATACACTTGCATAGAATTGTGGGATAAGAAGATGAAGGTATCTCAGGAGTCAGGAAGTAAAGCAAACATTGGATTCGGCCATGCCTTGATTCCTTCCTGCCTTGGAATGGCATGTTAGGGATTTCGGACGCAGCCTTGGTTTAACCAGAGAGCTACTTGAAAGTGCGCCAAAAGTTCAGCTGAGGTCTCTATGAAGTACATAAAGCAGGTGCAGTCCATCTTCAGTGATTAAAAATGGCACCTTCTCCCTCTCTCTCTTCACCCTTCCTCCTCTATCACACCTCTGTCTACTTGCATTAGCGCGGAAATGAGATTCCACTAATTAATTAGATCTCGGAGTGCTAAAGATGAAGATTACATCCCAATGAAGGTTAGGAGTGTCAATCACTTTTTTTCTCTTGCTGTGGATTCCTGGAGATAAATTGAGCCCCATGGGAATTGTGGGTAGAAAAAAAAGGTCAAGCTGTTAATCCGTCTCTGTTATTAATTGAGCCTTGCTGATCCACTCAGTCAATAAAGGTGTGAAACATTAGAAGGGGAGGGAAGTGGAAATATGAGTACTGTCCAGATTCGTGGATATAAGAAACGCGTCAAGATCTTGCCATTTTTTAGGGACAGTATGACCTTTCTCAGACACACTGATGTGGATTAATATTGTGCATTTTGTCTTTAATTCACCTTTATGAACTGAGCAGTCATGAATTTACGGAACGGCTAAAATGTCAGTGCTACTTTTTGCAGAAATGTAAAAAGTTAAGTATAAATCACAGTGCTCATTTTGTTGAGTTATTGGTGCCTAAGTAGCGCTAAAGTACTCTTAGCTCAGATGTTTAGCTCTCAAATCTGCTTTGAACTCACTTCACTTTTTTTCTTCAGTCATAAAGGTGAAAAAGAGTTCCATTGGCCCACTCTCATTGAGCTCTACCAAATCCTTCATATTTTCACAGACAGGTCCTCATGGAGTCCTCCCATATAAATGCAGTGACTTTGCACTATTGAACTTGCCAGGACTTGGCAGCAACCTTTCGAGTTTAAAATATGCATCTTTTATTTCACTGGCAAAGAGCTTGGAGCAATCTAAGCACAATCTGTCCCCAAATGGCGTAATATAACGGTCGATTGTCGGCATTTATAAGAAACGACCAGATAGGAGCCTGCCTCCCTGTATCTTAAGAAGGTTCCAAATGTCTCCAATTACTGCACACCCTTAAGATCTGGAAGCAAATGGAAAGTGGGTATTATAAATATCTCTGTCCGGCTAGTAAAAGTGTATCAGTGTTTTATTGGGACTGTAAAGTCGTGCCACGCCTGAACAGAGGAGAATAAAACAGTTAGACCTGAAATAGGCCATATTGTCAGAGTGCAGAAGCAGGGAGGTCAAGTCTGATTTGATTTTCACATTAAATTAGAAACTAGAAAATAGCCTAAATACTTTTTTTAGCAAACCGTACGTTTTTTACGAGGTGGCTAATTCGTATTAATTTACACAACCACATTTGTTTTTTTGTTTTTTTGTATGATTTGCTTTCCCCCTTGTGATGTTGGGGTTAATTGTGGGGTCTCATTATTGTTTTCCTGATAATCGTAAGTTTTCACTGTAAATAAATGCAGCATTTTGTCAAATCAACATATATTTTTTTGCTACTTTAACTTAAAAAATTAAGTTAAACAATTTCAACTTGTTTTTATAACTTATTTCAACTATTCACTATTGCACAATTCGACTTGTAAAACCAAGTTGTTTACTTTTAACTTAATGCTGCATTTTTTACAGTGTACAATTCACTTTGCATTTACCAAATTGTAAAATGCATACCAATTCCCATGAGATCTGGCTAAACAGTCAATGAGAGAAGGAGCTTGACCGTTTGAAAATTTTATTTTTAACCTCACAAATCAATCTAAATATTATTATTTTTTATTTTCTGATCATTTCATAGGGGTTTGCAGTATTTGCAATATTGTTACAAGCAATAAGCGTGACATAATGTGTATGTGATAACTAAATGACAAGTTTACACTGTCAAAAATAAAGGTACAAAGCTGTCACTGGGACAGTACCCTTTAAAAAAGGTCCTAATATTTACTATTTAGGTACAAATATGTATCTGTGAACTCCCAATATTTACCTTTGAAGTACTAGTATGCACTTTTTGGGTACAAAGGTGTACCCTTTTTGAAAGGGTACTGTCCCAGTGACACATTTTGTACCTTTATTTCTGAGAGTGTAGCCTTAATAAAGTTACTATTTTTAAGTATAAAAGTTATTTTAAATTATTTTACCTATTCGTAAACTTTTTAAATGGCATATTTATGTATGTGTACACTCTAATTTAATGCTGTTTTTTTTTCAAAATGTTTAAATTTCACGCAATAATGGGTTAAAACAATAAATTTTGAGTTTAAACAATTCAGCATAGGATAAATTACAACCCACCGTGTTGTGTTTTTCCCTATTCGACACAACACTAGGTTGAAAATAACCCAGCATTTTTTGAGTGTATGTTTATATTTATATACAATATAATAATTATGCGACCCTGCCTGTTAAACCCAGGTAAAGTCATATGTTTGTGATTTACTGTTTTCTACATAAAATCATCATAATGTAAAGAACATTCAGTTAAAGGCGGGGTTCATGATCTCGGAAAGCCAATGTTGGTATTTGAAATCACCAAAAAAAAAAAAACATCCCTACCCCATTAGAATCTGGACCTTCTTTTGACAGACCTGCCCCACACATACACAACCCAGGCAACGATGTCAGTTAGTAGACACGCCCCTTACTGCTGATTGGCTACAAGTGTGTTTTGGTACTCTGCCCGACTCCCTTTTCCAAAGTGTTTTTTTTTTTTTCAAAAATCATGCACCCCACCTTTAAAATATAACCTTGATGTCTTTAATACTGACTGAGTAAGGTCATGTCAAAGATTGATATTAATGTGAAATCAATAAAATGAAATCAAACTTTGATGCTCCTAATCTCAGAATTACTTTAGCCTTGATTTTACAGACAGGGTCACAGTTTTTGGCGAAGGCTGGGTTTAAATGCTTTTATTTAGTAAATGTATAGAAACTATAGATAGATAAATCAGGGCCGCACTGTCGCAGAAATACCATACCACGCAGCGAGGTCAGACTTAATTCTTCAACATGGCTATCGGCATGACTGCTCTTCCTACTAATCTCACCTAAAGAAACCCTCACTCACTCCCGAGCCCATTGCCTGCTCCCCAGGGTGAGATATAGACATTCAGATTCATGCAGTCCAAGATGGTTGTGTGGGTTGAGATAAGACCAGAACGGCTTCTCTGTGCAGACAGGAGGACGGAGGGGTAATGAAGTGAGTGATGAGTTTCTCTTCTCTTTGACTGAGCCTCGGGTCAGAGATCGCCCGGTGTCCGCAGAGAGAAAGAGAGTGAGATACAGCAGGACAAAAAAGAGGGATCATTCTTTTTTCCATTTATCAATCTGACTGGTTGACTCACGAGAAGGAGGAAAGAAGGATGCGGTCAGATCTGATCGCGGTGAACGGGTCACCGGTTACGCTTCGCACAAGTAATAGTGTCCAGAAAGAATGTGCTTCAAAAGCAGCGATTGGAAATTTTGTTTAGGTTGTGCTTTGCTATATGTCTGTGAAAGTATGGCATGTTACTTAAACATTGCTTTGGATGTGGTCTGGGGTGTTAAGTACTTACATAATTACACCTAAATTTAACTTCATTACTGTATGCAAGTGTTATTTTGGAGAATTACCTTATTTAATTACTTATAAAACCAACGGCCTCTATTTCTACACTCAATTGCATTTCCATAGCAGAAATGACCTTTTATACTTTTTACAATTGCATTTAGATTGCATTTAGTACAAAGTGCTTTTTTCAGTTCATTATGAATTCCCTCTTACCCTTTTTATCTGTTTTTACCGAGGCTAGAAACTAATGAAATTGGCTGAACTTTTTAATTGCCAGTGTTATTTTAATGTAAACTGTCCTTGAATACAGCTACACTCATTTGTCTTTGTGAAGACACGTCCGATTTGATCTGTAAATTTGTTGTTTTAAAAGACGGTGAACACACATGGATGCACTTGACTTTGTTTTAACAGTGCTAAGTCAGCCATTTGCTTTTATCTTGATTTTGTGAGCCAGCACATGGGTAGAGCATAATGGTGATGTCATCAGTGGTATTATGATGATGTAATCACTTCATTGTAAAATGTGTTTTATGTCATAATGTAATGCAGATGGTGATCCATGTGATGGATAAAGGTGATGAGGTCATTAGTGATGTAATAATGACGTAGTCATGATTTTTGTATGGGAGCGGTGTATGCAGTAGTATCTTGTTTTAGTATAAAAAAGCAATTTAGTTCTCAGTATGATTCACCTGCACATAATAGTGTTGACAGCTGGAGGCATTAGTAGCTATGGGCTATTTTGTCTGTCTGGCAGGATTTAGAGCATTTCCAAACAGTAATGCTACTATGCTGGATTCACAGACTGCAAGCTTTTATACACACACTGTCAGAAAATAAATAGTCAAAATATATACCACAGCAGTCACTGTGGCTGCACTCTTTTTTTGTACCCACTGAGTTTGGATTGGTACTAGTGATGCTCCGATCAGGATTTTTACAGCCGATACCGATTTGTTAACTTTGTGATCGGCCGATACCGATTCCGATTTTTTTTAAAGCTGATATGCAAGCTCTTTGATAACTGTAACTGTAAATTTTTTTCTGGTAACGTAATATCACAGAAGTTGCCTTTGTTATATTACTTGCAGAAAGTAGGTATATTATTGTTTTAATAGAGAATCAAATAAATAAGCACAACAAATATTTCCTCTGCAAAGAGACATTTAATATCTTTCTAAAAAGGTTTATGTTGTTTATAAGTAATGAAAATAAAACACTTCACAGTCTTTACTGTATAAATTAAATAAACACGCATTCGTATGAAGTATAACAGTTCTTCAGTGAAAAGCAGAGAGTGATTTTATTTTATTATTTATTTTATTTTATTATTACTTTTATTTATTTTTATTAAAGAAGGATTATGTAAAAATACAATGATACAGAGGACAATGAATTTTAACATCCTTCAGTATATTTATACACTAACACACATAAAATACACCCTCCCCAGGCAGCATGGATACAAAAAAAAAAAAAACATAATTCCTGGTTACAGAAGCTTAACAAATACAATAAAATTAGGACCTGTGCATGGCTTCAAGAGTGATTTTATTGAGAGATAAATTAGGTTACTGTAGCTTTAAGACGTGAGAGAGATCGCTCTGTTCACGTGCGCTGTTGACAGGCTGCTGTGTTTGCGTGTGTCGGGTGTATGCAGAAATGAAAGTTTAAATTGTCAAAACTTTCAAACGCATGCAATTAATACACTTTTGTCATGAGGATGCAATTGTCCGCGATAGATATGTGTTGTATTCGCTGTTTGAAGGGGAAGTGAAGACGCGTTGAGCTGTTGACCTTAGCGTGCCCTCATAGAAAATACACATATCTCTGTAAAGGCCAAGAGAGAAATACAAATCTGCAAGTCGCACATGAGCAACAGGTTATAAAAATGCTTGCACTCCGTAAAAAAATTCTCTAATTGAAGCCCAATTTAGGAGCCCTATGATGACAAAAGTAAACAGAAAGATCGGTTCACGAGATTGGCAAATTTAGCGAGCCCCGATCGAGTCATTTAATGCCATTACCGGCCGATACCTGACCCGAATGTAAACGGCACCGACCTGTTTATTGCAGTCTACAACCCTGGTGGCCTCGCAACCAATTTGGCCCACTGCTCCATTTATCTTCTGTTGTTATCTGACGACAACACCAACGTAACTGCTAAAATTAGCATGTAAAGTTGATTGACAGGTCTGTCTCAACAAAAATTAGCTTACCACCAGCCACACGATCTGAAGGAGTGTCAAAGCACTTGATGCACACACGCGAGATAGTTCAGGTCTTCACGGGTCCTTTCGGCAAAAACACATTCATTTTAAATTACCAGAGACCTGGGACCTCTGGTTTTCGGATCTAAGTAGACCCGTGAAGACCTCTACCTCACAGGTACATATTAGTATCTCAAAGGTACACATTTGTACCAAATGTATGCATATCTGTACATAGGAGGACCTTTTAAAGGGGACTGCCATAGTGAGTTTAAAGGGGACTGCCATAGTGAGAGGTACAGCTGAGAGGTACAGTACTGTGCAAAAGTCACAAATATGTACACAAAATTAAAAACAAAACAATTTCCAGAACTAAATGTCTTCTTTATGCATCAGTCAGTATTTAGTGTGACCTCTCTTGGCACTAAACACATCTTGAGCATTTTTGAGGAGACTGAAGTCCTAAGTCATTCGATTAGCATTTAAAATTAGAATATATTTCATTTAGGATTAAGGGGATGTGCACACCAAAGCTTTTAAATGTGGCTGAAAACGCCAGGCGGACGCCAACTGTCAGCTTTTTTCAGCCGACTGCCAGCTTTCCTCAGTTAAGTGCTTAAGTTGCTGTGATACTTCTGCTTTGTTTATCAGTTGTTGTACAATGCGCCGGTTGGCTGTTGTGATGTTTATCCCGCCCCTCCTCCACTGTGATTGGACGGCCGTGTGAGAACTGACATTGATGAGCTGAGCTTTTCACCCAAATATGAATATTTTTTAACTCTCGCCGCTAAACGCGGAAAAAAACGCAGAGGGCGCAGACAAAAGACGTCAGTTGCTGGCTTGTTAAAAAACGCAGCGCTTCCATTGGAAACAACTGAAAACATACACGCCCATGTGCAGGCCCCCAAAAAGATCCTGCATTTGCCTGGTATTGCTCAAGTGGAAAGAGAGTTAACCCTAAATACTTTACACTTCAGCTTATACTTTTATACTGTTACTTCACACAAATTTCTTGTATTTTCTGGTTGTATTCAAATAAAGAGACTGGGAAGTACTTACCACTATACCATTTCAAAAACAACAAATCTAATGGTGGCATGGTGACTTCTGGACAGTACTGTATATATTTTGACAATTTGACAGAGGTGGTATGTCGTTGAATGTTTTATAAATGTAACTATGCAAATACTGTACATCATAACCTTCAGCCATTGAACTGTTAATTCATCAGCATTTTTCTGAAAATCTCACAGCGTATGTCTGCTTTTGGTATCTAATTTGTTCAAGTCATTTAAAACTCCTTATAGACAGCAGCCTTTCTGCATTCTTGGGTGAAAGACATAAATTGCTGCATTTCATTAAAATGCAAAAGATGTTACAAGAAAGTTAGTTTGGTTCCTTTAAAGTTTGAGACTTCAGTATAGATTTTGTGTCGAGGCAAGCAGGTAACTTATAGATTTTGTTTCCATGTCATCGATCATACTCACAAATGTGGACAAATGCGTCTCATAGATCCACATTAACACAGCACAACATAAAAATAAAGCAGTTAAGTGGGTCCAGATGGAATAAGTAGCGTCGAACCACAAGTGCTTATGGATGACTGATGGCATGACACTTGCAAAAATACCATGGAGACCTTTTTAAAATTCAAAAATCTCAAAACAATCTATTGGCGTGGGCAGACAGACTTTATCAGTTTGTCCATAGGAACCTCGGAAAGGGCAGAGAGGAGAAAAAGCAAAAGAGACACAAAGAGTAGAAATTTGGTCATTGGGTGCCTGCTGGGGCTCAGGGCTGCATTAAACCACAGAGAAACTCCACAGTGTCGGCTAATGTGAGAGCCATTGTCATTAGGCAAATGGAAATTGTTACCCTGCATTGTTACCTCTCTGAATTTCCCCTTTCCTATTTCCTCATGGACAAATATTACAACACTGTAGCCCTGAATTGGCTCTTTACAATGCAATAGTGTGTGTGTGGTAATCTATATGTGTGCTAAGTTAAAGTTCACTTCTCATTTGATGATCATTTGATGAAATACAGCATCTGTGCTTGCCAAAAAGAGGACAACATTAATTTTGGCAAGCGGATAGCGCTGAGTTTGGTCTATAATGAGCCTGAATTACATAGAAAGCAATGACAGTTTTAGTGCCAATGTTGTTTCGGTAACACCCAATTAAATCAGATTGTGGATGATTGCAAATGAAGGACTGAATTACTATGGTAAAAGTTTTTAACTTTTGTTCCCACTTTGTAACCTCTCAGTACTTATTATTTCATTGATAATAGGCACAATTATTTTGTTCAGGGCTCACTATTCGTGCCACGATGGAAATGGGCAACTTATGATAAGCATTAATATTTATTGCATTTAAAGGCCCTTACTCACCATAAGCCAGGGGCGTAGGCAGAAATTGTATGTTGGGCGGGCCGGAGCAAAAGTGAGTGGGCCTATAGTTTATCAGAATAAAATTACTAAAATAATAATTAAACCTTAGAGTGGAAAAAAACAATAGACAAACTGCAAAAACAGTGACATCTTTACTTTTCAATTTTTGGCGAAGTCAATAATAAAACACTGTCTTAACATGTTCAACCAACAGAGCTCAATAAAGGCTGGACAAACCAGGCTTATTCAGGCTAGTCAGCAGTGCAAAAACAGTTCACCTGAAATAAAGTAGGCTAAAAATAAATTGAAATGACGAAAACTCTCAGCAGAGCACGGTTTGAAATAAATAACAACACACTGCCTAAGTTATGTTAAACTAACCATATACAGTGCAATCACCCTGTTGGAAATTAAGCTTTTGTGCCAAAAATAGCAACTCATTTTAATTAAACAATGTAAATTAACCTATAAGGCTGGCATACATCTATACACAACACACCACTTAGTTAAATCAATTCACGAGCAAAAATAAGGAAATTAGTTAAACAGCATGCCTACCTTTGTTGTTTTAATTCTTCAAAACAAGACGCAAACGCCTGGGTTTGATGTTGAAAACAGAAATGATCCCATTATAGTCCAAAGAGTCACAGAGTTCTTTTTCAAAATACAAAAAGGTTGTTGAGGCGGGTAGTAACTCATGGATGCAAATTGGGTTGTGAAGGTGGTTCATCAATTGCAGTTAGATCGGCGGGTAACCTGTGTCAGACTGACCGGCAGAGAGCACTGGAACTGCCGACAGAGAGCAAGCGGCAGCCGGCGCCACCAGCGTCTGAAGAACTGGGCTGGTAATACTCGGTAGATGGAGGCAGTGGCGTATCTTCTTCATCAAATCGTGCTTTTTTAAATAACACATTAAAGAAACTTTAGCCATTATTGTGGCAATGTTAATATTAGCTAAAAAAGCAGTTAGCAAAGTTAGCTGGCAGACTGCCAGAGCCCGCCGGCCGCCGCCCCCCACAGAGTCTATCTATCAGAACTCCTAGCAACCAAGCAACCAATTACGTTTCGAAAGCTTCCTACAACTTGCTTCAACAATTCCATTTTATTTAGAAAGCAAATTAAACACACACCAGTCAATAATAAAGCCGGTTTATGTTAATATATTTTATTAAATACATTTGAATAATAAAAATAAACTAATAATGTATTTTGGTTAAACTTGCCTGGGCGGGCCAGGGAGTTATGTGGGCGGGCCAGTGCCGCCCTGGCCCATTACTGGCTACGCCCCTGCCATAAGCCAATAAGATCTCTCATAAGTCCCACGCTGTGTAAGTTCATCGATAACCACAGACCTGTCACTGCATAATTGGCAGAAATGAGAGCAGAAATTAGCTGATTTGGCAGAACAGCTCGCCGTTTCCATTGCCCTTCTGATTCAAATTGAAGTAGCACTGTTTTGACCCATTACTGTCACCGCAGGGATCTAAGACACATTATAAGGCTGTCCAAAATGTTCATGGTGCAATAAGCGTTACTTATAATTCTGACAGTCCAAAGGGCAAGCACGGGGCAGGGCTGATGGCATCTCGGAGGGTGAAATTTTACACTTTCTCCACCTTTAAAGGCATTAGTTATCCTCTTAACACAGGAGCCAGAGCCTGCGGCCCCTCCACAGGGTTTGGAGAGGAGATGATAAAGGTGGGCAACCCCTGTTATTATGACTTTAACTGCACTATATCTCTTTATAATGGAAAGATACTGAGGCTTCGTGTCTGTCTCTCATTTTCAGCTCTGTGGTTTAAAGGTGCAGTGTGTAATTTTTCAGAAGGATCTCTTGACAGAAATGCAAAATATTATACAAAACAATATTATCAGAGGTGTATAAAGATCTTTCATAATGAACTGTTACCTTAAAATGAGAAATTTTTATCTACACACTGAGGGTCCCCTTACATGGAAGTCGCCATTTTGTGCCTACAGAAGCCCTTAATGTACAAACTTTTTTACTAAGTTCTCTCCGAAGATGACATGTTTGTCCGGTGCCGGCTACTGTAGCTTCTCTATGCGTTTCAAAAGCGAGGGGTGATCAGTGGACTGAGCCATCGGTTGCAATTTGCAACCTCACCACTAGATGCAGTTAAAATTTACACACTGCACCTTTAAATAAAGCTGATATTGGATTTAGTTAGGCGTGACTTAGTTGTGATTTTGCTCATGAGAGTCCGTGTGACCTGGACGTTAAAACTGACTTTTCTTAACAGCAGGTTTAGCTGGTTAGCATGTTATGCTGTGCTGGTAGATGATGTTATATCGACTCCATTGTGAGGATAGCCGCCCGTGTTTTTTAGGAGGAGCGTAGGTCTTTTCTTTCGACTGCATTCACATACAGCCCAATTTTTGTATGTAACACTCACTTTTCATCATCCAATCAATTCAGTGGAGAAAATGTATATGTTTTTTTTCATTGAATGTCCTGTTTTACTCACTTACAGTACAGCGTGAGTGGAATCGAACATGCTGTGATTGTTGATTTAAAATTGCTTACGAAGAACGCAGCTTGGCTGAGAAAGAGGGTTTTATATTTCCAAGTGGAGATAAAGGGGACAGATGCCACTGTTTTGGGTCGTTCTGCTGTAGCGTTCGCTTTCTTTTATGCTTTCTTGGAGAGGAAGATTAATGCTTAAGACATGCTTGAGTTGTGCGAGTGAGTACAATGGCTGTGATCTCTCTGCTCAGCACACGAGCACTTTATTGACTGTCCTGACCTCGAATGATCCCTTATGTTTCTTGTTTTGCTTATATATAAAAATATATCAACAAAGTAATATGAATAGTTGCTTTAAAAGTTTAAAAAGGTCATAGAAGTTATTACACTGTGTTGCAATACACGGCACTTATTAGAAATTTCTTCTTATATTTCTTCTGATTTCATAATGTGTGGTCAGACGGCCTGCCTTTATTTCACTGAAGCTAAATCTCAGAGCGGGGGACTAATCACTTGACCTCACTAAAAACATGATTGAGAGAGATAGAAGAGACTGCAGAATATCTATCCATCCATCCATCCATCTACTTTGCTACCTGTTTTGTCACTGATGCGAAAGTGTGAGACAAGCGGTTATTTAAAGTGACAACGTGCTATCTTAATTAAGTACGTTTGACATTGCTTTTTATCCAGTCATGATTGTTGACACTGCAAATATGCAAATTGAACAAACAGAAGCACAGGAGGTAAAACTGTGTTTTTAAAAGGTGAAACTTAAGCGGCTTCATTGCAAGTGAAACTTGTATAATTTGATGCTAAATGTCCTTTGGCAGTGAAAGGTCGATACGCATCTGCTGTGTTCCTCAAGCAAAAAGTCTGTTCAGCATTTATCAGACCCAGAGCTGAAATGGAGCTTCGACACCCTAACTGAGAAAACCTAGTACTGCAGAGATCACAAGTGTCATTTTGATGTTCAGGTGATGTTCATCTCGAGAGATTTAGAGGAATCTTTTGGGTTCAATACTAGTTAAGCTGTATTGACAGCATCTGTGGCGTGATGTCGATCACCACAGTAAATGATTCACATACAGCAAAAAACACAAAAACTGTGATGGTTGCAATGCATTTGGTTTATGGGGCAAGACATTCCAGACGATTTGAAAGCATAAATATGAGGCTTATACTTTAGTTAAAGCACCTTTTATTATTATTATTATTATTATTTTGTATTGATTCTGTGCTTCTACACAAAATGTGTGTTATTTTGTTGTGTGGTTGTCCAAATCATCAGTCCCAAAAATTGTGTTTTTATTTATTTTATGTTCTTTATAACTTGTATGTTTTATTTTGGTCAGAATATTAGTTGGTTGTATGAAATAAATGTATAAGTGTAAACATTCACAATTTACATTTTGGATTGTTGGATTGAATTACTCTTTAAACAATAATGAATAAAATAAACTTAATTTTTCCAGCCAATCTGATGTCAAACGGTCCAGAGAATCTCAGTTTGTATTAACAAAGTGTGAAGCATTAGCATTTACAATGAACATTAGCTGTGTGAATATCAGAATATTTTGTTTTGAAGAGGGTCCATTACCCTCTTTCCTCATTTCGTGTCATCAGCTTTGCCTCGTGGCTTTGCCAAAAACACCAGAGCCTTCGTTTTCTCGCCTGTTTCATTTTTCACACTTTACGCTGATACAGTAGCAGCCTTTGTTTACCTAAAACCAAGCATGTCAAATTTGCATGTTTGATCGCCTTAATACCTCTTCATAATGAATGTAATTCATTTATTATTTTCCATTTTTAATTAACAGCTTGTTTAGCTCTTGAGAACTAGTTTTTGTGTTTGGAAAAGAGAAAGACAACTAAATGAAATGCCATTGCCGAAATGTTCTTGGGTATTTCCAAAAGCAATTTACAGTTTCCATTGGTCAGCACAGACTGCATTTTAAAACTTTTCTCCTGGGTAAATATTGCATATTTTAGACCAGCTCTAGTTTATCACATTTTAATAGTTTTAATAAAGTAACGCCTAAATATGATGTTTTCATATTGTGGGAATATAAGGGAATATTCAATAAGTGGATGCCCACCTTCAACTGTCATTCAGGTTTGATGGATAAAATCAATCCCTGATATTTTTCACACTTAATATGCTGTTTTAACCAGAAAAATACATCACGTCTTAAAGGTAAAATTAATTATGAATGTGGTTTCATGCTAACCGTGGCCTTGTGAGCTCTACTATGATATTATTATCCATCATTAGACACATACCGGGAGTCTTTAAAGTTGATACTTTTATTAAGCACAGTTTATCTTAGTGATTTCTTTAAAGGTGCAGTGTGTAACTTTTAGAATAATCTTTTGACAGAAATGCAATATAAGATACATAACTATTTATCAGTGGTGTATAAAGACCTTACATAATGAACCGCTATGTTTTTATTATCTTAGTATGAGCCGTTTTTATCTCCATACACCGTGGGTCTCCTTCCATGGAAGTCGCCATTTTGTGCCGCCATGTTTCTACAGAAGCCCTAAACAGATAAACTGCCTGTTTCATCACTACTGTATTTTGTCTTAGACAACAACATGTTTTATGCTTTTATGGCTACTGTAGCTTCTCTATGCATTTCAGTGAACAGTGGACTGAGCTGTTGGTTGCAATTCACTGCCAGATGCCACTAAAATCTACACGCTGCACCTTTAAGTCCACCGAATAAATAGCACTTATCAAAGCTAGCACCTACAGTTATACTCTAGAGTTACATTAAAGGTATAGCGGGTGATTTTTCCGAATTTTAGAAAAGAACCGCCTTCTCCACTTAAAAAAAAATGCAATTGCGCAACACTCTACCTGCTAATAGATTAATAGGAACAAGCCTAGTTCTTCTCGTGCACGCTCTGTTTACAATTTGCTGTCTTGAACTTGCCGCGACTGAGGCATCAGTGGGAATTCCAACCTGTGCTTTTAGCGCACGCCAGCATGTGAAATATTCTCCCAAAACACTCTCGTCTTGTTTCTTTCTTGTCATACAATTCGTAGACACTTTTTCTCTTGCAACCCTCAGACATTTTGAAAAAAACACGGTGAGAGCGTGGGCTCTACACCTGAAAGTGCGCATGTGCAGAAAGCGAACCTAGGGACAAGAATGTATGACGACCTTACGTAAACATATCACCAGAATGATTGACAACTAGGATGACAAATGTTTTTGATGATCCACCCGGAAAAAAAATCCTCCGCTATACCTTTAAATGCTTCAGGAAGTGCTTTATACAGACAATGAGAAATAAAAGTGACTGTGCCCTTTTCATACAGATAACAACGGTAGAGTAGAAAATATAGTGCAGTAAATAATAGTTATTATTTGGTAAAAGGGTAAGACCAAGCAGATGATCTGAAATGATAAATGTGTCTAATTGGTTATATTCTGGCTTTAAATGTGGTTTCATTATAAAATCTGACCTGTCTGTGAAATCTAAAAGTCTTGTAATTCTGACTTAAATGTAAAAAATGACTTTAGCTGGGTTACCAGGTCACAAATGTTCATGGCTGGCATTTAAACACAGAAACGTATCATTACTTATTAATCTGATTTTGTTTTAAAATTGTCTGAGGACTTTAAATCTCTCATTTGAGTCTACAAGATTACATGAACCTTTTTCTCTATTGCACATTTGAAAATGTGTTACATCATATAATAAGTGACACTACTGTAATTGAAGATAGGTTTACCTAAACATGACAGAAATTACAGTTCACTGATAACTACTACAAGACACGACGGCTGGGGTTTATGAATGACAGTGGAGCTTACTTCATCAGTATCTGTTTATATATTGACTGCAGGTGTAAACACGTTGTGTTTGTGCATATGTGTGTGTAGTGAGAAAACCTTGAATGCAGCACCATTGACTGTTTCATTAGAATCACAGAGGGAACTTTTGTCCTTCATATCACACCCAGCTGAGCCAATCAACTCCTGCATTAGCATAAGAGCGACATATTATAGACATTACAGCGGGTTCGGCTAATATATTCGCTTTAGGTCTTTCTCAATCCTTCGCAAGGTTTAATTGATGCGATGTTTGGTATTTTCCTAAATGACAATCAAGGGCGAGTCATATTTATCAAAATGATTCTTATTAGTGATTCTTGAAAATTGTTTATTGTGCGAACCCCTGCTGGAAATTTGCATGTGGAAATTCGGGTGCATTAGCATGAGGCGCCTCATTAAATATTCTCTCATCAAGGGGAACAGGGCTTTTTTTCCTATTCGTTTTCTTTTTCGCCGAGGTACAAATAGCTTGTAATCAGCCGTGATGACATTTCGCAGCAATTACGCCTTTGCTGTTGACACTTTCCTGAGGAGTTTTGCAGTCGAAACGTGCCATTTTAACACTTTGCCTCCCTCGAGGAAACCGCAGTGCCGGCGAACTGTTGCGAAAGGTTTCGCCATTAATCAGAACTTTATTCTCCTCACTCAGATGCGTTTGTCTCTCACCTGTACAAATGACATATTATTCAAGTGTGCGTTTGCATTTTAATAACATCTGGGCATAATTATTTGTGTATACAGATTACAGGTGTCTACACATTTGCTTGCCTTTTAAATACAACTACGTTTGGAGCTGGTATTACAGTTTTTCTTCAGTCGCTTTGGAGCATTTCACAAATCAGAATTAATTTTTCAAAACACTTTGTTCAACCTCCACATCAGAGGTGGAAAGCAATGAATTACATTTACTCGAGTTACCGTAATTGAGTAGGTTTTTTGTACTTCTACTTTTTTAAGTAGTTTTTAAAATCTGTTATTTTACTTTTAATTAAGTATGTTTGTTTAAAATATTGTACTTCACTACAATTTTAATTATATTCGTTAACGAGTAAAAAAAAAATTAAAAATAATGCATGGTGATAAAGGCGTGTAACAGATATTGATTGATTAACCTGCTAAAGAACCATGGAGATGTATCAGACCGACGCTAGTGATGCAAATTGGCACCTATTCTTTTACATAATTAGGGTTGACCACCCATTAATAAAATGACGTTAAATGTGTTAAATTCTCACTGTCTAATGAATAATAAATAAGATGCAAGTTTTCAAACATGACCATGAAAGTACTCTATCAGACAAAAAGTCTCTTTAACTCTTTCGCCGCCATTGACGAGATATCTCGTCAATCAAGGGAAAACACTTCCCTGCCAATGACGAGTATTTCCGGCTTTCCGCCAGACCGCTATTGTCCACCAGGTGGCGCCCTTCCGCAACTTCTTAAACATGGAAGTATTGCCCTATGGCAAGCGGCTGCATGTCCGTGTCTGTTTTAAAGATCGCTCTGAATGGGATCTCTATGAAAAGTCCGTCACAAAAATTGAATTATCTCTGCTTTTTGCTCAAAATGTGAAACCTACCCATATTCAAAAGCTGATTACAAAAGAACTACTGAAGGTAGGATGAAACGGGTTTTTTTGTTTGAAGGAAGAGGGTCTGTTCTTTCTTTTGGTATATGTTTATGTATTTAAAGAAGAACATTTTCTGGAAGGCATTAAACTTTTGTGAAAATCATGAAAAACGCTGGCGCTGGCTGGCAACTTTTAAAAAAAACGCTGGCGGCGAAAGAGTTAATACACCATAATCATTCAATGAGAGATGGATTTATCCTTGATCATGGGTTAAATTTTTCACCAACCTTGCTCTCTGCGTTGTTCCTTTTCGACATTTCGCTCTCCCACTTTTTTTCTGAGAATTACAGTAGTTTATTCTGTCAGTCTTATGTTGACTAAACACCATCAAAGTAGCACTGTTGCCTAACGGCAAGAAGGTCCCCGGTTTGCATGTTCTCCCTGTGTCAGCGTGTGTTTACTCGGTGTACTCCAGTTTCCTCAAACATGCACGTTAGGTGACACATGCAACACATTATCTTGTGTATGTATTAACCAGTTCTCGCCATAGATGGTGAGCCATAGATGCTAAAGTGGCGTGAAGATTAAAAAAAGAAAGATAGAATCAGCATGTGTGCTGTTCTCTAGAGATTCAGAGTTTAGACTTAATGTGTTCACACCAGACACGGAGGGGGCAAAAACGCGCTTTAGTTGGACGCTTGAACATTTTGAGTTTACTCACTTTATTCACACGTAAAACTTGTGCGTGAAATTCTAGTCATACGAGACATTCACATGTAAATTCGTGTTATGGGAGTGGTTTATATAGCTCAAATAATTTTTTCCACCTCCTCACTCTTCCAAACAAGATCATTTTAATTCCTGTAAAAGTACAAAGATGTCTCGTGTAGTGATGATGATTGTCCTCCATTGTTGTTTTGTTTTTCTGCCTTCACTCGCTTCCTGTTATCACATCACTGCTAGAGCAAGCTCCTTAACGCGGCGCAAAAATCTGTGAAAGTTCACATTTTTCAACTCGCACGGATCACTCGGCAATGCTCAAATTGTGCGTTCTGTGCCGCACCTTCCGAGCGTTCCACGCCATTCGCGCTTACTGCACCGCAGGATGCCTATTCGTGTCTTTGCATTTACTTAACATGTAAATCACTCGCGCTTGCCGCCTCTTCTGCGTCTGGTGTGAACACACCATTAGAGACTCAGCCTGGAATAGACTCCTTTACAGTGGTACTCGGTGTGAGGTCTTGGCTTCAGTCTCAGTAGCATCTATCTTCTACTGGAGGGCTGTCAGAAAAGAGGAGGACGCTTCTTTTGGAGTATTTTATCTGTGGATAAAATGATCGTCAGGAAAGATGGTTACTACTTTTCCAATTTAAACAGTTTAATTCTGGTTGTAACTTGGTTTATTTAAGCAGTGCTGTTTAAGCATTTACAAGGCCTGTTTTGCATATTTACGGTGGTAATTATGAATCTAATTATTAGTTTTGCACAAGGTATGGTTATGGGTACCATCATTTCCCATCCCACTCATATGGGTGGCACAGTTGTAATAACACCTCACGCACAATTTAATAGTTAAATTATGCACACAAGTCTAGCACTCTGCTATGCCTGGTTTCTCATGTTTAAGTGACAAACTTTCCCCCGTGGCTCATAAACATCACTTATTGTATTTGTCTGACACACAAGCACAATACATGTGAACACTTCTTAGTTTAGACAGTGTGGTAAGGTCTAGAACATTTAAACTCAATGATTTAAAATTTATTTGACAATGTTAAAATAAAGCTGCGTCATGATGACATAGAACTGGGGTTTTCTAACTGGGGTCCAGAAGGTTCTAAGGGGTCCCCAGACAATATTTGAAAAAAAAGACAAAGCAAAAAGGTATTAGTTGTTTCCTTCTTGGTATGCATGACGAATCCAGTGCTGTGCCAGCTGGGCTCAAAGGAAAGATTTTTCTCTCTCAGCTTAGGTAGACACAGGCCTTCCTGTGGTTATTAAGGAGACAGTGGCTTTATACGTATTCTTATTGCTGGAGGTACTTGTGTCGTAAAGTAGATATGTAGTCGCAAGCGATCAATAGTGTAGCCACAGGGGGAGGTATTTAGTATTCACATACAAAGCGTTTTTGGGATAAGTGAGCGTCCCTCATGTTATTGAAGTTGCCAGCATGCCTGATGCTCGCTCTGAATCAAAGATAAACTACATGATCTGAATTACATTCACTGTTCATGGTTTCCATCACGAGCTATGATGTCAATAAATACAGGGTTGATCTGGTTAATCTGGCCAATTTGGGCTATTTTAAATTAACATTTACAGATGCCCTTATCGAAAGCAACTTACAGTGCCTTCAATTCCTACATTCATTTATCATCCATCAAATGAACACTTCAGGATCTTGCCGGTAGTAGTAGGTCATCCGGGTGGAATACTATGAATTCGGAAATACTACTCACCTCGCCTACTGCTTTTTGGCTACTATATAGAAGTAGGCGGTGTCGGACGCTGCCATAATCACGGTAGTAACGGAGTAAAGTTTGTTTTTACATGTACTCAAACGTACAGTACGCCCCCGGTTTAAGCACACCCTTGAATAGGTTATTTGACAGACGTTTGACGTGTGCGCATTACAACAAAATGCAATGCATGTATATTTTTGACTGTGCATGTACAGTGTGCACATACTCAGGGTGCGATTTGTGAAAAAAACAGAGGGGGGGATGTTTTCATAGGCGTCGATTTCGGCGACGGTTGGCACCCACCATATTTCGTCATGAGTTATTTTGTACCCACCACTAGTTTTAACTTTTTTGACTGTTTTCAGTGGTTAAGAAGAGTAATATGAGAGAGAAATTTGGTAATCATTGTCTGACCTAACAAAAATCCATTATAATATTATTATTTTTTTTTTATATATTTCTAATTAAAATATTTCTAATATTCAGAAATGCGCTCTCCGCTCACGAGCTCTGATCGGAACAAACCCGAACCTCACTGTCTGCTGAACTTGCGCAGAAACATCAAAATATAACCAGCTTTTTAAAATGGTTTTAAAACTTAACATTTAGACTATTTTAGCGCAAATTATGAGCTTATTGACGATTTTTTATAATTCTTGACATAATGCGTCTCTGTCCACAGCACATTTCAAAACATTTTAATTCATAAAAATAAATCATGAGAACATGAACTCATTACTGCATTTGCAGGAATTGTAAAATATTTTTTCTTATTAACTCATGAAGCAGCCTAACGCAATATTTTTATTCTAATAGCTTATCTTTCCCCACACATATGAACTGTGATCATGCACAACGAAAAAACGCGCAAGAATTAAATCTTGAATGGCAAAACTGTATGGCACAATGTAGTGTCAACTTAAATATAAATATGAACAATGTCTTGATTGCAAAGTTAAACCATTACAGTAGAAACAGTTTTACTGCTGCTTTTAAAGTAATAATATTAACTTTACACCGCAATGCGGAGCTACAGTGAAATGATAGAAAAGACAGATGCATTATGTATAGTCACTTAGCCTCATTTGCGCAAACTGGACGCGCCCTCGCCTCGCTAAACGCCTCATCTGCGTGTAACTTCGGCCATTCTAAGTGGTGTGACTGGGACACTAACTCTGCTTGTCATCATAAACAGATAATCAGATTGTGATGTTTATTCCCGCTTTAATAATAAGCGGATGAATATGCTGCCTTACACCGTTTCGACACACAGCTCCATAACCATCTCGCATGTGTTGATAGGCTACTCGTGAGGTGTAACCGGGTCTGTAACCAATCAGATAGCGCCGTGGGCGGGACATTGAGCAAGTCTGCATGCAGAGTGGTGAATACAGAGAGGCTGCGCGGCAGCTGTATCAGAGCCAGCCAAAGCAGCGCATTTTAAAACAAAATTGACTTTAATCAAACCACGGATCAGTGATAAGTTTTGTGATCCGTCTCGCCACAAGTGTAGTAGCACTGATCACTTTGAGGGGGGGATAAATTTATCCCCACCGGGGATAAAAATAATTAAGCAGAGGCAGGGATACATTGACCAGAAAGGGGGAAATCCCACGCATCCCCCCCGGCAAATCGCACCCTGCACATACTATTCTGATGATGAAATTTGCATCACACGGCATGTGCGTGGACCCTGGCGTATGCGTAAAACGAAACTATACTTCCAGCTGAACTCTCACGTGGATCCCCTATAGGGATAACCCTCACAGATTCTCATATGATAGAACACAGCGCGTCCTGGTTTCCATATTCCCCCCTTGATGATTTTTGTCTTGGTGCAAAGCAGATTAATCCGTTTCAATCAGTAGCATTGAAGAAATTTTCGCCCCCCTGGTCCCATAGAGACGTCCTCCGTCATTCCCAGCGATGTAACTGCTCCCCGGTGGTGGCAGTCTGCCTTTGATCTGTGCTAATCTAATTAACAGTTAAACAGCAACACCTGTGCTCTTCAACATAAGTGCTGCTGTCACTTCCCAGATGGGCTTTGATGGCCATGATGAAACATCGCCCCGTTCCCCTTACTATTTCCTTTTCTCTTCCTTTTCCATCTCATCCTTTACCGTAACCCTGTCATCTGTTTTTGGGGACAGAGTGTAATGGGGACAGTTTCCTTGCCATTACTGGACGGTAATTGACAGCGATTAGTCCGTGGTTGGACGATGCAGTTGATTAGATTAGCCAGAGTCTTTTTCTGCACCGTTTCTTCAAACCCTGAAACCCCAACCTTGACCCCAATTAGCCTTGCATGCGTCAGGAGAAGCAGCATCTCTCTCGCTTATCATCAGCTCATTAATTTGGCTGATGAGTCTCTGTAAATACAGCCGTGTAAGGGGGTGTTGAGGATTTGTGCTGTAAGTCTTTCTCTAAGTGAAACACAGGGACTTTAAAATAGTCAAACAGAAAAGTTGAGTACATGTACGTGTAAATGACACAGACGTTCAAATCTGGTTTGCTTCATTTCTTAGTCAGTTTTGGGTGGGACAGTGGATCAGTAGGCATGTTGTCCCATGGTGTCAGCATGGATTTACTCCGGGTACTCTCGTTTTACTTTCACAGTCCAAAAATATGCAGGTTATGCTGGGTACACACCAAAAGATAAGTGGGCTGATTTGAGGCCGATTTCCCCCCTTCCGAAAATCCTAGCTTTGTCCCGATTATCTTGATGGTTTTACAGATTATCTTATCAGATTTTCCCTTGGTGTGAGGTGTGTTAAGAGTGTCCGAACCTGATCGGAAGAACGTCGAAGCCGCCCCGATCGCAAATCATTAAAAGAAATCATGATGTGTGAGGGGAACCCCAAGGACAAACACGTGCACGTTCTTGAGATTATCACGTTACACAAAACAATATCCAATCAGAAAGCGAGATGATGGAAGATGGAACAGTCATGGCGCAGCAAAAAGTGAAGATGATGCAAAGTGAACTTGTACAGTCCATGTTCCCGCTGTCTCCACGACTTCACCCAATCCTTTTTTTATTTCTTGAATTTCTTGAAAATCATTTCAAACACTATCATTGAAATTTCTTCCTGCATATCGTCCGCCATGTTTATTCTGAAGTCTCTGGAGATTTTGCAAGATTTCCTGTGTTCACAGTCGAGAGTCTGGTTGAAAATCTGTTTGTGTGTGGTGTGCTGTCTTTGACACATCATGGCACACCACACACTATAGGAGCAAAATGATTAAATCTAGGATTTTTATCCTCATGTTTGTGGTCTATCACATTTTTTAAATCTTGTAAGATGGCATTAGGTGAACTGGAGAAGACAAATTGGCTTTTCCCCAAAACTCATTAAACTTGACTTGTTGATCAATTAGTATATGAACTTGTGTATAATTTAATATAATATATGTATTAATTTAATATATTTAGTATAATCGGTTCTCGCCATGAATATAGATACTGGAATGGTGTTAATAAACAAATAAACATCTTTAATATGTCCTGTCCTATCAATTTTCATCTCTTTTATCTATGAAAATAAAAGTGTTCTGGTTTTTATCATCTCGTAAAATGAATTATTGCCATGCACTTCTCATTCAAAGGCTCTAGTTATGAATCTTTATTGTAGTGTAAGTTTCTTGGGCAAACTTAATTTGCATTATATTCACAGAAGTTTTGAAACTTCAGAGCTTCGGCTTATTAGTATGTGCATATGTTGAAATGTTTAAATGTATGCACTGTAAGCCGCTTTGGATAAAAACATCTGCCAAACGTGTAAATGTAAATATAATTTTATATACATTGCGTTTACATGCACAGAATAAGCGGATAACTATCAAAAATATGTTTATTATAGAAAACTTTTTATGCGTTTACATGCAAATCAATAAACCAGCTATGCAGACAACTGCATTTGCATGGGACTTGGAGAATTGTCAGGTTTCTCGCAGGCAGAGACACCACCGCCTATAGCACATAATAATCGTTCAAAAAGCTGATGGAATATAAGCCATACTGTTGTATCTCTTCTCGTGTCTGCAGAACCTATAAATTCAATTCAATTTTTCAATAAAATTTTATTAGTGCTTTTCACAATTGTTAATTGGTTCAAAGCAGCTTTACATTAATAGATGTAGGAAAAGCATAGAAAAGCGAGCGTAGTAATAATGTAATGTATACAGTAAAGTAGTAAGTTAAGCCAAAGGTGGCAGAATGTAACATGAGCTTCAATTTTCACAGTTTCTCCGCCAACTCGAGCAAAGACTTTTATGCGTCACTTTGCACTTCTGCATTTGACGTTTATCTTTCACACGTGGAGACATGCGCACATGAACAAAACTTCGAGAAAGCCGGTTAAGGTGTTTACATGCCACACGAAAGCGGGGTAATGAGCAAAAAACTATCCCTGCTGATCGGTTTTTGCTTAAACCGTTTATGGGCTTTCCCGGATAAAAGAAAACCATTTTACGTGTTTAAAGAGTAACTAAACCCCTGGTCAGAGCCTGACTCCACCCACTGGCAATATTTGAAAAATGCAAGAAAAGTGGGCAGATCCCAACAAAGATAGAAGGGACGAACTAAGCTCGTATTAAGTGTGTGGTGAGATCGTAACAAGGGCGTGGTGAGCTTGAACCTGCCTACGTCACGAGTCATTTTTTGGACCCAACATCCAATGGGAAAATTCAACTGCAGTAGCCACCGTTCAACCTGAAGAGGGCAGCAATCAGACGTTTTTACACCATATATTGTAGTATTGAAACACTTTATATCCAAATGTCAAAAAAATTACTAAAATCAATGAACAGCACTAATAAAGCATCATTCTTACAGATCATTAACTAAAAAAAGTTTGTTTAGGGTTTAGTTACTCTTTAAATGACCTCACACATTATCAGTTTATTAAGCATAATCGGCGTGAGACTGTGCGTGTAAACCCACTCAGTGTCAGAAAAATGGTCCATAGTTGTCACTGGGGCGAAACCCTTTAAAAAGACACCCAGAGAGTTCATATTAGTAACTCAGAGGTAAATATTGGTACCAAAATGTGCTTATTAGTACTGTATCTAAATGGTACATACTAAGACCTTTTCAAGGGGAACTGCCCCCGTGACAGATTGGAACCATTTTTAGACCTTTTTTTTTTAATACGTGCACAGTCATTTTAACTCCCTTATAAAGTGATTGATTACCATGTGCCTTCAAAAAGTCTCCAATTCCCGATTCGTTGTTTACCACAAATTTTATTTAAAGACCTGTCTTAGTTCAAAGCAACAGCGGTGATATTGGGTGATTGCAGCCCAGCCTCTTTAGTTGACATCATCTCCTCTGTGTGTCTCTGGATGCCAGGATGTTGACTCAAGAGAGCCACGGGGCAGAACTTCTGTTTGAAATGTCACAGACAGGAAAGCGCCAGAGATCAATCCACGCTCGGTCTCACACACGCACACCGAAACGTATTCAACACACACAAGACAAAACAACACAAGAAAGGGGAACAAATTAAATGAGGCTCCCTCCTGCCTTTTTCATTGTAGCGCTGGCTTTCCGGCCGGACCCGCATTTAGACCCGTGTACCTGCAGTAGGCTTTCTTTAAAGGTCTTTTTTACAGGGGAAGGCTTTGATGCTGGCTCCATAATCATGCGGCCACAGTTGCCTGTTTTACTCGGACACGTGTTATCACAGGACGGCACACAATATCTTCGCAGCAGTGAGTAGTATTTGCGTATTCAAAGCTGATCAATGACTTCTCTATTAATATTTAAACACAGACGCAGACTGTAATAAATTGGTTTGGGGGAACGAACTGGAGTTTTAGGGGCGGCGGTGGCAACCTCTTTGCGACGGAATTCGAACAGCTTCTCAAATTGACACGCAACGCTCGGATGATCGTTAATCATAATTGGACACATATTTGCATATTGCAGTGTCAGTGGCGTCGTCGTTGGGATTGTTCATGCATTAGTGTTCATTTTTTAATGGCAATTAGTCTTCATCTCATGATTCATTTATAAAATACTGCTGGCTTTTGAGCTCCATTAGTGGACGTCCAATGAATCAAGCGACCGTGCGCAGAGAGATCTATCAGATATGATGGCTGTTTGCTGCTTTTAAGCCATCAGCCATTAGAACCACAAGGGGTGTGCTGCTGGAAAAAGTGACCGTTTTACATCCTCGAAAAGTCTTCACATGATATGATATGCACAAGTGATCTTAAGAAGAAAACGATAAGAGGGAGGGAGCAACAAAAGGATTGGAGGATATTTTGGTATGGACAGGAATCGCACCGAGGCATAGCAAACACATTTATTATTAAATAAATTAATAATAAAGTTTGTTATCTGTGTTGTAGTTTTTTATTTTTCTTTCTCCCCGTACCTTCAATCCTATCAATAAAAGTGTCAAAAAGGCCAAAAAGCATTTATATGTAATATTATCCAAACTAGGTTCAATAGTGCCAATTGCTGTATTAGTTCCTACCACATTAATTTATCAAAGTCTGGTGTGACCCACAACCCTAAGAACTTTGTTGCTTCTTGAATCGAAGTATACTAATGTATACATTTTTATCTTTCGGTCTGTACGTTTGCAGTCAAGATCAAATTTTGTTTTCTGTGGTTCAAAAGACTCTCTCGGGTAACTTCAATGGTTTTTCAGTTCTCATCTCAGCACCTGACTGTCAGCCTGCCAACCTATCCGATGCCACATTCTGTGCAAAGACAGCCTCATTTTATTTGCATCAGCACCCAGCTTGCGTCACATTTAGACAAGCGTTAGCGAGTGCCACGCACAGAGCGTTAGCTGGGGATTCCTGGGGAGCGAATTTGCGATGTGTTCTTGGGTGTGCAACGTTAAGGCTGTCTGGCATTGTGACTTCCCTCTGAGCTCCGCGGGGTACAGAGCCAGAGGCAATGTGCCATGATCCAGCAAGCTGCTCTGCCAGTCGGCCACTAATGTTTGTCTCACTTGGCCCGAGCTGTTACACCAGTGAAAACATTTTTGCCGAGATGAACGTGGAAATCATGTGCTAATGGATGATGCTGTGAATTATTTGGTTGTTAGGTATCATCAGACACAACAACAGATATCGTCTCTGACACTCACTTTTTGGATCCAAAGCCTTTGCCAACAGAACCTCACGGAAATTCGTAACTATTTTATGAGGTAGCTAATGTGTATGAATTTGTATGATCTGCTTTCGCCACAGTGATGTTGGGTTTAAGGGTGGAGTTAGGGATGGAGCGTCATTGTTGCTTTTTTCCAATAATCACACATTTTTAGAGATGCACCAAAAGGAAAATTGTTGGTCGAAGCCAACTTAAAACCAATTTTCATTTTCCTAATTATTTTGCCTATATATAATTAGAAATACATTTTACTGAACTATATACACTCACCTAAAGGATTATTAGGAACACCATACTAAGCCTGTGTTTGACCCCATTTCGCCTTCAGCACTGCCTTAATTCTACGTGGCATTGATTCAACAAGGTGCCAAAAGCACTCTTTAGTAATGTTGGCCCATATGGATAGGATAGCATCTTGCAGTTGATGGAGATTTGTGGGATCCACATCCAGGGCACGAAGCTCCCGTTCCACCACATCCCAAAAATGCTCTATTGGGTTGAGATCTGATGAGTGTGGGGGCCATTTTAGTACAGTGAACTCATTGTCATGTTCAAGAAACCAATTTGAAATGATTCAAGCTTTGTGACATGGTGCATTATCCTGATGGAAGTAGCCATCAGAGTCATAAAGGGATGGACATGGTCAGAAACAATGCTTAGATAGGCCATGGCATTTAAACGATGCCCAATTGGCACTAAGGGGCCTAAAGTGTGCCAAGAAAAAATGCCCCACACCAAGCATGATGGATCCATGTTCTCATTCTGTTTACGCCAAATTCTGACTATACCATCTGAATGTCTCAACAGAAATCGAGACTCATCAGACCAGGCAACATTTTTCCAGTCTTCAACTGTCCAATTTTGGTGAGCTCGTGCAAATTGTAGCCTCTTTTTCTTATTTGAAGTGGAGATGAGTGATACCCGGTGGGGTCTTATGCTGTTGTAGCCCATCCACCTCAAGGTTGTGCGTGTTGTGGCTTCACAAATGCTTTGCTGCATACCTCAGTTGTAACGAGTGTTTATTTCCGTCAAAGTTGCTCTTCTATCAGCTTGAATCAGTCGGCCCGTTCTCCTTTGACCTCTAGCATCAACAAGGCATTTTCACCCACCGGACTGCCGCATACTGGATGTTTTTCCCTTTTCAGACCATTCTTTGAAAACCCTAGAAATGGTTGTGCGTGAAAATCCCAGTAACTGAGCAGATTGTGAAATACTTAGACTGGCCCGTCTGGTGCCAACAACCATGCCACACTCAAAATTGCTTAAATCACCTTTCTTTACCATTCAATTTATTTGGCCTTTTCACTTGGTCGGCCAAACACCGAAAAATGAGTTTTTTGCTATTTTCGGCAGAATAATTTCAGTAGCTGAACATTCAGTGCATCCCTACACATTTTTTTACATTTGTATGAATAGAGCACTTACACTGTATTAAATAAAATTATGAATGCATGTAATCAGTCTGGATCTACTCACATGGACAACATTTGACCATTATAATGTAGGTACATTTCTACTATAATGGCTTTCCTAGAAAAAGTCATATATTAGCTCACTTTGTCATTTTGACAGTATAGTAAAAAATAAATGAAAATTATAAAGTAAGAATCCAAAACAGTTGATACCCATATGTAAGCAAAAGGCAGCTTGCTAGCTTTTTAACCAATATTCTTGGGTAAGGTGGCTGTCCTCCTTTTTATAGTTTTATAAATCTGTGAAATATTACCTGGCCACCTAATAAACGCATGGTGATTTTCATAAAAGAACATAAAACCAAGTTAATATTGCTTTTTCAGCAATATCTCTAAATGAGACCTTAACATTTTTGCAGATGTCTTGAAGACATACTTGTATGTAATAAGTTTGAAAGAAGGGATAAAAAGTTATTATGGAATAGAACGATATTAAACCATGTGCTACACTGAAAAAATGACACGACACATAAAGGTCACGCAAGTAAAGTTAAAAGAAGTTGAAAGAGAAAATGGGAGCTTTGTTCGAGGTGTGGATGGCACTGATAAAAAACTAATAAAAAAAGATGAAAGGCAAATGAAGATAACGCTCCTCTAACATCCCAGAGATTGAGTAGAAACACCAAACGATAAAACCATCCAGATTCCAATCATTCGTCCCACACTATATGCAAGTATTACAAAATATTAAACCTTCTGTGAAAAGTACAGGAGACATTAGCATATCTACAACTTACTTAGTTTAAAACAGAACTATGTGAAGCGGTGCATTGGAGGGGTGCGAGTGAAAAGGTCCAATAAAAAATGGTAAAAGTTGAAAGTTAAAGATTAGGGGAAAGGAGACGAGGTGACCGACAGAAAGTTGTAATAGCATAATAGAGAGATTCTCTACATGAGACAACCCGTTATAGCTTTATTCAACATTTCAGCTAGGTCGTTCTATGGCTTTTCTATGGATCATTATGTTCTTGAGAAATGAAAGGTAGGTGGGTGAATAGGCTGAGGGGCTGGAAAAGGCAGACGCTCTTTTTCGAAGCGCTTGAGAGAACAAAGACAAGCTACAGAAGCATAATTATGACATCACTCCTATTGAAGTGGACAAGGCAGTATCTCATTTGACAGGTCAGACGCTGTTCTGTCTCACCACCATGCATATATTTTCCAAAAGCCTGTACTACTAAGGGCTTTTTGCATGCTAGCCATAGGAAAAGCTTTGATTTATTAAAATTGTATAGCATCAGATTGAATTGGATCCAACCTTTTGAAATGATTGAGATTTATTGTAAAGTTAATATGTATTGTGTTGTCCTCAGTTGTGTATCTAAAGCTCAACCAGTTTAACCAGTCATAGATTCAATCCCCAAGGAACGCATACAAATAAAATATATTTACAATTACATTGAATTTGTGCATTGGCATATGCTTTTATTCAAAGTATTGGGTTCGAACCCAAAACCTCACCATTGGCCCAATACAGGAGAACAACTTGTATACCACTGGTGCATAATCATGGGTTTGACTCCTGGGGGACACATTTACTGTTATATCTTGAATGCATTAGAATTCGCTTTGGATACAAATGTTTGCCAAATGCAATTTGTCAAGCTAATTTTTAAGCAGGTCATTTTCTGACCTTCAGAGGCGCATGTGAAGGTCACTGGTGCATTGCTGTCTTAGATTTGAGTGGGTTAGATTTGACGGCCAATTCATTAAGATGTTGTCACAGGCTCGCACAAGCCTTTGACGGCACCGAGATCTAATCTACAATCACCTCCCGCTTATCCAGATGTGTGTCTTTGCTTTTTTCAAGTCACGGGTCTGTGAAGTACCATCTGTTTATCAGCAGTAAATAAGTTTTGAGCTGTTTGTCAGTGACAGACGTTCTCAGACACCAAGGTAGGGCATGTTATGGTGCCTTAAGAAACATTCTTTTGAGTTTCTGTAATATACACTATACTGTACTCTTAAAATTAAAGCTGCTTCACGATGCCATAGAGGAACCACTTTTTATGGTTCTATAAAGAACCTTTAACACATAGAAGAACTTCCATTCTACTTCACAAAAGGTTCTTTGTGATGAAAAAGGTTATTTAGATGATTAAAAGGATTTAAAGAAATGGTTCTCATAAGAACCTTTGACTCAATAGTTCTTTAAGGAACCAAAAAATGGCTCTTCTGTGTTATTGCTGTTAAAAACATTTTAAGCACTTTTATTTTAAGAGTGTACTGTGTACTGTGAGTCATAAAGATGTGTCTTGTTCTGTGTTCAGACTTTAATGTAGGATTTTTCAGGAGAAAAGGAAGTTATAAGCTGAAGTGTAATAAGTAAGATTTGCAACGTAGGCGGTGTAAACCATGCATGAATATAACTAGCCATGCATCTGTCAAAAGCAGATCCCACTTCCAGTTACTTTTTAATAACAAGCAATTTGTATTTATTTAAAGGTGTTGAATCACATTAACAACAAAGTCAGGTGTGTAAATGTGGATGATACAGTAGCAACTTTTAAAATAAATGTTTTGTATCTTACCATTTTTGATTTACCTATAACTTGTGTTGCATTTTGACTAATGTAACGGACCTAGATATGCCACCGAAACCATCAAAAAAAAAAAAAAAAATTTCCTTTTGCATGCTGTGGCACTCTCGAACTAAAATGAAAATGAAATAAATTATAGGCTTTTTGGTTTACTTTTAAAGATACTCGACTCCCTAAAGTGTTTCTTTTTTAAAAACCTTTTCATTTTCCTTTAAAGTGTCAGAATTTTCTGTGACTTTCCTGTGAGTTTATTTATTGCAACTTTGTCAGAATCCCATTCCTCCGAGCCTCGGTTTGAAGCCTGAGATAGCAGGTGTAATTTATAGAGTGGCAGTGCACCATGGGTAAATGACTGCGGTACGGGCCTCTCGGGCATTATGTGAAACAGATGGATGAGTTTTATTAAGCATGTGGTACTTAACATTTCGCTGAGTGGGATTTCAATAAAGGAAATAAATGTTAGCATTAACAACACCTCCCTACTGTATGTGATATGCCATGATGGCTTCCTAGTAGGAATGATATATTTTAACAAACGCTTGTTTTCTTGAAGTTATAAATATCTGGCTTTTCATCTCCAGTGGGTTTGAGGACGAGAGAGATGAAGAGGTTTAACCACTCAAAAGATTTGTTTGGCTGAATTTTAAGCTTTTTTGTGTATGTTGAAGGAATTAGATGTCTTCATAAAGCTCATTTCTGTAGGTTACACGGCCATGTTTTATTCATACAGTTATTGCAGTATATTTTCCCTGAAATATCTCTGAAATAACCTTGCTTTCTCTTAAGACTGGATTAGAGGAATGCTCTCCTTATGTTCCTCATGATCTTTATGAAAACTATAATCAGTAAAGAAAGCTTTATGGAACAAAACATGTAGGAGATGCACTTTTGAATAAACATGGTGGCAACCTTTGGGGATTTCTGGTTTCACTAAAGCACTTTTATTGATTGATTTCTTCAGCAAAGGCTTGTTTGTCTTGTGTCTAGACTTACAAACTAAGGACATGGCCATAAAATAAAGACAGTGTGGGTGTTAATTTTCTTTTTTTCTTTCAGCATTACTGTAGAATAAAGGAGTGAAACTTGGAATTTATCTAGACTAACACCTGTCATTTAGAGGCTCCTTTTTTCTCTTGTGTGAAGCTTTTATCATTGTTTCAGCACTGTCCCTGAGAAGGCCCTTAAATAAGATTAATTGTAAATAAGCAAATTGATATTTTGGTTTTGGTCAGTCCAGTACTTTATTTTTTGATGATTGACATTAAAGGGACACATCACTTTTTGAAAATATACTCATTTTCCTGCTCCTAGAGTTAAACATTTGATTTTTATTGTTTTGGAATCCTTTCAGCTGATCTCCGGTCTGGCGGTAGCACTTTTAGCATAGCTTAGCACAATCCATAGAATCTGATTAGACCATTAGCATCACGCGCCTAAAAATAACCAAAGAGTTTCGATATTTTTCCTATTTAAAACTTGACTCTTCTGTAGTTACATTGTGTACTAAGACTGATGGAAAATTTAAGCTGCGATTTTCTAGGCAGATTAAATCCTAATTGCTCCATTTTATCAGTTAATTCACAAGGTAAGCATTCATTAAAAATAGGTGGAGCTTTTCACTGCATATTGACAGCATCTAACAAGCGTTAAAGCGGTCGTTAAACAATTACTTGTTCTGTAATTAGGCTACTTAAGCTTGGTTAACTCTTATCATGACTGCAGTCTTTCTGTCTTAAAGGTCTAGATTAAATAAGTTTGTGTGTGTGTCACTTTTGCTAACTTCCTGACTGTTTTCTTCTGTGTCCCCAGACTCTCCCCACCACGCAGTATGAGCTGGAAATTGTAGCAAAAGATATGGCAGGAAGTGAAGTGGGACTGACAGGAACTGCAACGGCTACAATCACCATCACCGACAGAAATGACCACGCACCCGAGTTCACTCACTCACTGGTAAGATTGGGCTTTTTAGGGCTATTTTCCTCTTTCAGTTCCTACACTTTTAAAAATAAAGATTTAAAGGTGCCGTCTGTTACTTTTTTGTCTCTGTTACTCTATTGTTATCTTAGTTTGAAACATAAACTTAGGTTACGTACTTATATATCCATATCCATATACATATACACTCACTTAAAGGATTATTAGGAACACCATACTTATACTGTGTTGGACCCCCTTTCGCCTTCAGAACTGCCTTAATTCTATGTGGCATTGATTCAACAAGGTGCTGAAAGCAAATGTTGGCCCATATTGATAGGATAGCATCATGCAGTTGATGGAGATTTGTGGGATGCACATCCAGGGCACAAAGCTCCCGTTCCTCCACATCCCAAAGATGCTTTATTGGTTTATGATCTGGTGACTGTGGGGGCCATTTTAATACAGTGAACTCATTGTCATGATTTGAGCTTTGTGACATGTTGCATTATCCTGCTGGAAGTAGCCATCAGAGGATGGGTACATGGGGGGTCATAAAGGGATGGACATGGTCAGAAACAATGCACATGTAGGCCATGGCATTTAAATGATGCCCAATTGGCACTAGGGGGCCAAAAGTTTGCCAAGAAAACATCCCCCACACCGTTACACCACCACCAGCAGCCTGCACAGTGGTAACAAGGCATGATTGATCCATGTTCTCATTCTGTTTACGCCAAATTCTGACTCTACCATCTGAATGTTTCAACAGAAATCTAGACTCATCAGACCAAGCAACATTTTTCCAGTCTTCAACTTTCCAATTTTTGTGAGATTGTGCAAATTGTAGCCTCTTTTTCCTATTTGTAGTGGAGATGAGTGGGACCCGGTGGTTTCCACTTCGGTTGCAGCCCATCCGCCTCAAGGTTGTGTGTGTTGTGGCTTCACAAATGCTTTGCTGCATACCTCGGTTGTAACGAGTTGTTATTTTAGTCAAAGTTGCTCTTCTATCTTCTTGAATCAGTCGGCCCATTCTCCCCTGACCTCTAGCATCAACAAGGCATTTTCGTCCACAGAACTGCCGCATACTGGATGTTTTTCCCTTTTCACACAATTCTTTGTTAACCCTAGAAATGGTTGTGCGTGAAAATCCCAGTAACTCAACAGACTGTGATATACTCGGACCGGCCCGTCTGGCACCAACAACCATACCACAATCAAAATTGCTTAAATCACCTTTCTTTTCAAGGTAAAGAATAGGAATACGTACAAATTTGTACATCTATAAAACAGTTAATATGTAAATAATTAACATTATATATATATGATTGTAAAAACATTTCTAAGTCTATTTAAGCAATCTGTTTTATAACTGAATTTTTCACCTGAGGAATAACTAAATAATGCAAGGCAGTAGTCTTTTTCTCAGATTTTCTTTGAAATGATTCATAGCGGATTGATCCGGTTTAACACCCGCAGTTATCTGGCACAGGTTGCAAACACTTGAACTTCTCAGTCTAAAAGACTCTCACCAGATGTCCTCACCTGTCAATCACTCAGATCACACAAACACAAACAAAACACATCCCTGCTGAGGCGGGACCCGGACCTTTCGCTCAGATACTCCGACCTTGCGGAGACAAAGCCACACGTACATCAATCACTTTAATCTGAGGTGCACAGGAGTGACAGCTCTGATTCACAAATACACACACAAAGGTGATCGACTGGGTCAATCTCGCTAATGTATCTTCTGTGACCTCCTGTTTGCGTTCTGAAGAGATCGTGTTGTAGTACTCAGGGTCTGCCCTATTGATGATGGAGTGCTGTGTGTGTACTTGCTTATGTATGGAAGGACTATTGGCATTTTCTGCAATGTGTTATAGCTACTGGGTATATAAAACAACATTTATTTAGTTTTCTGCTAAACAATCAAAACTACAGGCGACCTCTGCCATTCAGCGATATGAAACCCAGAGGGCAGGAAAACTGCACTGACGCTATGTGCAAACTTAAGCCCTGTGTCTATTTTAGCCCACCTGTGATGAATTTGTCCGAAAGTGCCATACTTGCACTTTGCGGGGCAGCGGAGAAAAACGTGTACGGCAGGCACTTATTTTTGAGTTGGATATTTTTTCGAGGAAGTGCCCTGAGCTGTTGTCAGGTTCTCAGAGAAATGTCCACCCAACACTGGCCAGTTCCCGCGATGCATAGCGGTGCCTGCGTAAGGGCTTTTCTGATTTGTCAATAAGGACAAATATTGTCGTAGATTTTTGGAGCATCTGACAAATGCTTCTGTTTTGCTCCAGGGTGTCAGACATCACGAGGAACCGAAATGCAGTGTCAGGGAAAGGTTTGGACACACCTGACTGACATTAGTTACTGTCATGTGTCATTCCAACCTCGTAGGTTTTTTGCTATGTGACAAAGAAAACATCAGCATAGGGTTTTGGAATGACTTGGGTGACGGTTTTCGATTCATTTATTTATTTTTGGAAATGCTATCATTGGAAATATTATGCATGTAAAAGTTAGCTATTTAAAGAATCTAGCTATTTTTTTTACAGTACATTCTAAACTACATACCAAACTTTTGTTTCTATACTGTAGCAGTGGCGGCCCGTGACTTTTTTCGAGGGCGCTCGATGCGAAGTTTGCACAACATGTATGTAGCCTGTCATGTGTGTGGTTCGTAATTTCAAAATATGTGTTCTGCCCGTCGAGTGATCCTATGTGCATCACGTGTCTTGTCAAAATAAGTGCCTGCTGCAGACGTGTCTAAAGGGTTTATGATAAAGAGACGCTCGCGTTTGCCAGATACTCTCATGCATAACCAGAGTTTACTGTTAAGGGAGTGTCTTGCGTGTATTTTGTGAAGGTGAGCGTCTCTTTTATCATAAACGGTTTTGACGCGTGTGAAGCAGGCACTTATTTTGACAAAACACGTGATGCACATGGTTCACATTATGCAACAAACACATATTTTAAAAACACAAGCAACACACGACACTCCGAACACATATCTCTGTCTACCATGCAAACATAAGAGGTCTTCACCTTCATCTTACTCTTTCACAGTTCTCTGTCTGACAGGTTTAACCCCACAGCTCCACACCCACTCAGAACAGACTAAATATTTATGAAGACACATTTGCGAGTGAATTATGAAGTGCTGTGTATATTTTTTATGTGTTAAAATAAATGTTGAATCCCAGCTTAATGCTCAGAGACAAGCTAGCCATGAATACATATCATTATAATGCAGTATTATTCTTGTTTGATTCCTAAAGTCCCTGAACAATTGTTTAGTTAAGATAGGGTCGCTGTCATGGGGTCCTCTGTGCTATATAGAATGTGGTTTCTGAAATATAGTGGCTTTAGCTCTTTAATACTGTTAAAATAATATGTTAAGAGTAGACAAAATATTTAAAAAATATTTTTTATAGTACTTTATTCAGTTAAAGATAAAAAAAATCATATTACAAAACTAATGACACTCCTAATAAAATCTGACAGACTTACACAATGAGACAATATTATTTATTTCTTTACTTTGTTTTAGTGACATATCATCCAATATTTCATTAAATATTAGGACTTTTATATTGTAAATTGCTAGAAACATTAAAGCACACCTATTTCATTGCTAAAACAATGTTATTTTGTGTATTTAGTATAATACAATGTTTTCCCGTGGAAAACACATTATTTTTCACATACCATACATTTTTGTAGCTTTAGATTTCACTCTCTTCCTGCAACGCACTGATTTGTTTACAAAACTCATCGATTTGAAAAGTACTGTGTCCCTGATTGATACCTCTGACGTCTGCCGGAAATGTGACACTCCTTTCCATGTTTAAAAGATTCGGTCACAATGAAATGCTAACAGGAGTTAACGTACAGTCTGTGAGTATATGAAGCGGGAGGAATTATGATAATGTCGGTCTTGTCTATGCAACAAACCCAAGAAGTAAACTCTTGCCTACAATCAGTCCTTCCAGTAAAAAGCAGTTTTTTTGTGATTGTTGCAGGCAAAAACCATTGATCTTGCCGCACGTTTTCTCAAAAAATGTAATGTAATGTGCGGGATATTTATGCAATTTTATGCAATGAAATTGCGGGAACTTGCAAAAACTGCGGGAAATTGCAAAAACTGTGTGTGTGCTTTTTAATGATGTTCACGTCACAAAATCACATCACTTTAAAACATTCCCATGGCAACAGGGGACATGCCTGCGCTTGTGTGAAGTAAATGTAATTTTTTTTTACTTTCTGTTAAGATTTATGTGATTTTTGCTACGAAAATGTGGGGATTATGAAATCGTGCAAGCCCCACATTTTTTGCGCAACGGAAATGCAATCTATGCTGCAAAAGTGCGGCGTATTTGAAAAAATGCGTCCCCCGCATAAATATGCAGACTTTGGTTGATTATGCGTTGAATCATGCGATCACATAATCGCGTTTTTCTGGAGGGACCGAACAATCCGTGAGTTTGTTGTAGTCCAAGAAAAAAGATTTACGTTGGAGACAGACTGTAAAAAATTTTGTTGAATCAACTTGGATTTACAAGTCATTTCAACTTAACTATTATTTATCTTGACTAGAGACGAGTTGTTATAACTACAGGTGAGTTGTTATAACATAAAATTAAGTTGACTTTTCTCAACTATATTTTATAAGTTGTGACAACTCATCTCTGTTGACATGACTTGTAAATCTGAGTTGATTTAACAAAAAATTTAAGGCAGCAAAGTATTTTTTACAGTGCAGTAACTCGCGTCATCATTTATTTGGTGTTGTAAATTTTGCATATCGTTAACTTGTACTAATACACTTACACATCAAAGGAAATGAAAAATCATGAATCGGATAATTGGTCCTCTTTAAAAATCATTTAAAATTCATACTCCCCCACTGATATCATGTCCTCAAACAAGTGAAGAAGATCAAGAAATGTTCACATTTACCTTTGGACACTTTTATCCAAAGCAACTTAAAGTGCATTTAAGCTGTACTTTTTATCAGTAATGGTGTTGCTAGCACAAAGCTCTACCAGTAAGGACATAGTGCACGCTTTTAGCTTTTGGTTTCCCTTTGACATCAATTTATTTTGTGTATTGAGCATCCTGTCCCCCATTGAACATTTTTCTTTCAAAATAAATGCCTTTTGGATGTGACAAAAGAGTTATTGTCTGCCCAAAGATTATTCTAGGTTGTGCTGAATATATGATATCACAAAATAGCGTCCAACTGTGGGGGTATTATTAAGATAATAACAGACCTCCATAACCCTCCATACTCCA
Source organism: Paramisgurnus dabryanus (assembly GCF_030506205.2). Classification (NCBI taxonomy): domain Eukaryota; kingdom Metazoa; phylum Chordata; class Actinopteri; order Cypriniformes; family Cobitidae; genus Paramisgurnus; species Paramisgurnus dabryanus. Next base: position 28,033,321 of record NC_133345.1, on the reverse strand, counting down.
TTATCTCTGTCTCTCCGGTTCCTGCTATATGGTCCGGGGCTTAGATTCCTGAAGGGAGAGACCGGAGGCTGTGGTAGTTGCCGCAGGTGGTATGTACATGCCCGCCCACCCCCTGGCACTTTGTGATAACTGGCATCTATTTCCGATGAACCCCTTCCAAGAGCTGGAACACGGAGGGATCCAGCTTATCACGGCCGTCAGTCAGAGAGACTGACAGCTTATCTGAGCCCTCTCTCTCTCACCCCTGCAGTGTAAGCATGGCTCTGCCTCCGTGAAAATGCTAATGACATCAACAATGATGGCTACAACTCCATAACATGATAACAACAAAGCAGAGGACACGTTTGGGGTGGCAGCAATGATCAGATTGAGATTCGTATTTTTTATATTTATGTATTTGGCAGACGCTTTTATCCAAAGCAAGTCACAGTGAATTTATACAATCTAGTTTTTTTATTTTTTATTACACGATCCCCATAGAATTGTGTGGTCTATGGGGTTCGAACCCATGACCTTTGTGTTGCAAATGCAATGTTTTACTAATTTAGAAAACTTGAAGTCCGACTCGAGGGGATTCGGGTATTGAAGTTTCACGTCCGGAATTCAGGTTATTCCAGGTCAGGTACATTTCTTTGGACCTGAGAAGACCCCCAGATCACCAAAAGTGATCTGTACTGAACCGTAGCGGCCGTACCATCCAATGGAAAGCGCCATACGTTTTGGAACAAAGCCATGGGTTATTAAAGACTAAATTGTTCTCTAATCATTTTTAACTGTAGTGGTTCTTGGCCTTGAAATCTACTAAAGGGCAATCAGGCTTGCTGTTAAGCTTTGAAACTTTGTCCTTTGTGTGACATAGCAGAGAAAAATGACAGATGAGATGTATTTAACATCTGAGTTATTACTCCAAGACATCAAGGAAATTAAAAAGAAAGCAGATATAAACTCGTGACGTGAGTCTCCTGCATCTCAAATATTTCACTTTTCAAAGAAAGCTCACAAATGGCTTCCATTAAAGTTAAGGAAGAGATCCCACAAACTGAGCTCAGGTTTATCAATTCAATATTATTGAAGATTTTTATGTGAACATCATCAAATAACAGGTTTTTTTATCGATACAATCTACATTCATTTAACATCTGTATGCTTTTAATTTTTTATAGATTTTTTTAACATTTCTGTTTTTCCTAACCAGTTTTAGCCTCCTTCCTCTTAAGTTGATATTTAAATAAAACAACCATCAAATCTCCTGAGCTCTTAACATTGTTATAAAGTGAGCTTTTTTGAATCCCTTTGAATTTCCTCATTAAATGAATGACCTACTGTATAGGTTCTGCAAGCAGTTCTTTTTATTCTTGGTCTTGGCCACGTTTCCCAGAGTCACTAGTGTGAGTTAAAAACACCAGGTGGTAAATGTTGTACACAGTAGCAAAGTCATGACACGTGAAATCGTGTCGCATTCCCTGCTGTCCCTGCACCCCATTTCCTAAACCTCCCATGCTCAATTCCCACAGTTGCACCACCAATCGTTGATAGTTCATAAATCTGATGAGCCCTCTGGATCTTAAATTATTTCTGCCTCATCTCTCCCCTTTTATCCTGCTATGTCTCAAAGTTCCTTCACAGAATCGTGAGGCTCAGAGACATTAGACTGAGTAAAGTCATTTTCAAAAATGACATTCTGAAACATTTTATTCTGCCGATGATTTTTCGTCTGCCCCTTTTCCCATTTACAACATTCGCTGTGTATTAAAATGTTTTATGAACGTACACTTCCTGCAGGGGAAGTAATGTACCTGTACAGTAACCTTATTTTTTTAGGTCTGTCTTGACAACGTCGCTATTGAAAAGTCAGATTAAAATAATTCTGCCTGAAGCTTTAGGAAGTAATCACACATGGCACTTTCAAAGCCACAATGGACTCTGTTGTTGGCAAATAATGACAATGCATTCAAACACTTACATTCAAAGCAACTTTCTGGCAATTTGCTGGCTAATGAGTGACTATGAGGAGGCACTTTAGAGAGAAACCGGAGTGTTCATCAGGTCTGGAGAGAAGCGCACGCAGATGCAGAATAATCAACTTAAGTGTCTGACGGTTTGCAGACATCACAATGAAATCAAGGGTGGTTTTTTTTAAAGTAAGCAAGGTTTTGCTGGATATTACATTATATGTGGATAACACCTTATAATGACCTCTATTAATGCCAGTAACAGTCATTACATAATGCTTTACATATCATTATAGTTAAAAAGTCATTAAATTTTAATGCATACATCTGTGGCTTAAAAAGTATTTGGACACTTTAATTTGATGAGATACTGAATATCATATAAAGAATATACAAGTATATAAAGAAATACATTTTTCTTTCCAACTTTTTGCTACTGCTTTTAACTAAAATATACAGAGTATTTACATAACTATGCATGTAAGGGCTTCTTGTAGTTTGCTGTTGACTGCATAATGTAAGCAAGATCATGGTTTACATTTACTCACAAACCAAGTAAACTTTAAATGTACTGTTAGTTAACAAAAAAGTTATGCCAAGTAAATAAACATGAAGTAAATGTGTTGCAATGCAAATGCAATGTAATGAGATGCTTTGTGAACATTTTAATGTAAAACTTTTCATCTTTGAACTTAAACATGTACAGTAGACTACTGTTATGCAAAGTATACTATACAAAAGTAGCAAATTTAGTATAAAGTAGGCCGTTTATTCCAAACAAGCTATTTCACAAAAAAAACCTCAAAAATATGTCAAATGCGATAATGTATAGGCCTACATTTAAAGGATGTGTTATTTAGGTTACAGTGTATTATTTAAACTAAAATGATTTAAATAATTAAAAATATAATATTTGCGTATTTCACTGTACGCTGAAAAAAATGATTCATTCAATTTACTAAATTTTTTTAAGGGAACTGGTCGCAATCAATTTATTTAAGCTACATAAAAAAATGCAGAAAAACAAAACAAAAAACAAAAAATTTTGCTTAAATAAATTGATTGCAACCACTTACCTTAAAAATTGAGTAAATTGAATGAATAATTTTTTCAGTGTAATGGAACAAATTTGAGTATCTTTTGCTGCAAAACCCTCTAAGTGGCTTTTTGGCAAAAACTGAGGTTGCAGTTTATTATTTAAACTAAAATGATTTTAAACATTTAAAATATAATATTTGTGTATTTCATTGTACACTGAAAAAAATGATTCATTCAATTTACTAAATTTTTTTAAGGTAAGTGGTCGCAATCAATTTATTTAAGATAAAAAATGCAGAAAAACAAAACAAAAAATTTTGCTTAAATAAATTGATTTGCAACCACTTACCTTAAAAAAAATTAGTAAATTGAATGAATAATTTTTTTCAGTGTAATTGAACAAATTTGAGTATCTTTCGTTGCAAAACCCTCTAAGTGCAATGCAAGCTTTTTGGCAAAAAGTATCAAAGCACCTATTGTCTGAAAAGAAAATGAATAAGATTTCATTTCAGTTCAATTAGAGCAAAAAAGTTCATTTGCTTAAATATGATAACATGACATAAGTGATATTTAAAAAAAAGAGAAAACAGCTCTTAACGAAGTGTATTCCTTCATCAAATCTGTAAAGAAAATCATTTTAGCGTATTTAGCGTGCATTAATGTGAATTAATGTTTCGCATCTGCGCCTGTGACAGGATTAAACAGTCTTTCTGTTTGTGTAATGGAAACTCCAAACCACATTATAGTTGTTTAGCATATTTCATATTATGCAAATCTTTTCTTTGGAATCTTTTAATTTGCATTTCGCCAATTTAAATTGTTTACAAAACAGCGTTTTCTAGACTGTTCCGCCTGTACATTTGTTTGCCGTGTTTATGATGGCTTATCATGAACTACATTTGACCCACTTCTGTTCCGGTACGTCGTTTTTGTACCCATCACGGATATGAAAAATTCCTTTATCGTCTCCTTATTTGTCAGTATTAATTGTGAGTTTCAGTTTAGTTAGTGTACAGTACTACAATATACATACTAAAATTAACACTGATCCTGTTTTTAGCTAAAGGCTTGGGAATCTTTTTAAAGATAATTTTCTATTATATTTAAAAATATATATATAAATCTATAAGCTTTTATTTGAGTTCAAGGTGAGTTCTAAATAAAGTTATTTTATTGAAAGCACCACAATACCAATACAGTTGTGTTTAGCGTCTTATTCATTGAGATTGTCGGGGAGCACATACATAACTTTAATAACATTTTGGATTGCAAATTCAACTCTAATTGTTTCTGAGAAAGCCTTTTAAAATGAAACCTCCCAACAGCTGGCTCTTTTCTAGCACATTTAGACAAATTGCAGACATTACATAATAGTTTATCAGCTATAGCTAATTGTCAAAAACCCTGAAGATTCTCTGTCAAAAACATTTTTAAAGGGATAGTTCACCAAAAAATGAAAATTCTGTCATCATTTACTCACTTTCATGTTGTTACAAACCTGTATACATTTCTTTGTTCTGATGAACATGAAGGAAGATATTTTGAGAAATGTTTGTAACTAAACCAATCGTGAGCCCCATTCACTTTCATAGTACAGTAGGAAAAAAGAATACTATGCAATTGAATGGGGCTCATGATCTGTTTGTTTACAAACAATCCTCAAAATATCTTCCTTCGTGTCCATCAGAACAAAGAAATTTATACAGGTTTGTAACACAATGAGAGTGACTAGATGATGACAGATTTGTCATTTTTGGGTGAACTATCCCTTTAAATCACGTCACATCACCTTCTCTGATTTTGCAACATTTGTTTTCTTGTGATATTCCAAGCAGATATTAACATTTAGTTTTAATAATAGATTTTAATACTGATACACTTGTTTAAATTGTTCTAATCTAAGGCTTTGTTATGACATGCAGCAAACAAAAACTGATAAAGTTATTGTTACAAGAAAGCCTCACGCTGATGCTTACATCATTATTATACTTAATGATGTAGGTAGACCCAACCAAATCAAATCTGTGTCCGGTGTGAACAAATCCAGGAACACAAATTATAACTTCCAGATACTTTTTTTATGAGTCCCATCTGTCTCATTAGGTCCAGGTGGTAATTAATGAAGTAGAGACATACAGTGCAACTATTTCAGCTCTGTATGTGTGCGAGTCAGTTTGTGAACAGTCAAGAATTTTCATTGCATCTCAGGGGAGGCATTGATATATATTATTTTGACATATTTAAACAGAAAGTGTCTTTAAGGATGAAATAATGTGTCGGAGCCGAACAGCGGGATGCCAGACGAATCTGTTATCCGTCTGTTTTTAAAAAAATCTTGCAGATCTCTTATACTGGAAAAGATGCACTTGGGCTGGGTTTCTAATTTGCATAGGCTGTTATCTGTGCTTAACTGTACAGTATGTTGTTCCTGCATTATAAAAATGATAAGAGGATGATAAGTTTATAAGCTTTTCAACATTGAATCCCGACTGCTGCAGCAGATGTTTTCAGTATAAACCTAAAAGTTGAAGAAAAAACTTTATGTTTGGTGCCTTTATCACTATCCACTCCTGTATTAAACAGAACACCCAAAACAACACTTGGGTTCATTTGGGTTCTGAAGAGCAAAGAAAGACATTAGGGGTTCGAACGACATAAGGGTGAGTTTTGGGGTAAACTATTCCTTTAAGTGATTATACTTTTGGATTCAACCAGAGATGTTTCTGACACAAACAGTATGCAGCATGGTGCGCGTTAGTAGATTTGTGCTAATTGGGACAAAGCACTTCATTTGCTGGTTTGCCATTTCGTTTAGCGTTCACTTCCATCACTGCCCACACACACCTGTCTGTAATTTTCAGGTGAGTCGAAAAATATTGTTTACTGTAAGTGGTTCAGGTGTATTTGATTAGTGATGGTTTCGAACACAGATGAGAAGAACTTGAGATCTCCGTAAGCTAAATTAAACGCCGTTGCTAATGCAGTATGCTGTTACCGTACATAAAGAACATACACTATTCATTATCTCTCACGTATATTTGGTGGTTACAGCACAAAGTTAGCTGGTTTGTAATGCAATGCTTTCTCAGTGCTGTTGCTGTTATTAGTTTTTTGCAACTTTGCTTATGAACTATTTTTGCAAATAATAATGCTACCAATAAGACTATAACACTCTTAGCTCTATTGTATCACATTTATATCCGTTGTGTCACATTTCACAGATTCCGCATCAGTGTAGAAAACGTGAAAAGTTAGTGTGGTAGTGCTAATGTTAGTGTGGTAGTGCTAATGATTGAAGTTATTGTAATGTGTTGCTGTAATTACTTTTGGAATAACAGACAGTAAACACCATAGCGACCCCCAGACCTGCCGAAGGGCTGCCAGTCTCTCATTTGTCACACAGACTGTTACCGTAAGTGCATGTGTGGTTTCCTGTGGCATGAAAGTTATTTGTTTTATCTTTAATGGGCACGTCTGGAGAAGTCCTTCATGCCACTCTCTGAAGGCCACTGTAGTGGCTTTCACCATGTATTCACAGCTTGACGGCAGATAGAAAGAAAAGTGTTATTTTCTAGAATCTCATTAAGCTGTGAAAGCAACACTCAGCTTTTTTCACATACCCGGTTTGAGACACAATTTGAGAGGTGTAAGTCAGGCGGAGTTTTCTCTAAAGGTTACAAATGTTGATTCGATTCCATGAACAGATGTCAAGCCGAACTGGGAGTTTAAAAAAAATCAGGGTGTGAATTTTATTAGTTACTAAAGCAGGAGCTTGGTCTCCAGTGGTGTCTGCACAGTGTCACTGTTAATGAATTCTTGCAGGAAAATCATTTGTCATAGCTAGTCATTTCTAGTATATGGTTGACTCTAAACTACTCAAAGTTGATCAGGGGGCATCATCGATATATCCCCTATAGAAGCATTTTTCCCCTACTATAATCAGGGCAGATTATCAAAAAAATGCATCAAAAATGACTTTGATTTGCAATGACAACAGAATTGCAGTTTGTTTGCCCTGAACTTCTAGGATTACACAACATAATATTTAGAGTCAAAAACAACTTTATCAGTATCTGTAAAAAAAAAAAAATATATATATATATATAAATATAATATATATATATATATATATATATATATATATATATATATATATATATATATATATATATAACAATAAAAACAATAGGGCTTTTTTTAGAGTTTAATAAATCAATTTTTCTAATTTTGGTAAAAAATGTGTTTTCTATACAAAGAAAGTGAAAAGATGACAACCACAATTTTCTGTTAGGTTATAATAACATTGAAATTCAAATCCATAATTTGATTTTCAAAGATTTATTATAAAAACTGATTATTTTTGCCGCAAAATGCAATAAATCCTATTTTTTTATTTTTATTCTATAAATCTATTGAATCAATATGTAAATGTGCATTCATCTTTGCCATTTTATATTCATTTAGTTGACTAGCAGTGTTATTATTATTATTATTATTAAAGTAACGTAACTACTTTTTTGGGTAAAAAAAGTGTAACGCATTACTACTGAAAATTTGGTAACGTAACGTAGTTCATTTTCCAATTCAGTGCAACGTTACTTTTGGTTAGATTTGACAGCGACACTGCCATCTGCGTGCTTGCGCAATAGTCACAAGGTCCACACACATGACAGAGGCTCGTATCAGTCTGCAAAGAAATCATGGCAAGCAAGAAGCAGCTGACGCTAACTTTTGAGGGATGGAGGCATCTTAATTTTAATCAATGTTTTATCAACTTATTGGCCTTTAGTGCAGACTCTGAGGTACTAACTTGAGTACATGAAATCGGGCTTAGAGTTAGAAGTTCTCAACCGTTTCCCCCAAGTGAAAGCTGTGTTCATGAAATACCATCCAGTGCACCAGTGGAAAGGCTGTTCAGCCTGGTAGGTCTTGTGCTTACCCCCAGAAGAAACAGACTTTCAGATAAATCTATTTTGAGACATATGCCTCATTTTGAGGTTACCATGTTGTTCCTAAGGAACTTATTGATACTTTTTTATAATAAAGAGCACAAAAGAAATACCTGTTATGTCCTCCATAGTATAACTTTATTTAGGCCTACACATATTTAGAAACAGATATTGGGTTCTGCCCAAAGTCAGGCATCATAAAAGTAACGTAAAAGTAACGAGTAACGTAAAAAGTTACTTTCCAAAGGCGGTAACTAAGTAAAGTAATGGATTACTTTTTTAAAAAGTAACGAGTAACGAGCAAACACTACTTTTTTAAAGTAACTTCCCCAACACTGTTGACTAGTGGTATACACTGATTAAAAAAATAAACATTAATGGCATTAATCAAAACACTTACTTTGTCATATTAAGAACACTGTCATTGCTGTGGTCACTCTTGGGACGTCGTCGCTGAACTTTTTTGACAGCAATCAGCTGTAAAATGTTTTGGTCCTGCTCGATTTTTGTTGACTTCGCGTAAATAATGGAAAGCTTTTCATTGGATCCGCTGGGGTCAATGTATTAGCATGACAGAAACTTGATGCTGTCGTGTGAGAACAAACAACAGCCGGTATTTTTCCATCTCCCGAGTGCCTCTCGCGTATATTATTCGATTTTGATGGCTTATGTTTCTTTCCCATCAAAGAAAACCACCACAGGTTTATCAATACCATCAAAATTATTATTTAGTTTTTGTTTGTTGATCACAAAGTACAAAGTAGATGAGGAAAACTAGGACTCCATGTGTATTCAATGTTCCGTCATTGTTGTTTACAATACGTGGAATGGTGCGCTGTGATTTGTTGATCGGATTTATTGCATTCTGCAGAGAAGGAGGACTGGCATTTATCGTGTTTTGGGAAAAAGGAAGAAAAGATGACAGAATAACACCGCAGATATTGGATTTTGCATACAATTAAGAATTTACTTTTTAATACTGACCAGATAGAATACTGATTTTGGCGGTACCTGTTTTTTTTTAAATGGCATTTATCGTGTTTTATGTGTTGCAGCCTGATATACAGTAGACTGGGGTCGTAACAATCTTTATATATGTTTTTTAAGAATTGCTTTAATAAAAAACTGTTTTACAAAACAGGTCTGGATGATTCATTCACAAAAACACAATAATTCACATTAACAAATCACAACTTTTTACTTTTAAAATAATAACCATCTATGTAGTTCATTCATGCCCAGCTCGAAGTGATTCAGTTTAATGAGCCGACTCAAGGAGTATTTGATTTGTAATGAGCAGGTCAATGGCTTGTCTGCTCTTTAGATCCATTATCCCAGTAGGGAGTTGAGATGCTGCGACCGTTAGCAACTACCTGCTGAGAGACGGAGCCACCATCTAAATGAAGCTTACAGCTAAAAATCATCTAAAAAAGTGACCACACCGCTTGCCCTGTGCTCCTGCCACTCAGCATGATGTTAACAACATCCAGGTCATGGGTTAAATATACAGTAAACGCATGAATAGATAAAAATGTGCTGCCAAAATTCACTTTGGGTAAAGTATCTTCCAAAAGCATACATATAATGTAATTATAGCTATTCTGTGGGGTAACACCTACCGTACAGCCCCTATTTTTACACTTTGGGGGTCTAACCCTAGAGCTGATAACTGTGCTCAGTTTCTCACACCGCTAGTTGCTTTGTGAACTCGGAGGGATTGAGGCCTTATCAGCGGTGTGGCAAGGCCCACGAATCAACACCCAACAAAGATTGAATACATCCATCTGACCGCTTCACTGCCCCAGATGATTAAATGAAACACGACCGGTCAGCGGCGTAAAGATGTGTGTGTGCAGGTGCATGTGTGTCACCATGGAGAAACTCTGCTTAATTGTTTATTCCACATGTGAACCAAGTGTCTCATAGCAAGAGGGTTTCAGCTATCGCCCTGATTTTTACAGCGATGCACCTGCAGCATTTATTGTAGACACCGTGCTCTCATTGGAGCTGCAGATGAAGTAATATGGAAGTGCATGTGATCTCTCCGTAGCTCACGGCAGACAGGTACATTCAAGTCTCCTTCGAGACACACACAGCTTTTTGAGGACACAGACAGTCGGTTTTGAAACTTAGAATGATCTGTTTCCAAAAGGAATAATTGGGAGCTTATGAAAGACTTGGTTTCATTTGACTTGGTTTCATTTCATCGCCAGTGTTCAACTTTTTGATAGGTTATGCTTTGAGAAATGCAAAAGCCCACTACACTATTGTATTTTATGAGGTCAGGTGTAACCTGATGATGGTACCTAGGCCACTGAATCTTTACTGAAATAAAAGAGGGCAATAACCCTTAAACAACCACCCACACAGCTGTTGGTTCTTCATGAATGACCTTGGGATAGTACACAGTGTTTTCAAATGCTATAAATACAGCGTATTGTTGGAAACATGGCCTAGAATGTGAGATTTAATATGCAAAGTTCAAATCTGGCTTGTGACATTTTGTAATTACATTTTTCCCCTTTAATGCTCATCTTTTCTTTTGTAGTCTTCTATAGCATAAGCCCGAGTGTTACAAATGTGTTTATATGTGCATTTGTGGATCTTTCCTAATGCATGCAATATTGAGCGACAGATGGTAGGTGAAAAAACAAAGCGAGAATGTTTGTCAGGATAGACGTGCATCCGTGACATTACCAATTACCATTGCTGTAAAAATTGGAAGGCTGAGAACTATGGCTCCAAACTCAATAGCAATAAGCATTAAAGAGAGAAAGAGAGAGAGAGAGAGAGAGAGAGAGAGAGAGAGAGCTTAGCTGCAGTGATGGAATCACATGCCTAACTCTCCAAACCTCCCCAAGTCATCGAGTCCAGCAGCGCCCTCTTCAGGCCTCTGCAACCCCCTTTTACCCTTCAAACCGGACAGCTAATACAAAGGGAGAACATCCCAAAGGGATAGAAAGGGTGCTCACTTCACAAGGCGCTAAACAGAAATGATAGCAGCGCTGATGGGGACCACAGCTCATCTGGCCCTGCTAGGAGCACTTCATCTCCCAAACAGGTCTGTGACAGGGCTGGATTGAACAAGGACTATGGAGATTTGCAGGACTCTGAATGGAGGGGCTTTCCTCCGGTGGGAAAAAAAACAGAGCAAGAGCTATTTCACACGGGCTTAGCGTAAGCCTTATCTTTACTGAGAGACAGAAAGAAGGGTTGCAGGAGGAAATAAGACACAGATTCAAACGTGTACCAAACAAGGGATTGATACAGCCGTAGGCAGCTCAGCATGGTGCGTGCATAGTCATAAACAATGGTGATCCATCCTACTGGCTGTGCTAATCTCTAAACCTAAAAATGGGACTATTGTAGGCAAAGCATTCAGATGTTGCATTATCCACCCAACCTGCAACTCCTCCACGGCTCATTTGGTTCTCAAATCTTAAATCTGTGCTATTGAAGGGATTATTATAAAATGCTAGGTACTCAGTAATGTATGAATTTGTGTCGTAAACTGCTTAGACATATAAGCAACAACTAACATTCTGTGCTGCAGTTTCAGGCCACGGTGAACGAGGGCTCCACTGGGGTTGTGGTGAACCTGACAGTAGACGACAGAGATGACCCGGCCACGGGAGCCTGGAGAGCCATATACTCTATCATCAATGGAGATCCCAACCAGAACTTTGAGATCCAGACAAACTTGGACAATAACGAAGGCATGTTGTCAGTGATAAAGGTATGTAGTTTCTTTTTTATCATTTGTTTGGTAGTTACAAATAAGTTATAACAAAATAAGGGTGCTTAATAGGGTTCTTTGATGCAATGCCATAGAAGAACCATTTAGGCTTTGACTAAATGGTTCTTTGACAAACCAAATGGTTTCTCTGTGGCATCACTGTGAAAGAACCTTATAACTTTTTCCCCAACATTGACAAGTTATCTCATCAACTAAGAGAAAAAATTTGCAAAAAAAAGTTGTTCCAGATTAATTTTTATGTTAATATGCAATATCGCGATGATCCACTCGATTACCCAATTTATGAAAAAACTGAAGCCAAAACTTTATTTACTAATTTTAAAGGATGTTTTGATAATTGTTCTGAATCTGATTTCTAACAAAATTCCTCAACAAAAATGCAATTATTTCAGCTTTTTGCTAAAAAAACGTCATTTTAAAAGAAAAATACCCATATTTAATAGTTTATATAAGCAGAGAAAAAAATATAGTTAGGATGAAACTTTTTCCCCCTGTTTTTGTTTGTTTGTTTGAAAGCAGAGGATCTGTTCTTTCATATGATATATTTGTATGTTTATATATTTTTAGAAGAACATTTTCCTGGAAGGCATTTTGTGAAACTTTTGTGAAAATCACAAAAAATGCTGGCGGGCAACTTTAACAAAAAGCCAGCACTTTTTATGATTTCACAAAAGTTTAATGCTTTCCAGAAAATGTTCTTCATTAAATATATATAAACATACAATATATCAAATGAAAGAACAGATCTTCTGCTTTAAAAAAAAAAAAAACATTTCGTCCTTCCTTCATTGGTTCTCTTTTTATCACCTCTCAAATATGGGTAGGTTTCTTCAAAAATACCAAATTTGGATAAAAAAGCTGAGATAATTGCATTTTTGTAAAGGACTTTTGATAGAGCGATCATCAAAACATACACAAAGTTTGAACTGTTTACCCTAAGGGAATACTTCTGGGTTTTATAAGTTGAGTAAAGGGCCGCTCACATTATAATGATAACTATAAAAAATATAGTTTTATATAATATAATATAGTTTAAATAATTTATAATAAAGTTGCGGAAGGATAATTGCGGTATTGCGGAAAGACGGAAAATCTCGTCATTGGCAGGGAAGCGTTTTCTCTTGATTGACGAGATATCTCGTCAATGGGGGCGAAAGAGTTAAGAGCGCCACTTGGTGGATAATAGCGGAAAAACAGGAAAAACTCGTCATTGGCAGGGAAGCAATTTCTCTTAATTGATAAGTTAACTCGTCAATGGTGGGGAAAGACTTAAGCTTTTTATTTTTAAGCATAAAGGTTGCAGGTTCAAGCCCCTGATTTGGCCATTTATCAAGCTAGCATTGTTCCTATAATGAAAATGATGCTTAGGACATAAAAGTTAACAATAGTTGTTTGGTAAAGTTAATATTTGGTTTTTATTTTCAGCCTCTAGACTATGAAAGTTCGATGTTTCACACACTGTTGATAAAAGTGGAAAATGAAGACCCGCTGGTGCCAGATGTCGTGTATGGGTCCAGCTCTACAGCGACAGTCTACATCACAGTTCTAGATGTGAACGAAGGACCCGTGTTTTTTCCAGATCCCCTGATGGTCATCAGGAGAGAGAATATTCCCGTTGGCAGCTTTGTGGCCATGTTGAACGCAACTGACCCCGACTACCTCCAAACCCAGAGCATAAGGTTGGTTATTATGTCATCAGCATAAGATAATCTCTAAGGGTAGCTAAATACAGATAATGGCTTAAATGCCAACCTCAGCTGTTTCTGTCCTCCACTGAGTCCACATGAGATGCTGCTTAAAGAGATAGTTCATAAAAAATAAAAATTCTGCAATCATTTACTAACCCTCATGTTTGAAACTTGTACAAATTTTGTTGTTACGATGTACATGAAGGAAGATATCTTGAGGAATGTTTGTTTACCAACGTTTTACCAATCTGTTGACATTAATAGTAGGAATAAAGAATTCTATTGAAGTCAATGGGGCCTCTAATCGGTTTGGTTAAAAACATGTCTTCCCTTGTGTTCATCAGAACAAAGAAATTTGCATTGCATTGTGGGTTTGTTATTGTCCAAAAGGAGTAGCCCATTGGTTGATATAGGGCCAATGTTTCCTAAGGTTGCTCTTTGTAAACTTTTCTGAACCCAACAGTTGGGTTTGTCCATATTTGACCCAGCCATTGGTTGAAGCAAGTCAGCATTTTTAAAAGTGTATTGTGAAGAATAGAAAAATACCCTGCACATCCCAATAACAAATATCACCTAAAGCATAGTTTGAAACTTTAAAAGAAGTTCAGTGAGGTTTTTTGCATGGTTACGTTCTCGTTGGAGTCTGACAGGGAAAACAGCAGATACAAGTCAAAGCTTCAGTCGAGCGATTGCATGGCCTCTTTCTCACAGACATCTCCCGACGTGCTTATTCTCATCTATTAGATTCACTGCGCTCTTTGAGAAATGTCTGACATGTGAGCACACTTTTCTGCCATGCAGATTTTGACCATCTGTGCAGTCATTCATCTTACTGGCCAGCTGCATGATTGACCGTATACTTGGAGCTGTTACAGTTTGTGTAAGCTGATTCTTAGAGGCCGGTGACAGATCATTACTTTACCTGCTATGAAGCCTCATTACCTTTACTATTTCCTAACCCTAGCATAAAGACAGGCCAGTATTCAAGCACTGTTTGATTCTCAGAGTCTGGTTGGTTAATTGGTTTTAATGTATATAATCAATCAACTAATTCGCTCACAGGATCTGGCTTAGTCTGTCTGTTAACACGTGTCTTTACAGGTTGACAGTATTACATTGAATTCTGTAGGGCCATTAGCAATAAAGAAGAGTTAAGCTCCTGTGTTAGAAACAGATTTGCTATAACACCACCACTGGATTCAAGTAACACTTAAGGCAGTTAATTAAAATACCAAAGACGTTTAGAAAGGTAGTTCACCCAAAAATGAAAATTATATCATCATTTATTCACCTTCATGTTTTTAACCTGTATGAATTTCTTTATTTAACACAAAAGAAGATATTTTGATAAATGATGGTAAGCACACAGTTTATGGAACCCATTAAATTCTGTAGTAGGAAAAACAAATACCATAGAAGTCAATGGATACCAACGGTGTGCTTACACTCTAAAAAATGTTTAACCTACGCCTGGGTAACTATAGGACAGAACACATTTTTGGGTTAAAATGACCCAAATAATGGGTTGTTTTAACCCAAATGCTGGGTTATTGTTAATCAACCATGTTGAAACAACCCAGCAGTTGGGTTAAAACAACCCATTATTTGGGTCAATTTAACCCAGAAATGTGTTCTGTCCTATAGTTACCCAGCCTGGGGTTAAAAACAATCCTATATTTTTTAGAGTGTACCATCATTTATCAAAATGTATTCCTTTGATGACAAAATTTTCATTTTTGGGTGAACTGTCCATTTAATTATCTACAGAATCTAATCTCTCTATATTATCATTTAAATACCTAAGCTACATGTACGTTACACGACAGTGATGTACTAAATAAGATTTTCCTTTGCGTTTTTGAGGGGTTTTTTTAGAAACGACAACATTAAGATGATTTGATTTATAAAGATTTATTATAAAAACAAAACAAAAAATTCCACAAAATGCTATAAATCTATTGAATCAATATGCCATGTTATATTCATTTAGTTGACTAGTGATATACCCTGATTAAACATTAATGGCATTAATCAAAACACTTACTTTGTCATATTATTAACACTGTCATTGCGGTTATACTTGGGACGTCGTCGCTTAACTTTTTTCACATTGTATTTCCATTATCAGCTATAATGAAACGTTTTTCATAAGATCCCCTGGGGTCAATGTGTAAGCATAACAGAAGCTTGATGCTGTCGGGAGAACAAGCAGCCGGCATTTTTCTGTCTCCTGAGTGCCTCTCGCGTAAGATTTTGATGGCTTACATTTCTTTCCCATCACAGAAAACCACCACAGGTTTTGATTGTTTGTTGTTACAAAGTAGATGAGGAAAACTAGGATTCTGTGTGTATTCAACGTGCCGCCATTGTTGTTTACAATGCATGGAATGGTATGCTGTGATTTGTTGAGCGAATTTATTACATTCTGCAGAAAAGAAGGGAGTGGCATTTATTGCGTTTTGGGAAAAAAGGGAGAAAAGATGACAGAATAACACGGCGGATATTGGATTTTGCATAAAATTAGGAATTTACTTTTAAATACTGACCTGATACAATACTGATTTTTTTTTTAATGGCGCCTAACGCGTTTTGGAACCAAACTCTTTAAATATTCTTTAAAATATATATATAAAAATTATACGGTATAAGGTTTGATGGTTTGTTGCCTTTTCAAGCCCCCCGAAACGTTGTCGTGTAAATTAATGACCAAAACACAAGTTTTTGTTATAAGTAAAAAAAATTGTGCTGTGCAAATCTCTCCCTCTCATCCTTCTTGCTGTTGTGCGTGTGGTGTATACACACTTGGATGTGTTTTCTGATCTCGCTGTAATCCGCCCTATGCTTGTTGAGATCAGGACAGTTTAAACCAGCTCTTGAGATTCGCCACATGTGCTGAGCTTGTGGATCTTCACAGTATGAAACTCGTGTGTCCTGCCATTACCACTGCTAGTTTAAGAGACCATACCAGTGGCGAGGCTACATAAGGGCCAGGGTGGCACTGACCCACTCAGATTGACGGCTGGCCCACCCTGTCAGAATAGACACTAAATATTTTTGTGGAAAAACCGAAGAAATAATGCATAAATTACACTAATCTTTAATAATAATCACTCAAATATGCATCATTCAGAAATAAATAATTAATTATATAGAAGTTTATCATTCAAGCGATTTTAAATGATTTAAGCACAAGATGATGTTAAAGCAACACTAAAGAGTTTTTGCTGTTTGCTCGCCCTACAGGCTGGAAGCGGAATTTTCCAATACCGCTGTCGTAAATAATTTAGCCTGCTGCAGCAAAGCTGGCTCTGAATGGATTGTAGGTCTGCCGTAAAGCAAGTTTTTGTAGTTTTCATTTGAACTACAGGACCGCGACCCGACGGTTGGAAACTTCTTTAGTGTGGTTTTGGCCAATAGAGGGCTGCAAAGCGAATGTGAAAGTGCCGTTCACCCTGTTTCGAGTGGATGAAACTTTTTTGGAAACGTTATTTTAAGGTAAAAAAACTCTTTGGTGTTGCTTTAAAGTGAGCTATTTTCTGTGAACACAGAACATGGTGCAGACGTGCACACACATAGGCTAAATTGACACACACTCATAGCGCATGCACGGAGACGCGCGTTTCAAAAAGCATGCAAACACAGAATCTCTATACAAGATTTTTGAGCGATGCAAAATTATCTCGAAAAACCACAGTCTTGGTAAGTATTCTCATAAAAAACAATCATGACTTGTATTGAACGCAAACAGTTCAGAAAGAAATCAGATGTGTGTGTCAGTATGGATCCGTGCTTATTCCGTGTTAAAGTGACAGTACGCTTAAGAAATCTGCTTATGTTTGTGTCATTATGATAATCAAACAACAGAAGACAAAAGAAAAAATCACTTCTGTAGCTTTAAAAGATGAATTATTATATTTATATATTTGTAACTTTGTTTGTTTCTTTTTATATGTTTTTAATTTTTTGTTTTATTCTTTTTTTAGTTTCCTTATTTCCCTTTTGCTGTATCTATGACTCAGAAACGTAATGTAATCCATTTAACCACTACTATATTGTAAAATTATGTCAAATGAGAGTAAGCATTGATGTCCACCCTATTTTACCGAGGTCCACTCAGTTTAAAATATCTGGCCCTGTCACTGGACCATACTGCATGAGCTGTCTCTCTCATTCTACTCATTCTTCATCCCTTCAGTATCTGTACTCTCACTGGCCATCTCACCTCTTTTGATCTCCTTTTGCCAGTAAAAAGCTCTTTGAAGTACCATAGCTTTTACCTGAGGCTATAAGTGGCAGCACTGAGAAAGAAAACAAAGGACGGTGGGAATATGAAGGGCATGGACAGACCGATATAGCTTTACAGGATACATTTGGACCTGACTCTGGTTGAATGGGTCATGCATCCCAATAAATGTTCAGTGATGGTCAGATGCTTTGAAAATCAGCATGTTGAGGACATTTATAGTAATCAGATTATACATCATTTATCTTTACAATCATGCTTCAAGGGTGAAAAAGCAAGTAAACGTGTATTAAATGAGTTACAGATGGTGTGATAATGAAATTTGAACAAGTGAAGGAACGTATGTAATGGTATTTACAAATTGGACAACATACCTGTATGTGGCACGAGCTTAAACCATTTACTGTAACGGCTCCGATATTGCAGGGTTGTCTGTTAAGGTTTATATTCACAGCAGTGTCCCCATAGGTTTTAACAAAGAGAAAGCAAATAAGAGAAAGTAAAACCTCATTGATTTATCTGTCTACTTGTGTCCCGCGGTAATTCTTAAGGACTGTACTGTAAAAGATGTCAAAGAGCCCTTGATAAAAGACAAGCTTTAAAACTGAGGAATTGTTATAAAATGAATAGATCCCAACATGAAGTGCAAACACGGGGATTGTTTTATGTGAGCTGAAGGATTATTACTGTCATCATGTCTTTGTGTTTGATTTGAAGCGTTGAAACATGCACAGTGCATTCAAAAAACTCAAGCGTAGGACATCATAGCATTAGTGTCTATTTGTAAAATTATTTTATATTCAACAAATGCAAAAATTATTCTGCTTCAAAGAGAAAAACAGCAACTGCTGTTATATTTGATGTCTGATTACTTAATCTCTTTGATTGTTGTTTTCTTTTGAACTAACAGAATTGGCATAGATTTTTTCATATAGACATATTGTTGTCTAGATTTAACATAAAAACAGCCTATAACAAGTAATCATAATGCACAGGGGCACTTTTCGACAGTTGTTCTTTCTATTGATGAAAGATTTTGGGGAGTAAGTGTGTTTGCAATTTGTCTATTCACTTTATTTGCTTACAACAAAATTGCCCTGATCTAAGTATTGTCTGATTGTTCAGCAGTAACAGCAATCTATACGCATTTACCATCGTTCTTTTATTCAATAAACTGTCAAACTTCAGAATAGTTCATCCTTTTTTTTAAACTGCGTCCCGTTTCGGGTTTCGAAGCTCTTGTTTGTACTAAAATCAGTCTTCATCAAATGTGCCTCGGAGCGCTACTCTGAATAATATTGTGGAGCGAGGTTAAGATTTTGGGCTCTCTGATGTGTTTGCTGAAAGGCTTTGCAGCGTTTCTTTTATTCAATCTTTATTCAGTGCTGTCAGGCTTGTCTTGGATAAGGTGAGCCGTGCATCACTGCTAGCCTGAGGGAAATCACAAACATAGACACTATCAGAATTATGGGAAGGCTCATTGGGTGCAGTCTCCGTCACAGCCTCGGGTCGTTGGGGTGATGCAGAAGAGATTTTAGATACGCTGAGAAGGATTTGTGTGAAATTGTATTGATAATTCTGCAAACTTTATGCATTAAATGTTGGGTTATTTATATTTACTGGATGCATTTGGCAGATGCTTTTATCCATAGCTACTTACAGTTCATTTAAGCTATTCATTTTTAACCCTTTCCCTGCCGTTGATGAGTTATCTCATCAATTAACTCTTTTCCCACCATTGACAAGTTATCTGGTCAATCCGCAATACCGCTATTATCCACCAGGTGCACCATCCGCAACTTATAAAACCCGGAAGTATCGCCCTAGGGCAAATAGCTGTATGTCTGTCTACGTTTTGAGGATCGCTTTGTATCTGATCTCTATCAAAAGTCCTTTACAAAAATGCAATTATCTATGTTTTTGAAGATACCCATATTTCAAAGGTGATGAAAAGAGTACTGATGAAGGTAGGATGAAACTTTTTTTTTTTAAAGCAGAGGATCTGTTCTTTCATTTAATGTATTGTATGTTTACATATTTTAAGAAGAGTATTTTCTGGGAGGCGTTAAACTTTTGTGAAAACCATGAAAAATGCTGGTGGGGAAAGCGTTAAAAGAAAACATCTGCATAAAAAAAACATTTTTATGTTAATTTGCAATACCGCGATTATCCACTAGATTACCCAATTTTTTTTTTAAACTGAAGCCAAAACGTTATTTACTCATTTTAAACTCTGTGTATGTTTTGATAATCGTTCTGAATCTGATCTCTTATTAAATTCCTTCACAAATATGCAATTATTTCAGCTTTTTGCTAAAAAAATGTAAAGAATAATACCCTTATTTAAGAGTTTATAAGAAACAAAGAAAGTTTTTTCCTGTTTTGTTTGTTTATTGTTTGTTTGAAAGCAGAGTGTCTGTTCTTTCATTTGATATATTTGTATGTTTATATATTTTTAGAAGAAAATTTGGTCACACTTTATTTTACGGTATCACTGTTACAGTGTAATTATACATTTAAGTACTAAGTAATAATCATTAATAACATGTACTTACTATAGGGTTGGGGTTAGGATTAGGGTTTGGTTTAGGGTTAGTTGCATGTAATTATGCATAATTAACTGTTATTACTATAATAATTACATGCAGGCACGTGCACAGATAGGGCTCAACCTGTGCAGAACACATGCCCTTTTTGTCCTTACACTCCGAAGTGCCCTTTTTTGGAGGTGTTTTATTATTTTTTTAAATATATAAATTAATGCTATTGTTAAACATTTACGTCTGTCTGTGTGTTTTACAAATATATTTATCAAATAAAATTATTAAAAAACTAAATATTTTTGGATCCGCTCAAACTGTCTGTCAAACCTCTTAACTCCGCCCCCTGAGTGCAGCGAGCTGAAGTTCCACAGCAGTCAGAGGCAGCTGAACGTCTTGCAACGGTAAATAAGTATCTTGTTGTTTGAGTACAATGCTGTGTCATTACGAAAGAAACACTAGTATGTATACTACAATACGGAATGCACGGCCGGGTTTTTACCGCTTTTTTTGCATGAACTGTATTAATCGTTTAACTAAAGTCAACACATCTCACGCGAGAAGACGCGCACGCGTGGGTAAATGTCTAGCCTACATTAACACCAAAAACATATCAGATTAGAAAGGTCTTAGACATCAGATGCCCAGTTGGTAAAACTGGATAGAGACGAAAAACGTGTAAAGGATTCAAGTATGTACATTATATTGCCCTGTCACTCATTACAGTATGCAATCTGGATATAATTTATTGTATATGCATGTATCTTATGCCTTGAATTAGTCAAGGGAGTTGTATGATTATTTGGTTCATAACTTTTTATTCTGAAATCAACTGCATAGAGTTAAGTCTATTTAGTATTTAGTATATTTTTTAGTAATGCAGTTATTTGCACCTTCAAAAGACCAAGGTTCCTGGTCCTCAGCACCAGGTAGGCAGATACATGTTGAATATGCTTATGGTATGGCTATGGTATAGTATAATCTCCTATTTTGATCTTTAATATCCTATTTCCCCCTCTTCTCAATCACATACATAAACATGTTAACCAAATAATACAAATTAGCTTATAAAACCAAACAGAATACCTTTTTTTCTTCAAACATATTTTTATGTAACTTTATGTATGTAAGCAGAGGAAAAAAATTAAATTAATATATTCTACAATTAAATAAGAGCGAGCACTTCAAAAACACATGACTACAAATAGGCCTAATACAGACAAACACCCAGGATGTAAATTGTTAAAGCCAACTTACAAGGGCAGATATCCTTTGCACTATATAATGCCAAGCTATCATAAAATGTCATTTTTCATTCATTAATAGTGATTTTTTTCAATCATTAATAGTGAATAAATATAAAGCTATTAAGATGATTATTAAGTGATATTTATTTGGAGGGGGTGCCCTTTTTCAGTTTCAGCACATGCCCCTCAAAAGGTCTGTGCACGGCCCTGATTACATGTAACATGTGTAACAAAGACACCGTAAAATAAAGTGTTACCGAAAATTTTCCTGGAAGGCATTTTGTGAAACTTTTGTGAAAATCACAAAAAAATGCTTGCAGGCAACTTTTCAAAAAAATGGCTGGCGGGGAATGAGTTAAAAGTATTTTTTTTGTATTTATACTGATTGTTTGCATACAAAAACCATATTAGCAAAAGCAGTTGCTTAAGTTTTTAAAGGGGTCATGCCATGAAAATCTGACTTTTTCCATGTTTAAGGGCTTTTATCAACCTAGAAAATGTGATAAAGATCAACTCAGTAACTTAGTTTTGGTAAACCATTCTCTGCAAGGATGTGAAAAAATAGGTCATTGAAATTTGGCTCTCCTTATCAGGGTTTCCCGCAGAAAATTTGTTAGTTAAGGTGGTAGGGTTGTGCAGGTGGGCGGGCCGGGGGTGTGGCAATCAAAGGGGCGGGGCGTACGCCTCATGATGAAAATATTTTTATTTAAAACACTCAAATAAAACTCAATTTTGAAGAAACTATGACAGAAAATTAACACATACTAGATTATTAATTAATCAAATGTTTTATCAACAGGCTAGTTATCCTCCAGACATTGACGGACCATGTCTTTCATTTCAGCCATGTAGCGCGTGCCCGCTCGCAGTGTGAAGCGCGTCCACGCTATTCTCCGAGATGCACTTGATGGCCTTTTGTGCAGCAAATTTTTTTTTTGGACGACCTTGTTAAGGTGGTAGGGTATACCAGCTTAGGTGGGCCGCCCGAACTGAAAAGTGCTGCGGGAAACCCTGCTTATGATGTCATAAGGAGATCTTATTATAATAATACCGCCCCTTAATCTGCACTGTCCAACCACAGCACTGCCATTTAGTTCAGAGAGAAAGAAAGAGAGAAAATAATTCACAACACAACTGAGTTTCAATTGCAACAAACCACCATCATTGTGATCAATGTTTGCACTTCATCAGCTCATTTGCATTTTAAAGGACACACCCAAAACGGCACATTTTTGCACACACCTACAAAATTTTTACATATTATCATAAATTATCGATATGGTATTTTGAGCTAAAACTTCACGTATGAACTCTGGGGACACCAAAGATTTATTTGACATCTTATATTGTGACATGTCCCTCTTAAGCATTTACCCGTATCTGCCTCAATATTTGCTTTATTTGTATTCCTTTGGCTAATGTTGATGTTGTACAAGTTTCACTTTCTTTGGATCCTGTTGAGTTTGTTGAGACGTTTCTCTTGTAGCAACTAATGGTTATTTAATGTTTTATTTTTTGTCCGGTGTTTCTGATTCAAATGAATCATGCACTTATAGCAACTTGTAGCAAGACCTTAACCATCAATATTTGTTTATTTTGTTAGGCATTACAATACATTCTCCCATCTGTTCCGTGATAGCCAATACAAAGTAAGTTTTTTTAAATTTGGGAAAGCTGTATTATCTTTGAACATGACAAAGTGTTTCTTAAGCATAGTCATAACTCAGTTTTAATGTGGAAACTTGTAAGTAGAGATTTTTGACTGTCTTTAAAGCAACTTCCTTTTTAGATAATCAAAACCATCTCATATCATCTCTACACTTTTAAGTGTTTCTGAACTGTGTCATATTGTCCAGGCAGAGAGACTATGGCTCGCTTTATCATCTGCACCCTGTGGAGATCTATCCATATCCAAAATGTATCCCTTTTCTTGGATCAGTGCATGCGGCACTACTTCAAAGGTGTCTTTGAATTGATCTCACACTAAAAAGTTTCAGACAAGCCCTGTATACATAATTCTGAGTTTGTTCCTCCCTTTGCCGCAGTTTAAAGTCTTACTAAGAAAAGTAAGGAGACGACATGAATATGGCTCATTACTGGAGACCATGCACTGTAGTTCGCTCATTCCCAAAAAAATTCTTATTGCACTTGCAAGTTGTGCAAGACCTGTTTTCCAAAACGGCACAAATTGAGTCTGTATAAATCTGTTCATATTAAAATGAAGATGAGCAATCAAGTGTGCGTGTGCATTTGTTCATCCATATGTGCATCTGAGCGTTCATGAGGTTAAACGCACGTTAATAGAAGCATTGGTGTCAGTGGTGGAAGCTGTTAAATAATCCCGTTGCATTGGACACAGCTGCAGTGTGAAAAGATGTCGCATCGTCTGTGCGGTTTTAATTGCTCTGTTACAACAAGTTAAATTGTCTGTTCTGGCAGTCTCGCACCTGCAGCATCATGCTCAATATTAAAAGTACGCTGTTTTCTCTGTCTGGGCTAATTTGGTGGGTGCTATCATAAGCGACTGGAACTAAATTAGCAGTTTTAATGTGTTGTGATGTCATTGTGTTCCTGACATTATTGACTCATTCATTCTGTTACAGGCCAAAAAGATGTCACATTTTCACATTTTTTAAAAGAAAAGAAATGGAGAACATGGCTGGAATATGATTTAATTAAGATCTCGCTCCTCTTGTGACCTTCATGACCGAGCCACTTTCTCTTTATGGGTTGTTTACCCAACTGCTGGGTTATTGTTAATCAACCATGTTGAAACAACTCAGCAGTTGGGTTAAAACAAACCATTATTTGGGTCATTTTAACCCAGAAATGTGTTCTGTCCAATAGTTCCCCAGCCCTGCAAAAACAACCCAATGGGCTCTATTTTAATGATCTGAAACGCAAGTGCGAAGCACAACGCGCAAATGAGTTTGTGGGCAGATCTTGGGCGCTGTTGCTATTTTCCCGGCGTGAGAAATAACTCTTGCGCCGGGCGCAAATCAATAAGGGGTTGGTCTGAAGTAGGTTCATTATTCATAGGTGTGGTTTGGGCGTAACGTCAAATAAACCAATCAGAACGCTAGCCAACATTCCCTTTAAACGCAAGGGCGCAAGTTCCATGGCGGGTTGCTATTATTATGATGGATTTACCAGGCGCACGCCAGGAGCGGTTCACAGCCGAGGAGACCGACGTCCTTGTACGGGGGAATCCCACGCTTGCCAGCATAAATCGGGCACGCCGTGTAACGGGAGGTGGATCTGCCTCAGGACTTGACGCCAGCAGAGGACATCGCTGCGTCCACCCTCACCGCTGAAAGGGTTTGGGGGCTTTGAAATCGGACCCAAGAAACGCAAGCAAGGTCCAACCCCAAAGTACTCTTACAAATCAAGTTCATATACATTAAGGTTTCTTATGAAAACATTTTAACTATTATTTACATAAAATAAACGTAATACAGCCACACAACAAAGTTATGAAAATATTTTAATCGTTATTTGCATGAGAATAAATAAAAACTATCACCACAATGCTCACCACTATGATTCCCCTTATCTCGTGTATTAATATTTTTAAGTGTAACAATTTATGATTTGCAAAAATAACTGTTGCATCTGTGTAGATTAGATAAGCAAAGTGTATGCGCGTTGTGCACGCTATACATTATGGTCAAGCATGCGCCCTTAAAATAGCATAATGAACCACGCGCTACGCGCCACTGACTTTAGACTAGTTTTTTTTGGTTAGTAGCGCAATTGTTTTTTGAAACTGCAAAATAGCATAAGAGATGGTTTGCGCCGCAACACGCCTCCTTTTTACGCTGAACCGCCCAGGGAGCGCAAGTTCATTCCCTAGTTTGCTGACGTGCATCTGTGGAGGGAAAAACTCCGCTGTGCGCCGGCGCAAAATACGAATGATACATGCATCACTGACAAAGTCAATTGCGCTGGGTGCAAGATAGGGCCCAATATCTTTTTGCGGCGGTTTCCCAGACAGGGATTAGCTTAAACCAGGGCTAGACCTGAGTTTAATTGGGAAATAGAACTAGTTTAACAAACATATCTTACTAAAAACACTACTTATGTGCATTTTAGGCAAAACAAAGGGCATTGATGTATTTTAAGATTTGTCAGTGCAAGTTGTTTTGAGTTTGGACAGCTCTTACATTTATTTTAGTCTAGGACTAGTCTAATCCCTGTCCCGGAAACCGCCCCTTAGAGTGTATTGTTGTCTCATAAACTGTATCTATATGCAGACCATGAATTAATCATCAAAGTTAAATAATTTCTTGCAGAGTTAAATTTAGGTTGCTTTAACGAAAGCGTTTGATTTATTACCTCTAATTGTTTGTGTTCATTGCATACGTGAGTATCACCTGGCAGTATCTTTGCCTCCAGTCAATAATGCAATAAGATGACTGGTTTTTAATTAGGAACAACTCTTCAGCTATTGTATCTTGGAAAAAACACTTTTTCTTAGAAAATCTGTTCTATTCCTAAGTTCCTGGAACCTAGATTGTCTTCAAGAAATATAAAACCACTCATCTAGTGATCAGAACAAGCAAGTAATGTTCTGAATACTCTCTTTTGTAATGTTTGGCATTGAAGTGGCATGGTGAGAAGTGGCTGTCTTCAGGTTTCTCTCACTTTGCAGTCAAAGATAGTGGATATAACAAGATTGAGCACTGCTATTACTATGAATAGGGGACAAAGGCAATATGGCCGCTTTGGCGACGGAACTCACGTCTCCATTTAAAAGAATCAATCTTCAATCTATAAAGACTGATGATTTTCTGTGAAGAGGCTCTATACAGAGTTGCGTGAGATGCTTGCCAACCTGTGCGGATGTGCAGTAGCTGTGAATAAAGGTGTTTTTAGAGCAATTTGAGTTTAAGAAACAAAAGTTATGTTACAGTTGATGTCAGGTTTAATTAATGGTGAATATGTTTTGTAATAGGGATTATAGCCCGTGATTTAAAGGGGACAGAGAATGAAAAACCATTTTCACCTTGTCTTTGTTGAATAATGGTAGTCTACCCGCATTCACAAACATACAAAAAGTGCTAAACATGCTAAACATCTCAGTCTCATAGAAATTCCTCTTTTAGAAATGTCAGCCAGAAAACAGCCCAATCTGAAAAACTGATGCTTATGAAATCACAGGCATCTCACTGCCCCTCCACTTTAAAATAATTGGCTAAATTTTTTGAGTGGCAGCAAAGTCAGCCAATCAGTAATGAGATTGCAAGTTAAGCCAAGGTTTGTACTCTAAAAATACTTTATATGTAACAAACATGAGATGAAGAATTTACAAACGTGTGAAGGACCGAAATGTCTTAGTACTCAGCGCCGTGAGTGTTTTGAAAAGCATTACTTAAAAAAGGTTCTCCTATCCAGAGGTACAAAGTCATCATATACAATAAATCCGTAGGTTAGCATTTTAAAAAAATCTAAATAAATGCAATATTTGCATTTGTTTAAAGCAAAGCATTCGATTACTTACCAGGTTACAGGTGAAGCAGCTCTTTACGCCTTCTAATGTCTCGTAATCTGTCCTCATTTATGTTCAAGAGACTCAATAATAATCCTTTACATTTTAATCCTTGACTTTTTCATTTTTAAAAACATTTGTGTGCTGCTGCGCATCCATGTATGTGATAAGCAAACGCGCATTGTTGTCCTGTTTATAGGCGCATTATACTAACACGCTCTTTAAATAACAAAAACAATATTGCACCATTGACTTTAGACCAGGTTTTAGTTTAGGTCAATGGCGTAGTCTATTTTAGTAGCCTCAAAATAGCAACGCGCCTAAACACACCTCATTTTCAGACCAGAACGCCCATGGGTGCAAAATGGGCGCAAATGCATTTGCTATTAAAACAACTTGGCGCTGAACATGAAACTAACAAATGACACTTGCGTCGCGGTTTGCGCTGCATTGCGTTGGGTCTATGATAGGGCCCCATGTCAGTATTGTGTTTACAGGGGATTGAACCCATGACCTTTTGAGCTGCTAAATCAATGCTCTAATTATTGAACTACAAGAACAGTCTATACTATATATCTTTTATTTGGTTAGCATCACTATTCCTAGAAAATGTTATCAATTTCCCAATTCACATTATGTTATGTTCTTTTATGTTTCTCTAGCTCTAACGTTGAGCTTATTTTCTTATTTATGTCTCTGTAGGTGAGCCACAGGAGGCCAGTTTACTCATTTGCGTCTACATTTATAAAAAGTAGAGGCTTGTCTGATGGAAACGGTTGTTTCCTCCTTGCAATAATAATATTGTGTATTGTAGTATCAGGGTACGAAACAGTTATGAGAGGCGGTCGTTATTTGGTTAAATAATTAAAACTATTCAAAGGATGCCAACAGAGCGAGAGTTACGAGACCTTTTTGAAGTGTTGATAAATTGCTTTTCTCTCAGTTAATTACAGGGTTGTGATTTTCAACCGATGCGAAGAGCTGCTTTTTTGTGCCTTATTATGATAATAAATTAGATTTTATGTGTTGCGTTGCTGAGGCATGATAATTTATGGAAATGAAGCCGAGGTAGAGTTTCCTGTTACCTCACTTCTGCAATTTAGTGCTCAGGCGACGAGCTCTTGAACAAAGCAAAAATGGGATGAAAAAGGGAAAGAGACGGAGGGCAAGTGTGTGCACGTGTAGCGTGTGCATGCTTGACTACAACAGTCAGATAAGTCTGATTCGCGATCTCTTTGCTTAAGCTTACAGTTATGGAGTTGAGCGTTCATCTAACACATGCTCCGCAATCCTCTGTGACTGGATAAACTTTGCACAGCTTGGTACGTCTTTGCTTTCGGGAGTATGGGTAAGGAGCAGCATTGTTCTGAGAGCTGCTGGCATCGCGCCACTTCCTGAATTGTCTCCCTTGACAGAATTTCATCACAATAGCCTAAATCAAAGAGTTTACCTCTACATCAAGTTTGCTGTATTTAGTTTTTCATGCTACACAAAGTTTGCTTAAAAATATGCAATTTACCATACAAGTAGCACATTGGGGTGGTACTTTTTAAAAAGGTTCTAATATGTACCATTTTGGTACCAGTGTGTACCTTTGAGGTACCAATACACACTATTAATTACAAAAGTGTACTTTTTGAAAAGGTACCCCCAGTGAAATTTGAACCTTCTTGTACCTTAACATTTTGAATCAGTTCAAAATACTAGCTTTTTTGTCTAACAATTTGTTGTCAACTAATATTTTTAAGTTGAATGAATTCCACATTTTAAGACAACCAGGTAACTTACTTTTTTA
The DNA here is from genome assembly GCF_030506205.2 of Paramisgurnus dabryanus. Taxonomy (NCBI): domain Eukaryota; kingdom Metazoa; phylum Chordata; class Actinopteri; order Cypriniformes; family Cobitidae; genus Paramisgurnus; species Paramisgurnus dabryanus. The sequence goes on along the minus strand of NC_133345.1, from coordinate 28,004,624 downwards.
AGTTGAACAAACAAATCTTTTTTAACAATTTATTGCCCTGACACAAACTATATGGCCCACATGAATGTACCATTCGCAGGATAACAGTGTGTGTACAGTTTGTGTGTATATTGAATGTATGACCGCTGTCAGAGGTATACAAACAGAGTGAGATGAATGAACAGTGAGTGTCAGGCTGAACTTTAACAAGCAGTTAATGGACAGGCGGGCAGAACACACTGCGCCCACAGAAGGGGTCCCATTCCCTCCGAGTCCGACAACGGCTGATTGATGGGCGGACATCCCCTGTTTATATTTCCTGCCTCGCTGTCACATTTGTCTCCTTTGCACGGGTCTTTCTGCCAATACCAGCAGAAATATTTTTAGGGGTGACAATGGCAATTTCTTTAATTGAGAATGGAGGAGAATCAACAGGATTTTACGGCACAGCTTGCGTTTTATCAACCTGTGCATCTCTGTGCACTAATCCGGGGGGGGCGACAGATGCACATATGGGAGATGATTTGAGTTAAGCCAGAGTGTATTAAACTCAAAGAGAAAGGCAAAGTGCAAACCAGAACAATGCTTAGAAAGTTTTCAGGAAAGGCTTTATAGGCATCTTCCTCCATCTCTGTCTCTGTCCACAAAATGCACTGGGATAATAACATTCTATTGGACACATCCATATCTTTTAACAAACACAGTGTAGTCAGAGCTCCTTGTTGTGGATGTGTATTTGCAGATCTGTTTTTTTAGAACAAAATCGATGCTTTTTTATTATAAACTTAAATGATAAATATTTATTTTTCTCTTATCAAACAGCTTGGTAATTGTTGAAGTGTTTGACAAATTACTTTTGTTACTTAATACGGATCAGTAAATGACACACTTTTAAGCTCTTCCTTTGCAGCTTTAACCAATAACCATAAAATATGAACTGTTATCATGTTTACCATATACACACTAAAGGTACGGATTTATGTGTAAGGAAGAATTCCTTTCTCCCCACATAAATCTACACTGTGGGCACAGGCGAGGAATAAAGGGAGGAGAAGAAGAGACGAGAATGCCAGAATGACCCTCCAGCATCAGAAAAGATGTTTGCAGCCCTCACCGGTTCACTATTAGAAGCTAATGTGGAAAAAAGCCCCTCTGGCCTTCAGACCCTCACAGTGACACAGGTGCATAAATATGCACCTCACCTCGGGCCCTCTCCAGGCCCTGACACATCATAAAAGGGTGTAAAGAGTACAAAGAATATGAATATGGTGACTTGAGGTGACATTTCTGATGTGGGTGAATAAGAATGGGTCAAAGGCGTGTGGTGGGTCTTCACATTGCATTTATGAACATTGTAAGCTGGTTTTGTGTGACGATACTTTTTGTAGTCTTAAGTTTGTGCATAACTTATTATTTATAAAATTTAAGCCTCAAGTTAAAAAAAAAAAAAAAAAAACCTTCTACTCATTATTTATACAGCGTTGCTTTAAAGAAATAAATATAAAAATGCAACTTTCTAAACAGCTCACTATACTAAACAGCTAAAGCGTAGCATGCTAATTCAATGATCACTGCAAAAATACCCAAATTAAATGTAGTCAGCCTCAGCAATGACAATCCACGCTAGTCTTTTGTTAGATGAGTGGTCAGCCACCATGATCCTTTATGAATTTGGGGTGCACGTGTACAAATATGTGCAAGGGATGTTGAAATAAAGGTGACTTGTGTTTATTTGTGCGTGTGTTTATGCTTTAGTCCAGCTGTCAGCGATATTAACAGCACAGTGTTGGCCATGGAGACCTTAATGAGTTTCGCTGCCTTGCAGCAACCGCACAGATGTTAAACACATGCACAAAAATGCAAATTAAAAAAAGCATGTAGTTTGTAATTCAAAACCATAGGTGGTTGCACGACCGCATGGTTTCAGTGTCTTAAACAATTGCTGTCGCAGACTCGAGACCTGCAAACACAATATCACAGTACATAAGGCAGAAGACCTATGATGCTCCGCAGTAAGAAAAATGACATATTTCCCCTTAAAGTTGGCCAGCAAGTACTTACCATTTTACGGACAAAACTGGATGCTGCACTTCATACTGTACTCAAAAAGAAATGCTGTCAGATCAAATCACTTTATTTTTACTTCTCCTAATGCAGAACTGTAACAATAAACAGTATGGTGTACATATAATATACATAATACAAATTACAAAGTAGCCTACTAATAATATATTTTAATAATTGTGCCGACATCCCTAATGTAATATAAGTGAATGTATTATAGTACATTAGGTACGTATCCACATTTATTACCTGAAAAAATTAAGTCAAATTAATACTTAACAAGTGTGAGGTTTTTACAATTCCTTATGACAATTAATCATTTTTTTAAACTAACAATCGAGATTATAACTAACATGAGATGTTTTTGTACTCATAAACCACTGAAATGGGCTAAGAAACATAAATGTCATTGTGATTTTTATCCAGGCAAACTTTTACTTCATATCCATTTACTTTTATGTGTTTTAAAGGAACACCACCGTTTTTTCCATATTTTACTATGTTCTTACCTCAACTAATTAATACATCCCTATCTTTTGTGTGCACTTAATCTTTGTACAGAGCGTGGTGAATGTGTTAGCATTCATTCCTTAGGATCCAAACAGGGATGAATTTAGAAGCAACCAAACACTTCCATGTTTTCCCTATTTAACGACTGTTACATGAGTAGTTACACTTAGTTTGCAGCACTTCAACCTCGGATGATGTAATGATGATGTCACTGCACGCGCTAAGTGCTGCAAACTAAAACCCTTCTGCCATGTGATATAGTTCTAATTTTTTATCCGCTTAAAAAATCACCACGTTTTATTTTGTGCCACCATACTTACTTGTGTAACTACTCATGTAACAGTCTTTAAATAGGGAAAACATGGAAGTGTTTGGTGGCTTCTTAATTCATCCCTGTTTGGATCCTAAGGAATGAATGGGGCTAGGCTAAATGCTAACACATTCACGGCGCACTTTACAAAGATTAAGTGCATGCATTGAAAAAATATAGGTATTTATTAATTTGTCTAAGTTGACTTAAGAACGTGGTAAAATATTGAAAAACGGTGGTGTTTTCCTTTGACCTTTGGCGATGCTGTTGGCATACGATACAGCTGGAAATTCAGCATCTATATATGAGAGAAACTCATCCGTTGGGATAAATTAATGCAGAAATCGTTTATAGTTTAACTGGCATTTTGGGCTGAAACCACCCAGCATAGGTTACATTACAAGTTAAAAAATTGGGTTAATCCCTTTTTAACCCAAGGCTTGGTATAGTACTAAACAGTATCAAGTAGCATATATGAGTGTGTACTCATACAGTAGTGTACTGTATATTCGTATTTTTGGAAAACACAGGTACACTTTACGTTTCTTGTGGTGTTTATGTTAAGTTGTGTTGCTGTAGTTTGTTTTCTGTCGGAAAGTACGGCAATGAAAACGTACGCCTATGTGAACTGAAGCTTTGATTAGGGGTGAAAAGTCTTTGACAGCTTATTTGAGGTAATTAGCATGTATTGTTATAGATAACATTTTAATTTGCATAATGCGTTTTTAATGACCCTCTAATGACATTGAGAGGGAGCTAACCGAGTGTGTAGCCAAATGGAGAAGTATTGTTATTCGTACAATACGTATGATTCACCGTCTGTGCCACACCCCTTTCCCAATATGACTTTTGGGTTTCGCAAACTCTCTGGCGGTCTGATTAATGGCGTCATAAAAAGTCTGATAAACATATTCAAGAAATGAAAAATCCATTTGTTCTAGTGTCAAAACAAATTGCCGGTTCATCTAAATCTCTTTGAGTGAGCTGTCAAATAAAAATGAAGTGTTGTCAGAGCCGTGGCGCTGCTCAGTAGACCCACTACAAACAAACCCAAAATGTCGATGGCTTTGACTTGTGTGTGCTTATGTTTATTCGTACGTGTCAATAGATCACCGGAAAAATTTACTGCAACGTCGCCAAAGACAAGGTGGATGTATTGTACAAATGCCTATGTGTGTGTATTGACTTGGATTTCGAAAATGTCACACGGTACCGCCTTTGGTATTTTAGTTCTTCTTGTACTGGTATGTGTCCCCGTACGTCGTGAATTGCATTTGCCCCCAAACAAAGCTGTTCCGGTAGCTATTGACTGCATTTATAGCTTTTGTGACACACTCAGGGCCTAAAGATTTCTCTAACAAATGCCAGCTGATTTTACAGCAGATTTACAAACCGTACGCTTTTGCATGTGAGGCGGCATGCGGGGTATTTGTACCCAGCGCAGCATGATGGTAATCTCATGCTAGCTTGTTTCGAGACACGGGATTGTCCTCATGAATCAGAGAACATTTCCCTTGGATGTACTTTGATAGAATGTTGATAAGCTAGACTAGGTACGGGAAATGTGCTTTTTGGTGTCGGAAAGAAAAATATCAAGTCTAATAGCTTTTGAGAGCATTGCGGTTGTGATATCATTATGGACAGCACACAGTTGTGTTTGAGTGTGTGGTCATGTTTTACTTATATTGTGGGAACCATATGTCCTCATAAGGTAAATCCTAAATTCATGTTCATTGTGAAGGCCTATGGTGTATCAAAATGGGTTATAGGTCTTTAAAGATATGTTGAAGATTCAATATGCATGTCCTAATAATGTTTAAAACTTTACTTTCTTAATGCCAGTTGAGCTTGTAGATTAGCACTTGTAACAAAATTATTTAAAGGGACACTCCACTTTTTTTGAAAATATTCTCATTTTCCAGCTCCCCTAGAGTTAAATTCAGCTGCTCTCCGGGTCTGGTGCTAGCACTTTTAGCATAGCTTAGCATAATCCATAGAATCTGATTAGACCATTAGCATCACGCTAAAGATAACCAAAGAGTTTTGACTCTTTTGTAGTTACATCGTGTACTAAGACTGACAGAAAATTAAAACTTGTGATTTTCTAGGTTGTTATGGCTAGGAACTATACTGAAAAAAATTATTCATTCAATTTACTCAATTTTTTAAGGTAAGTGGTTGCAATCCATTTATTTAAGCTACATTTAAACAAAAGTTTTTTATTTTATTTTTCTAATTTGTTTTGTTTAAATGTAGCTTAGATAAATTGATTACAACCACTTACCTTAAAAAATTTAGTAAATTGAATAAATAATTTTTTTAGTGTATACTCTCATTCTGGCATAATAATCAAGGACTTTGCTGCCTTAACATGGGTGCAGAAGGCGCAATGATATTACGCAGTGCGCGAAAATAGTCATCTGCTTTTGAAAGTTACCAAGGGGACTATTTTCAGGCGCTGCATAATATCATTGTGCTTCCTGCATTTATGTTAAGGCAGCAAAGTCATTGATTATTACGCCAGAATGAGAGTATAGTTCCTAGAACTGCCTAGAAAACCACAACTTTTAATTTTCTGTCAGTCTAAGTACACAATGTAACTACAGAAGAGTCAAGTGTTAAATAGGAAAAATATTGAAACGCTTTGGTTATTTTTGAGCGTGATGCTAATGGCCTAATCAGATTCAATGATTTATGCTAAGCTATGCTAAAAGTGGTCCCGCCAGACCCGGAAATCGGCTGAATGGATTCCAGAACAATAGAAATCAAATGTTTAACTCTAGGTGAGCTGGAAAATGAACATATTTTCAGAAAGGGTGGAGTGTCCCTTTAAGAGATTCAAGATTTTATTTGTCACACATAGTACATTTACAACTTGCAGAGAAATGAAATCGGATTGACTCTATAGACTGTGCAAGTATAAAGATAAAACTAAAATTAAAATATAATTTACAACTATTTGCAACTAAAAATAAAATATGAATGTAAGATGCGAGATGAAATGAATAGGAATGCCATTAATTTATTTCCCGTGAAATGCTTTCAGGTTTTGGCATCTTGTATTTGTGTAAATATGAATGCACTGACATACAGTCATTTTATTTTATTACTTTTATTGTAACAATAACTTTTACAAAGACATGTTATTATTGCAATGCAAGATGGATTGCAACCAGTACACAGGGGTTCACAAATTCAGCTCTGTGATTTGTTAACTACTTTTGTTTTTGCTTTGGTGAGCAGTTCCACTTTTTCTTAAACCGCTGTGGATAAAAAACATCTTTGTTGTGAATGTTTGTGTTCTTTTGGGAAAGGTATTTTTGAGTCAGCAAGAACCCCCTCCTGTTTTGTAAGTGCCGTTCTGTTTTTTTCCAGAAAGCAGTTGAGTTGGAAAGCTTGTTTCAATTAGTGTGTTTGCCCCTTATTGAGCCTGTAAATCAGAAACCAGTGACAATTTCAGATGAGACTTCACATACTATAACCCCGACCGCTGTAATTATCCAATCAAAACACACGCGCAAACATAAATGCGCATGCGTGTGTGTTATAAGAGTCCTGCCTGAGATATCATCGAAGACTTCACCAATTACAAAACGCCTCATTACACTTTGAGATGTTGCTGCAGGTCATTTATCACAGCCGCACTCCTACACAAAACCTATATGTTTCAGTGGCTCTTCCTGCCCCATTTCTTCTTATTTCACTTTCAAGTGACCTTCCTGATTACCCATTACTAGACCGGAGTGCTAATGCTTGGGGTGATGTTGCTTAATGGTCGCTTAACTGAAAGGTTGAAGGTTCGAACGCCATGAGGAGTTATCCATGAGCTGTCAGCACTGTGCCCTTGATCAAAGCACTTAACCACAGTTTGCTCCGGGGAGACTGTACTGAATATTGCAATATATGCAAGGTTCAATATGGAGGTAGGATTACCAAGGCATCTTTCGCCAATAGACGAAAAGTTTTAAGGACTGAGTAACGGGTCGTATGTTGTGTGTCTTTCAGGTTTGCTGTGTTGAGAGACCCGGCAGACTGGCTGATCGTGAACCCTTTCAAAGGCAACGTCACCACCAGGGCCATATTGGACCGCGAGTCTCCACATGTGCACAACAACCAGTACACTGCTCTCTTCATTGCCACTGATAACGGTAAGACATTGCTTATATGGACAGGGTTCCCACGGGTCCTTGAAATCCTTGAAAGTTTGTGAATCTGGGGAAAAAATTCAAGGCCCTGGGAAGTTTTTGAAAATATACATGCATAGATACAGGTCATTGAAATTGCTTGAATCTATTTTATGCAAGAAATTTTCTGGAAAAAAATCCATATTATTCCCTGTGTAGTGTAGGATAATATCATAAAATTTCTAGCCTTTTAAGCACACCTGCTAAACTGTTTGCTTTAAATGCTTATATCTTCTGTATGCCAATGTTGATTCATCCCCAAATGCTTTTTTGCATAATTGTGTTTGACACATGAAAACGTCTCGGGTTACGTATGTAACTGTTGCTCTCTTGCCATACTTCCTGCGTCCCTGTAACGCCGTCTTTGGCAATATTTCAGATAGCGATATACTTTCTGGCTCGCGCGTCACCCTGTCTTTGTCATTAAGCCTCAACATTGGTTGAATTTGATATACACATTCAGACGCACTTACCCCTGGAGGCATCCCCAAAGTGTCACCGCAGTGACGCAGCGGGAGTTCCCTCGAAAGGGAACTGTAACAATGTATCTTAAAAGGTAACACGATGTAACCCTGCTCTTACTTGGAATGTGTCCCCGAATTTAGTCCTTAAATTTGAGGGTATTGGACCTAGAAAGTCCTTGAAAGGTCCTTGAATTTGAAGTTAAATAAGGTGTGGGAACCATGCATGGAGGTCATATGTGATTTTATATCTGTTGCACATCTAATGTGGCTTTGCTGGACTGTGCCGTAAACATAACGCTATTGGTTATTTTTTAAAGAGAGAGGGTTGACTTGAAAGTTCCACCCTGACTTCCTGTTTCAGCTGAAATGACATCACCAAATTGAATAATGATGTGCTTTTAAAAGTGGACCTTTAAAAATTATGTATTTAAATAGTAAAGTATTTATATATTATATTTGTTGTACTTGTTTAATGCTGACCTTAAAAAAAACTCATTGTGAGGATGATTTTCATTACTGTAATACAGTAATGAGAATATAATGAGAGTCATCACAGAGAATAATGAGAATTACAAACAAACTTGATCGTAATGAGAGGGCATTACAGTAATGAGAATTCGGTGGTCCTTGGAAGAAAGATTTGCTTGTCATGAAAATAATGCCACAAAAAAAAGATATGGTCCTAAAATAAGCTTTATTTTTACCAATGTTATATTTTTATTTTGTTTGCTTGTTTATTTTTAACACCATTCCAGCATCTATGGCTATATTAAAGGTATAGTTCACCCAAAAAGTCATAATTATTTTTTTCTCATGTTGTTACAAACCTGTATACATTTATTTGAAGGACTATTTGAAGGATATTTTGAGGAATGTTTGTAACCAGTTCGATCATGAGCCCCATATAGTAGTAAGAAAGAATACTATAGAAGTGGATGGTGCTTATGAACGGTTTGGTTACAAACATTCCTCAAAATATCTTATTTTATGTTCATCAGAACAAATAAATTTGTACAGGTTTGTAACAACATGAGAGTGAAAAAATTATGAGAGAATTTTCATTTTTGGGTGAACTAACCCTTTACTTACCCTTTAATAGCAGGAAACTGGTTAATCCATACAAGTTAATAGTAGGGGAGGAGCAATTTGGCATCTCCAATCCACCTAACCTGCACGTTTTTGGCCTGTGGGAGAAAACAGGAGTAAAACCATGCTGACACAGGGAGAACATGCAAACTTCACATAAAAGACCACCGGACTCGACCCAGGCACCTTGTTGCCCTATTTTTTTATTTTGAAAAAAAATGTGAGCAATCCATATTTTGTGAATTTCATGATTCAAAAATGCTTTGTACTAAAATTGCATTGTCGAAATCAATGGGCTTGGCACACCTAAGAGTTTAGGTAAAACGCTAATATTACATGGTTCACTTAAACATCATTTCACTCTAGTTGATGGTGTGTCAAAAAGAGGGCCGGTCACCCAAGTGCCTAACTGTCTGTGCTTATAATTGGCCCTGAACGTTTATAAATGGCGTAGAAAGACCGTGAACACCGAGCGATTATTCTTTTGTCTCCTCAATTGCCGGCAAAACTATGCCAATATCACAGTGCAGGCTTTTCTGGTCTTCTATGCAAGTCATCAGCCTTGCTTAAAATGGCTGAGGTTGCGTGCCAGTGTATTATTTTCTCTTCACAGAAAATTGCACGCTTGTGCAGGTCAGAGAATGCCGTCTTTGAGTTAGTGCTCTCTGGGTAGTGTGGTAATTTCTCTCACTTGGCATAAACAAGATTTAATTAACCTCTGAATGACTCACTTTTCAATGTCACAATCCTCAGACAGGGACACTTAAAGGGATCAGTAAAGAAATGATTCAGAGAGACCTAGCTTTCTCTGTGTGTGTGTATACAGAATGTGTGTGTGACCGAATACCGAATCCACTGTTTAAGATTTGGCCGAAACCGAATACCGAATCCTATTCGCATCCTTATTCCATTAACACAGTAAAACACATTAATGAAGTAGACAATGTCCACAGCAGTGTCTTTTTCATTTTATTAAATTTTAACAGTAAAAAAAGGATAGGCAACATTATGCCAGGATGACAAGTGGGAAAAACTATTTTGACAATTACCATAAGGCATAATGAAAGCGATGCGGTGCAATGTGAACCGCCCCCAGACCACCACCGGCAAGAGCGTCAAAGTGGCCGGAAGTCATTCATTTTCAATGAGAGCCGTCGGCGAGCAGCGGCGCGTCGTGTACAGCGTGAGGGTCGAGAAGGGTTGAAATCAGCTCAACTTTATGGTAATGAGCTATGAAGCGGTTCGGCGGCAACCAGTCGGAAGCCGGAAATGTTCGGCGGCAACCAATCGGAAGGCGGAAATGTTCGGCGGCATCCAATCGGAAGGCGGAAACCTCCGCCTGAGAGGAGTTCAGAGAATGCATTCGAGCATCAGAGCGTCCACTACACCTTTTCTTTAGGGTCGTTTGCAGGGCAGCCAGAACTTTTATTGACGCTTTCGCCGGTGGCGGCGTGAATGCACAGTAGGCTCACAGAAAGAAAAAGCTTATCTCCACGTCAGCACCCGATGTGTGTAATCAACGGCCGCGTGACGTTGACCAGCGTAGTGCAAGCCTAGGGTTCAGTTCGGTGGGAAAAAAAATCTAGGATTCGTCCGAACCCGAACCCCGTCAAAAAGCCCAGTATTCAGCCGAATCCGAATCCTGGATTCGGTGCATCCCTAATATATATATCGCACACACACACGCACACACACACACACGCACACACACACACACACACATATATATATATTAAATTTAAGGTATGCGTATTTACATTTATCACACTTTCTGTTTCAAATAAGGGAATAAGGGAGTGTGAGAGATTTTGGGCCCAATTTTAATGATCTAAGCACAGCGTACAGCGTACAGTCTAAAAGGTTGTGTCTGAATCCACTTTTGCTTATTAAAAGATGGGAAAAATGGTTTGTGCGCCTAGCGTAAAGTCTAAAAGTGTTGTTCCTATTCTCGTAATGAGTAATCAGAGTGTTTTGGGCTATACATGTAATAAACCAATGAGAGTCTCATTTTCCATCCCCTTTTAACTATTTTCCCGCCATTGACGAGTTACAGTAACTCCTTCAGTTCTTTTCAGTGTACTGTAGCTTTGTTAGCTGAGATTCTACACCCCGAATTTACCGCTGCAATGTCTGTGATGCTGGATGCAAAATCAGCTCTGCTTATTTGCGACCCTGAACAAATTTCCATGTCTTTTAGTAGTTACTTTGGCCATTATGGAAATCAATGTGATTAAATTTGCACTTTTCTATTAAATAGCCCGCAGATGTTACCACTCCCATCGGCGCTTTTTTGGAGTTGCACTCTCACGCTAATTTACCGCGTTTAGTAAATCTGTCCCATAGTCTATTTTAATTGCCTCAAAATAGCAACGTGCCAGCATTTCAGAACAGAACGCCCATGCGCGCAAAAATGGGCGCAAATGCATTTGCTATTAAAACAATGTGCGCTGAACGTAAAAATGCTATCTGCACCGTGCTGAAACTAGTAAAAATCCCTTGTTTCGTGCATAGCGCTGCATTGCGTTGCATTGTGCCGAATGTATGATAGGGCCCTTAAATTTCGTGAGGGAAGCTGAATTGTGCATTGTGAGGTCATGAAAGTGCAAATGGCTTAATTTGTAACATACCAAGCTCCATTACCCAGACATCAATCTCAGTATATATGCAAATCTGACCTAAACTTAAGATCGATAACTGTTAGAGTCTCATACAACTAATGCATTATTAATCATAGTTTGCTGAGGTTTTGAAAAGGTTAGGGTTAGAATATTCAGAGTTATTATTTGCATTGACATGTAGACATTTTAGATGCAAACCGGAGGCTAATTCAATAAATGCCAAATGCCCAAAATTTGAGGTCACTCCCTGCGTTGGGCTCTATTTGCCTTTTAAAAGAAGTTTAATGGTTTCAAATGAGAAAATGCTGTCTTATTTGTAGTTCATATATAACTATTACACTGAACTAACGTTACTGTGTAAAATTATTAATGTATACAATGTTAGCTACAGGTCCTTGAATTGTTGCCTGGCTCCAAAACATCTACACACAGTTGTGATCCATGCTCGTCGTCTCCTTTTATCTTTAGCAAACCAAAACAGGTTTTTCGTTCAGCCACTAGCCAGACCTATAAATAAATACAAATCAGAAGTTCACTTTGGTTTCAGGCACCATGCGCCTGATAAAACCATCTATAGGTGTGCATTTTTACTACTGTAAAGGTTTTGTTTCTAACACTTGCATGCGTGTACAGTGTTGGATTTTTGCTTCCCATGTTTTTCTGGTATCCCAGGCAGATCTAGTCCATCACAGTCTCTCTATTCTTTGACAATCTGTCCGATGATTGCATGACACGAAAGTCACACTGGGCACTAAGAGGCTATCGATCTGGTCTAGAGTCTTATGTGTTTATTTCGAGGACTGGGTGCTGCATCTCTTTCTCTCTCTGACCACTGACCACAGAAAAGATGAGAGTGTTGATTGAACAAGAATGATCGAAGAGAGAGAAAAAATGAGAAGATGGTGAACTGATAAAGAAGAGAGAAGATAACACTAGCTGGAGAGTTAGGTTCAACTTTATCTGTGTGGATTCTTACAAGGGAGCTGCCTGCTAGCTTTGATTTCTACAGCCAATGATGTGTTTACACCCTGACTTATCTGTTAAGAATATAAATAAAACATGCATATTCTCTCAATTGTATCTTTGAAATTAAGCAAATCACAGAATTTGATTCAGTGATTCTGTTAAAGATCCTACCAGTTCAGTTTGGACTACTGTATACAGTAAGTAGCTAGTACAATATAAATAAATTAGTAGTTGATAAAACACTGAAAATGCAGCGATGCTCGGTTTTTCAGCTTTTATGAGTATCCCAATTATCCCAGCATACAGGACATAGACAAGCCACAAGAGAATTGGGTGAAATAATGTTTATGGTGGGACTGGGGGTATGTTAAAAATAACCTAAAATGATTTATTTTGCAATTCTTTTGGTTCAGAGAAAACATCATTTAGCATTTGTGGCCAGGTTTTGGAGCAGATGGTCAATGCCGAAGTCTTTGAGCAACTTATTGTTATATAAAAAAATATATTTTAACTCACTGTAAAACATTTATCACCACTTTCCTGGGATTTTTGAGACACAAAGATGTATTAGAGTTGATGTAGCCTACACTAGGTACAAAACTGTGACTTTTATTTCGCTGGGGTGGTATCTTCAAAGGTTAATTTTTGTAACTTTTTGGGTATACAACACATTCAAATGTTTTACCTTTTTGGCTACAATATTATACCCTAAGGACCTATTGTGTACCTTAACTCATTCACCGCCAGCCATTTTTTGAAAAGTTTCCCGCCAGCTTTTTTGTTTCACAAAATGCCTTCCAGGTATGGAAGGTTTTTTTGGTCTTTTTTAAATTAATTAATTAAATTATAAAATAATTAATTAAATTATAAAATAAAAAATAAAATCGCAAAATATGTCCCAAATTTGAAAATTAAATGCTAAAATAAAAATTAAAACATTATATTAAATTATTTCATTTTCATTTTTAATGTGATGAAGCATCATTCCGGCCAAATTAAAAAAGAAAATTAAATTGATGATTTGACATTTCATTTTCAATATAATCTTGAGTCAAGACTGACAATATTAAAATAAAAAGTCAAGCTTGAAAAGGAATCTGTAAAAACATTTTTAAAAGGGTTTTTATTCATACCCAAGCAATAATTGGGACAAAATTAAAATGTAAAGTTCAGTTTTAATTTTATGTTCTCTTTAAATTATTTGTTTTCATTTTCTTTTTCGTTTTCATTTTCATTTTCAACTTGTATGCAAATTTAATGTTAATCAGTGGGTGGCGTTTATTTACTTGCTCAAAAAAGGGGATTGGCTAACGCTGCGTTGCCAACTCAGCGACTGTGTTGCTAAAATAGGGACTTTATTGCTACATCTAGCGACTTTTAGGCCCATTTAGACAAACTTAGCGAATGTTTGGATGAATCTTAGCTTCACATCTGTACAGATAGGGTACTGTGTCGCTTGTTCTGGCCAACGAGTGCCGGGTGGCGCTGTCCCGGTGAAATGTGTGTCTGGTGTCTCTGTGCATGAAGCTGGGCAGTGTAGGAGCTGACGCCTGGATGAGATTCGCGTTCATTGTTTACATTTGAAAGGAGGAACAAACAATAAAAAGTGGCTGGTCCGCTGTTATATATGTACGTATTTTCACACATCTGATCCGGTGAGGCGTCAGCCATTCTCATCAAATGCATACACATAGCACAGTGTGATTATTGTGCAATACATAATTATGCCAAAATCCGTTTAGGACTGGAGTAGCCTATCATATGCTCGCAAAATTGGCGTATATATAGCACTATAATCACACTGCGTGTTATTTGTATGCATTTCATGAAAATGGACATGAGTGACCAGTCACTTACTTTTGCAGCGGGCACACTGGCAGAGCAGACCTTCAGCCTTTGTGGTATTTGTAAGTGGTCCTCATTTGTAACGCTGATTTGTGAGTAGGGCTGTGACCGTACGGGATTTTATTTTACCGTGGTGAAGAAGCAACAGAATCACGCGGTTAGACTGTTAGCACAACAACCCACCCCATATTATTAAAACAACAAATTATATTAGCAATAACAATGTGAAATAATATGTATTTCTATATGTTAACTTTTGTTTTTTATATCTTTTGAATATACAATGATTTATAGACCTTTTATGTCATCGTTTATAACCCATTTTATACAATACATTTCATAGAATAACAACCTGAAAACCTGCAGAAAGAACATGCAGAGTTTAAGATTGTTACTGATGAGTTGTGCAAAACCTGATTCCTATTTCTTTAGACATTCATTTTCGGTAAACTCTCCGTGAATAGAAACACACTTCTCCAAACATGTTGCAACTTTTAATAATTTATTGTACAAAAAATGGGTTACAAACAATGACAAAAACTGTTCCATAATTGATATTAAACTCAAAAGATATAGAAAATAAATATTATTTAATGTTATTATTGTTTGTATGTTTAATTAGATTTTCTCAAAGTGGATACAAAACGAAATCGACAATTGCATCATTACGTAAATAACTGCGCAAAACTTATGGATACTCCAATCATTGCTTTCAGAAATTCCCTTACAGTAGCTCCAGATATAAGCACAGCATTCAAATAACGAGTTGTGCTGTCAGTATACGCGCTCCTGCCTTCATAACGATATTGTCATGTTTGCCCATTATAGTTTTAAATTATTATTATGCTGTCATTATCATCACCAGCACAGTGCTTCTCCTTGAATGAGAAAGCTTAATATGCGCGTGGCTCGGACTCCTTGCACATGAAATTTCATGGGCATGGCTCTGACATTTTTTTTGCAGAGATGTTGTTATTCGCGCAGGGGTTTAAAACCAGGGAGTGAGTTGGTACAGTTCAAGAAATTAGAGCACTTGGGCATGACGCGCTTTATAAGGTTGCGGCCGTGACATCACCGCAGCTGGCATCTTATTACAGCAGTGATGCAGTATTACTGTGATATCGTCACAGCCCTTATGTGCGTAGCTCGTCTTCCACGCTTCAGCTATGGTCAGAAGAACTGTATGTTGTGTCCAGTGCAGTGTACACAGAAGACTCCGAGAGACTCGCATTTCACAGAGGACGCAAGTTCTGATACTTGTACAGACAACACATAGGCTAAATAAACAGATAATGTTCATTTAAAAGTAAGTGACTGGTCGGTGTATCAGCTCGTTAAACTGACGCCTCACCGGACCAGATGTGTGAAAATACGCACATATATAACAGCGGACCAGCCACTTTTTATTGTTTGTTCCTCCTTTGAAATGTAAACAATGTACGCGAATCCCATCCACGCGTCAGCTCCTACACTGCCCAGCTCCATGCACAGAGACACCAGACGAACATTTCACCGGGACAGCGCCACCCGGCACTCGTGGGCCAGTACAAGCGTACAGTAGCCTATCTGTACAGATGTGAAGCTAACATTCATCCAAACATTCGCTAAGTTTGTCTAAATGGGCCTAAAAGTCGCTAGATGTAGCAATAAAGTCGCTATTTTAGCAACACAGTCGCTGAGTTGGCGACGCTGCTTCAGCCAATCCCCTTTTTTTTAAGCAAGTAAACGCCACCCATTGATTAACATTGAATTTGCATACAAGTTGAAAATGAAAATGAAAATGAAAACGAAAAAGAAAAAGAAAATGAAAACAAATAATTTAAACAGAACATAAAATTAAAACTGAACTTTACATTTTAATTTTGTCCCTATTATTGCTTGGGCATGAATAAAAAGCCTTTAAAAAAATTTATTTACAGATTCCTTTTCAAGCTTGCCTTTTTATTTTAATATTGTCAGTCTTGACTCAAGATTATATTAAAAATGAAATGTCAAATCATCAATTTAATTTAATTTTTTAATTTGGCCGGAATGATGCTTCATCACGTTAAAAATGAAAATGAAATAATGTTTTAATTTTTATTTTAGCATTTAATTTTCAAATTTGGGACATATTTTGCAATTTTATTTTTATTTTATCATTTAATTAATTATTTTATAATTTAATTAATTAATTTAAAAAAGACCAAAAAAACCTTCCATATCCAGGAAAATGTTCTTCTTAAAATATATAAATATACAAATATATCAAATTCAAGAACAGACCCTCTGCTTTCAAACAAACAATAAACAAAACAAAAAAAAATGGGAAATTTTTTTTCATCCTATTTATATTTTTCCTCTCCTTATAAACTCTTAAATATAAGTTTTTTTTTATTATTTTTAGCAAAAAGCTTAAATAATTGCATTTTTGTGAAGGAATTTTGTTAGAGATCAGATTCAGAACGATTATCAAAACATACACAGAGTTTAAAATTAGTAAATAATGTTTTGCCTTCAGTTTTTTTCATAAATTGGGTAATCCATCTAGTGGATAATCGTGTTATTGCAGATTAACATAAAAATACATCATGAACATCTTTTTTATGCAAATGTTTTCTCTTAATTGACTAAATAACTTGTCAATGGCGGGGAAAGAGTTAAGAAACAATTTAGTAACATTTTAGAGGTACAAAAACAGTTAACTGTGCCTTTAAAACTCCAAAATAGATCATTAATGTACAGTAATTGTATGGTGTATTGTATTATGTATTAAGAAACTACCACAGTGACAGTTTCGTACCTTTTTTTAATGAATTTGTTAATTTTCTCTCCTAATTTCTTATAAAAGATTGTTGAGAAAAATAGGTAAAACTTTATTTTTAAATTCCACTTTTTCACAACTTACTACCATTGCAACCTAAAGTCATTAGAGTATAGTAGACTGTCTGCTTAACATCTACTAAAACTTTATTGAGATGATCCATCAACAGGTATTCAACTGGCTATAAGTATGCTTACAAAAATATGTCATTTTATTTTACTAACCCTAACCCAACCCCTCACAGTCTATTAATACTCTTATGAGTATTATCATTCTCATCTAATGTTGAGGTAGTGGAAAATTAACAAGAAATAGCGTAGTGGAAAAGTTACTCTTAAGCTGGTCGGAAGCTCATTATCGAACAAACTATAATGAAAAAATAAACTATTTCACAGGTGTAGAAGGGGGAAAAACTTTCTAAAAAAGTCAGGAACGGATATGCAGGGGTAAATGTCTGCAGAAGTGAGATGGAAAGCTGGATCATTTTTTTGCAGATTCACTGGAGTGCTTGGGAACTGTTGAAGTGTAACATTTTTCTGATCCTGGTGTGCTTAGTCTTGTCTGTAAGCCTGAGGTTAATGACTCAAGTCTTTGTAACACCTGCTGGATCCGCACCACGCTCATAGCCGTATATAGGACGGTGATGCTGCAGGGTTTGATGTTTAGACTAATCAGTTGTTTCTGTGTGTGACGCATTCAGATCCATCCTGTTCTTTCATTCCCCATCGTGCCGGCAGATGTTCATCCGTTCCATCACTCTACAGGGAATGTGTCTGTGCATGCGTGCATGTTTGTATAAGATCTTGCCAACATATGCATGTTCTGTTCCCTATAGATGGTTGGCTTTATACGATTATAAACACCACTTTCTCTAGACATAAAGTAGCATCATTATATTTCACCTTGAAACCTAAAGCTTATCGGTCAGCTCGGCAACATCTGGTGTCGTGTGCTGTGCTTATGCAGTGTCGCTCACATTGTTGACTGCTACCCACTTTTGCATTTAATTTAAATACTCAACCCACACAACGTAAGGTGTACTTGTCCTTTAAGGCAACCTGTGTATTAAATGCCACTGCTGAAAGGTTCTTTATTTATGCATGAGAAGTTTGAATAACATAAGGCTCAGAGACCTTTAAATTTATGCATTGTACCTAATTCTGTAGCTCTCGGGTGGGTGTTTGGATAACTGTATGTACATTACTGTATGTAAGATTATTGTGCACACATAGGAATATCATAATTGAGATATTTTAATATTGCACCTGCTTCTCCTAAACACTAATGGCATTACATTGACAGCAAATGAAGACTTTTGTTTTGCCTGTAATGCAGATACTAGTACTTCAACATGGCATAGAGTTTCAGAAGAGAGCTCAGCAATGTTTATTTATTTATTATATGTTTATTTGACGGACAATGCACATCAATAATGCATAAATGTACAGTGTGCCCGAATCAGCCAAAAAGCTATTTTGCATGCAGTGCCTAGAATGGTGGTAAAATCGTCACACTAACAATATAAAGAATAAAGAATACATAATACATACATAGGGGAGAGCAGGGCACAAACTGACGCTTTTTAGTTTTGGCTCAATCATTCAGAAAATATTTGAGTTTGATTAATTCTATTTTTACACACGCAGCACACACATCTCTGCTACAAATGAATATTTGAAGTTTGTTTCTATTAGTTACCATTCTTGGACAATCACATCAAACGTGACAGAAGTGCAAACGTTACAACTTATCCCATAGGTGGGGTTAATTGTAACAGGCAGGGGGTTAGTTGTAACACTTATCAGTTTTTATACAGAAGGTCAGCGTATTTCTTTTTGAGTTATTTAAAGTTTCACTTAACTTACAGTAACACATATCTTCACTTTCCTAGTTGTTTACAGAAGAACAAGAGTTGAGTGCTGAAACAGCCGTATGGTAGCGCATCCCATCCATAATTGGCACTCTCCAGTTTGTTCACTTTTATTTTGGAGGAGAGCTGAGTGATGGAGATGTGTCAGCAGAAATGATTTCTTACCAGCAGATCCGTTCTGTGCTTTGAAGTGAAGGGACGTCATTATGGGTTGGAGAAGGGGCTGCTAGAGTTACAGGAAAGGGTGCCGGAAAACCAAGGACACCACGGTTCTTATCCATCCAAAGCTTCAGTTCTCCAATACTTCTCTTGTTAACCTCAAAGTGCTTTATCTCAACAACCAAAACAAGTCTTACTGTAAGTTCCTATGGGTGTAGGAGGGCATAGAGTATGCTCTTTGTGATGAAGGGTTACATTGTTTTTACTGTATAGATAGAGACATTGAAAAAGTGTAGCCTGTAGAGAACCAAGGCGTATGATTGGTTGCTTTACCGAGCTAATAAAAGAAAGTGCTGAAAAAACACGTGAAAGCACTTGAATTATAGGCTAAATTGACACTGATTGGTTTCTGCGGAGACTATGACATCTGATTTTTCTCTGAACTTTGAAAGCCATTAGAGGAACATCTCGCAATGAAACATCCCCTAAAAGACAAAATGGAACTTAATCACGTACCTTCATCATGTTAAAAGGGACTTTGACATAATAAACCCATGTCAGGGCCTGATTCGATATTATGGAGCGATGAAAGTCTAGGTATTGTCAAAGCAAAGTTAGATAGAAAAATAGAGAGCGCGAGAGTTCCCCGCTAGTTTCTCATTAAACGGAACCCATGAGGCTAATCAGGGGGGTTTTGTTCTATCTTGAGAGACTTGCAGGTTTAATCGGTTTCTCATTGTCAGGATCCAGCTAAGCCTCCTGTGAAGCTGAAGGGTCTCACTTTAATTACAGATCAATTTTCTCCCTTGTTAAGTTGACTGAGTGTCGACTGCTTGACGTGGTCGTCTGCTGGATTGTTTCTTTACGGTTCTTCTAGTGCTGATTGTGAAATAAGAGGTATCTGGAAGGAAAGCCCTCAGATACTAAGCGAATGTCTAATTCTTCTCTTGTTTTAATTGTTTTCAGTTGGCTTTTCTCTGCGAACCTTTGCAATAATAAAGCTTAATCCTGTTGAGATCATTAGTTTTATTGTATTCAGTTTTAATTGTTCCCTGTTTAATTGCGTCGTTACCGCATATTGCCAGATTGAAAATCTGTAACTTTTCTTTGAGATTTAAAAGAGCTTTTATACATTACAAGTTTATGTACGTCTAAATACATTTTTGAGCAAATTACATTTTATCTATTTAATTTTCATGCACAAAACCTACGTTTCTTTCTTCCCAAAGAAGCACAATATTTTGGCATTTTTCATCAGGTTATATCCACCCACATGTTCATTTTTAATTTTTACTTTTACCATTACAGAATGTTTATGGGGTGGTTTCCCAGACAGGTCTTTTCCTGGTCATATAATAAAATCTAAACCCTGTCTGGGAACACTTTAAAAATGGCTGGGTTATTTTTAAGCCTTGTTGGTTAAATATTGGACAGAACACACTGCTGGGTTAAAAGTAGGGTGGCCATTCGTGTCAGTTCCGCCGAACACGTCCCGAATATGTTTTCGGGTTCGTTCTCTGGAAGTTGCGTTGCTCGACCACATTTGTCATCACGGTTCTCACATTTCAGTCCAAATACATTACAAAATTAAGATTTTTTTTTTTAAAGACATACAATCATTGTAGTTTCATTCTTTCCTTGAAATGTAACGGTTGCTTTTCTGAAATTAAACCCGAAATATTAAACCTTGATGACGTATGCGGTCAACCAACGCGACTTCCGGAGAACGAACCCGAAAACATGTTCGGGACGTGTCCGGCGGAACTGCCACGAATGGCCACCCTAGTTAAAAGTGATCCAATGGTGGGTTGTATTAACCCAACTGCTGGGTTATTATAAACCATGGATGCATAACAACAACCCAACATTTGGGTAATTTTTAACCAAGCATGGGGTCATTTTTAACACCAATATTTCTTTACAATATTTACCAATTATTAGTTAAAAATAACCCAGACATTTTTAGAGTAAAGTATTGTTAAGTTGAATACCGGTAGACATGATATGCATTTTTTCTTGTAAAAGTACCCTGGTACACCACTAAAATGCTATTTAAAAAGGTATTTTAAACCCAGCATTGGATCAAAAAGGGACAAACACAGTCTTTGGGTTAAATTAACCCAAAAGATGTTTATATTAAAACAACCCAGCATTTTGAGTTGAAACAACCCAGAATAGATTAAATTGCATCCGAGCAGGCTGGGTACATTTTATTCCTTAAAGTTTTTGCAGTTAAGGGTGTTGGACCTTTAAAATCTCAGCATGCCAAAGCAATGGGAAAAAAGCACTGTCTGCTATATAAAAGAAAATATGTTGGATCCCTTAATGTCCTTACTGTGCTACCACCGCGGTGAGTGAACACAGACTCCCCATTTCCCTCTTAACTTCCCCTCTGATGTTTTTAATCTTAGACCTCCTCCGGATTCCCCATCTGGATCCTGGATCTCAGTTTTGATACTTGATTTTTATTCCAAAGTTTTCAGTTGGCTATTTAACCAATTTCTATTAAAGGGACACTCCACTTTTTTTGAAAATATGCTCATTTTTCAGCTCCCCTAGAGTTAAACATTTGATTTTTATCGTTTTGGAATCCATTCAGCTGATCTCCGGGTCTGGCGGTACCACTTTTAGCATAGCTAAGCATAATCCATTGAGTTTAACGCGATGCTAATGGTCTAATCAGATTCAATGGATTATGCTAAGCTATGCTAAAAGTGCTAGCGCCAGACCCGAAGATCAGCTGAATGGATCCCAAAACGTAAGAATCAAATGTTTAACTCTAGGGAAGCTGGAAAATTAGCATATTTTCAAAAAAGGGGAGCGTCCCTTTAATAATAATTCACCATCTTTAATAATCATTGGTAGGTTGCTTTCTGGATAACTATCATTTCTAACCTTCTTTGTATTATGCCCTGCCACTAGCCATAAACTTTAGCAATAAAGATGTTCATTTCTGATATGATGTTGCAGGCGAGTAGGAAACATCTAGAAGCAGACAACATCAGAGACTTGGCAGTCTCCGGTGATTTAATTAATGCCGGTATGAACACCCCTTACATTTGATCATTACTTATTCACTTTCATTCCAAGCGTGTATAACTTTTTCTGTGAAACATTAAAGGAGCAGTTTATCAGAATGCTCCTCCTACAAGCTAAGTCAAAGTTTTGGTAAAGACAGAAAGCACCATCAATTCGTTATTCAAAAGATGTCCATATGACTATATCCTGAAGCCATGCCATAGCCTAAAATATTCACTATATGTAATTATTCATTGCAGATCTTACATTTAAAATCTTGTCACCTTTTACTTTCATTGTATGAAAAAAAGATTAGACCTTAAGCTATAAATACCTCAAATAAGACACAAGGGTGAATAAATTATTACTATGATTTATTCACCCTAATAAGTAAGACTACGAAGCAAGTTTTTACTGGACATTTCCAAAAGCTATAAAAACATTTTATACATTGTAAAGAGATTTAAATGTGCTTTCTAGAGGTTGTGGAAAAGTTTTTACGCTGCTGAATAAAACATATTGCTTTATTAAAGTGCTTGGCTGCTTCTGACCTGATGTGACTCTTTAAATGCATAACTAAAAGTAACGTAAATGACCTGTTTAGATGTCTGATCAGATGGCAATGTCAGACAGACACAAGGTGAGGGGTGATGATAAAGAAAGAAAGACTTGCAAGGAGACCGAAACGGACGGATACGGACGGGGCAACACATGGTATTAATCCAAGCCGATATAGTCAATAGGTTTGTCTTGCATGAAACCAACATGTGGAATAAAACGCCATGGGCTGGTGGGTCTGTACGAAAATACCCACTGAACCGAAGGCCAGGCTTAGTAGACTGGTGGACTGAGATAGAGTCCTGTGCTGTTACAAAGTCATTACTGGAACCAATGACATCACCTCATGCAACTCCTCTCAAAACTTTTCCTTCACACGGATGTGACTGTTGGGGGAAATATTTTGGTTTGTTTCTTCAACTATGGGCACTTTTGGCCTTGTGGATTTTTAGAAAATAAACTCTTACTGTAAAACACATTTGTTGCACGTTCACTTGTTTATCAAAATTGTAGCATTATAATTAGGTTTTCGTCTGGGTAAAACAATTAAATCATAAATTCATTTTAAAAGTAGCAAAAATAATGAAGGCATGACAAGATGTTTCCCAGACGGTGTAATGAACGTGACCCTAATATAACAAAGCTGAAATCTGTGATTTTTAATGAAAATGCTACCCTTGGGACACAAACGTGCCTGTAGCTGAAAACTCTCATTTACTTTACTGATATGCACCAAATGTGCCCATAAAATCCAATCCGTTTTCTCAGTCCCGGTGAAAATGTATTTTTAATGCAACGGGAGAAGGTTTTACATCACTAACCTGCTCATGGACAGCTGTGAGATTTAAAGCTGTCTATCCCTTCAATATGAACAATGTTTAGTGATGCATTAAGAGGAAGGCAAGAGGAGCAAGAACTGTGTCTTTGTAAACGAAATCAGCATAAGTCTGTCACGCTCATTATGTAAAGAATAAAAGACAACATCCATCTTATAAACATATTTATGCAAACCACATCCATATTCGTGTCAATGCTGCATGTTAAACAAATCAGTGTGCAAGCTGTACTATTTATGCAGTGCGCTGTATTATCTCTTTTTTTTTTATAAATAACCATGTCACAGGTTTCTAAAAGGGTGTTTTAAAATGATAAACTGCATCATGAAGTGCTCCCAGCGATTTTAATGGCGTATCTAAATGTGTGTAATACTCCCTCAATGTGACTTAGAGGATGAGGAAGCTTATAGTGCCATTGCAGATAATTATGATGATGATGATTATGATGTAGATGAAGATGGTAAATACTCTGGAGAGAATGTGAAGCCTCAGTGAAGATAAACATCTGTATGTTTTTCAACCACGTACGGCAACCAGATGCTTATGGAAACCGTACATATTTACCCTCCTTCGTACATATACTGTATGTCTTCTGTGAGTCATAATGACACACACAGAAAATGAGACAGAAAGATGTTTATAAAGAATGAGCTGATTGGCTTATTAGATTTGCTTGTCTGTGGTTGAGTGTATCTTCATTTTATGCCCAGGTGGGAAGTTTGATTTTTGTGATTAGTGTTTTTCATAGCATTATTAATTTTATTGAGCAGTGGAAAAGATTTGTTGGTTAAACTTAAAAAAGTAATTTACTGTGTTGCTTTAAAGATTTAAGTTAATTCAATTTAAAATGATTAGGCTAGTTAACAAAAACTTGTTTAAAAAAAATTGTTAAATCCATCTCTCCCCTAAACCCAACCAATTTTCAACCATTTAAAGGGGTCATGGCATGAAAATCAGACTTTTTTCATGTTTAAGTGCTATGATTGGGTCTCCAGTGCTTCTATCAACTTAGAAAATGTGAAAAAGATCAACCCAGTTACTAGTTTTGGTAAACCATTCTCTACAAGCACATGAAAAAATAGGGTGTTGAAAGTTGGCTCTCCTTATGATGTCATAAGGAGCTCTTATAACACCGCCCCTTAATCTGCAACCACATCCAATCACAGCACTGCCATTTAGTGCAGATAAAAAGAGGCAGAGAGAAAATATTTCACAGCACAATTGAGTTTCAATTGCAACAAACCACCATCATTGTGATCAGTGTTTGCATTTCATCAGCTCATTTGCATTTTAAAGGACACACCCATAGACTGTAAAAAAAGATAGATGACGCCTGTTCGCTCTCTTCCATTGGTGAAAAGTGAAGCCGCCAGTGTCCCGATATGGCGCTGACATCTTGGGTCTTGAGTCTGCGCAGTAGCGATTTCGGGACCAGTCATGCGCAGTAGTGAGCAGGAAGTAAAGTCCGCCCTCGCTCTCGCAGAATGCACATATCACACGATATCACAGATGTCAATCATGACGTGACACCACCGTTTTTATATATTTAAATAACTAACTGAACACAAACCTATTTTAAAAACAAACATTTGAATGTACATCAGCGTGATAAAAACTACAGTAAATGACAGAAACCAGCTTTGGAAAAAAGATAATTGAAGTGTAAATAAGTTTTTTAGTTGGTCTCAAGTCCCATTGAATAACATGGGGAGGCGGGGTTTATGACCTATACTGGGACCAGTCACTGGGGGGGGGAGCTGGGGGACGTTTTGGCTTCACTTTTCAGGGCTTGTGCGGCACGCTTGGACACACCCAAAATGGCACATTTTTGCACGCACCTACAAAGTGGCAATTTTAACATGCTATAATTAATTATTTATATGGTATTTCGAGCTAAAACTTCACATATGTGCTCTGGGGACACCAAAGATTTTTTTGACATCTTAAAAAAGTCTTGTGACATGGCCCCTTTAAAAGACAACACATTAATAGTTAATAGTTTATTGTTTACTGCATGAATTAACCAAAACACAGGTATTACAAACAACTCGTGTTTAGTAAACACTTTTATGACTCGTATTTTAGGGAATGGAGTGGGCAAATGACCTAAACGGTTGTATGGGTTTAAGGATAGGTTGTATTTTACCCCATTATGTGCTAAAACTACCCAGCATTTCTTTTTAAGTGGCCTTCTGGAGAAGATGTTACATTTTACAGATATTGTGGGGTCAGTTGCAATATATGAAGAGCCAGCAATGTTTGTTTTTACCAGACAGACACTTGTCGTGATGAAATGTTGTTTCATATTGCTAATTTTGGAAAGGTTGGAGGCGTTTGCTTACCATCTTCATTTTTTTAATTTAGAAGTGTGTGTTTGTTTTTACTTCCACATCAATCAAAGTGTTAGCTTTTAATATCAGTATATTGTCTGTTTGCTATAACCCAATATATATGTCTAAATTTATTATGTTTGTGTGTCAACGTGTGCATGAACATGTCAAAAGCTCCTGCATTGAATATGCTTGTGAATGTTTTTAGAAGTTACTTGTTTGGGTCAGAACACGGTCAGTAGCTATTGGTTGTGATGTCTTTTCTACTTTATGAGCAGAAGTTACTTCCAGTTACTTATAAGTGCTTCATCAAGCATAACAGCTGGCTATATTTACAACAACAGCTTATACTTGCCTTGACTTTTAACATCTTTGTGTCATTGGATGATTCACTTGTGGTATAAGTGAAAAAAATGTTTTATTTAGTAATGCATACCACATTTACATTAAGAAGTTTATTAATTAAGTCATTATGATTTATTCATTAGAGATCCATTATAACACAAAACAGTATACGGCAGTGTACTGTATGTTTAAACCAACTTAAAACTAGCTACTGTATCTTGGCTGCTTTAAGGATTTAAGCTTTAAGTTACTCACTAAATAATAAGATAATACAAAAAATGAAAAAATATGAATTCTATTATTTTTATTTCATCCATAGCTCAGACACAAATTGGCTCTGGCAACCCAAACTCCACCTATGCTTTTTAGTAAAAAAACAAAACATGGAAGTCAATGGGTGGCATCAACCAACCCAGTATCACGAAATTACGTACCTATAGTCATGTAAATTTGTGAGTCTGTTGCGTAACACTGACATGGTTTTAGGGTTAGATTTTAGGATGTCACTTTAAGTATAGGGTTATACCTTTATTTCATGATTTATTTTTTTATATTTTCTGATTTTTAAACCATTGACGCCTGGCATTAGGGTTAGAGTTTGTTTAGGTAAGGATGTCATTTTATGTAAATCTAACCTTAAACCGAAGCAACAATGGTAAGAAAATAGTAACCAATACGTGACAGTGACACGTACACAGAAATGCCTGACATCTTCATGCAAAAAGGTAGAAAACCGTGTCAGTGTCATGCAAAAGACTCACAAATTTACATGACTATAGGTACAGTACATAGTTTTGTGATACAGGGTTGCATCAACTGTGTGCTTACCATAATTTATCAAAATATCTTTGTGTTCAACAGAACTCATACAGGTTTAGGACAATATGAGGATGAATGAATGATGAAAACAATTTTACGTAAACTATCCCTTTAAGACTAGGTGAAATAAAGAAGCAAAATAAGGGTTGGCTATCATTTGGGGCAAACTTTACAGCAACACAACTTGTGGACGGTTATGATTCCGAGATACAATTTCAGTACACATTTATTTTGTGTACTGAAGTTTGCCGTTGTTTGTGGATGTATGCTCCTATCTTGTCATGAAATCTGTTCTTCGGAGCTGATTACCTCATGTTACAATTTTCATGAGCAGAAACTCAATAAAACATGACAAGGACGACTTTGTTCTGCCTTCAAGCGCCGTTTTAGGGGGTTGGAACGAAGCCCATTTCTATTCTGTAGCGAGACGTTAGTTGGACTCTTGTTTTGACACCAAGGCTTTTCTCTTTTTCTTTAAGGCCTGAGCGTTCCTGGCAACACAAGGACCAAATCATTCTGTAATTACTGATTCTGTCATCTGATGTTAATTGCGAATGACCTCCAGGGCTTGTGTAATTACGCAGTCTTGCCATAACTGCTAATCTCCTAGAAACAGAATATTTCATAAGCTTTGAATAATGTATTTTTCCTCTGCAATATTCAATAAAGTGCAATTTGATACAAACCGAAGCATCTTTCGTTCAAGTCTTGTTTGCTCCAAGTCAGAAAAAAACTAATTTCAAAAATTTCCAAAAGTTTCTTTTTCTTGTTTGGTCAGAATTTTAGAAAAAAGTACACTGTTAGAATAAAATGTCAAAGTATACCAGATGTCACTGGGGCATTACCCTTTAAAAAGGTCCGGTAACACTTTACTTGAAGTGGTGTTCATAAGACTGACATGACACCTTCATAATCATGACATTTGTCATGAACATGTAGGAGATTTTTATGCACATTTATGACAACTGTCATTAAGTGTCATTTGTTCAACTATGTCATTTTTAATGCAAAGATGATATTGTTTGAAATTTCTTTATTATGACAACTTGACATAAACCAATACATCATTACTTGTCATAAATCTGTCATAAACATGACATAGCAGAATAATTATCAACCTACCCAGCTGTATGGGTTAACATTACATTTAACTGTCATTTAAATGTGATAAAAGTGTTAATATTATGTCAAATGAGTTTAAAAACCATAACAAAATGCAACAGACACATCAAAAGATTATACTTAACTATATGTGCACAATACATAAAAAAACTAACAACTAACAGAACTTGTTCTTCCTCACCAACCCTTTATCACGAAATTACGTACCTATAGTCACATAATTTTGTGAGTGTTTTCCGTGACACTGAGACGTTTATCTGCCTTTTTGCGTGGAACATGTCACGTATTTCTGTGAACGTGTCATGGTCACGTATTTGTTACTCAACTGTTTTGTTTGGTTCGGTTTAGGGTTAGATTTGGTGTTTGCGTTAGGATATCACTTTAAGTATTGGTTTATACCTTTTTTCATGACTTATTTTTTAGAATTTTTGATTTTTTTCAAACCATTGTCTCCTGGCATTAGGGTTAGAGTTTGTAAGGATGTCATTTTATGTCAATCTAACCCTAAATCGAAGCGACAATAGTAAGAAAATAGGACAAAACAGTTGAGTAACAAATACGTGACAGTGACTTATTCACAGAAATACGTGACATGTTCACGCAAAAAGGCGGAAAAACGTGTCAGTGTCACGGAAAACACTCACCAAATTATGTGACTATAGGTACTTAATTTCGTGATAATGGGTTGTCCTCATACATAGGGTTCTGAAATTTTCTGACATAGAAGAAAAAACGAACAAAACATTTAATTTATTAAAGTAATTAACTGTTTACCAGTGATATGGACCCAACGCTACATTGCTTAACCCTTTATTGTACTGTTTTCATTTAATTTTAGGTGATTTGGTCTCCAAATGCAATAAAATATAATTGTATAAATTGTAATTATTATTATTATTATTATTATTGATTTTATTTGTTAAACACATGGAGGAAACTTATTAAAATTATGAAGTGAAGAATATTCATGACGTTGTTATAAAACTATTTGACAGAGTATTAACAAATAATGACATTTTAATGACAAATTATATTTGTACCACTGTAGTTGAGGTCAAGAAAAATATTCATGACGCTGTTATAAAACTATTTTACAGAGAATTAACACTTAATGACATTTTAATGACAATATCAATTTGTATCACTGGTAAAAAGTGGTCACTTATGTTGTCTTGGTAATGTCAAGTTTTCATGACAAGTTATGACCTATTGGTTAATGTCAAGGTGTCATCATGTAACACAGTCTCACCCCATGGCGTCAATATTTGACGACACTTGACCATGCGTCAATATGTTGACGCGGAGGGTATACCTTTCGCGTCATTTTTTGACGAACTGGGGACTTCAATACTATTACGTCCGTTGCATTCTCTTTCCTATTTTCTTACCATTTTCGCGTCGGTTTAGGGTTAGATTACGCAAAATTAAACAGTGTACGCGAAATTAAACAGTTGTCACCTGGCGTTGGGGTTAGAGTTAGGTACGCGAAATTAAACAGTTGTCACCTGGCGTTGGGGTTAGAGTTAGGTTTGGGTAGGGATGTCATTATGTAAATCTAACCCTAAACCGACGCGAAAATGGTAAGAAAATAGGAAAGAGAATGCAACGGACTTAATAGTATTGAAGTCCCCAGTTCGTCAAAAAATGACGCGAAAGGTATACCCTCCGCGTCAACATATTGACGCATGGTCAAGTGTCGTCAAATATTGACGCCATGGGGTGAGACTGGGTTGCATCATAAAGACATCTCAAACAATGTCATCTTTGCATTAGAAATGACATAATTAAACAAATGACCCTTAATGACAATTGTCATAAACGTGCATAAAATCTCCTTCACATTCATGAAACGTGTCGTGTCATGATTATGAATGTGTCATGTCAGTCTTATGAACACCCCTTCAAGTAAAGTGTTACCAAAGGTGCTAATGTGTACCATTAGGTACAGATATGAATACATTTGGTGCCAAAATGTACCTTTCAGGTGTCACTGCCAAAGTGAGACGGTGTTGGGAAGCATGAAATGCATAATTTTTGTTTAAACAGCTGTATGGGTTAGTGAATACACAGGTGGCATTTCATATCTATATCACAATATATCTGCACTGTACGACAGTGAGTTGGCATGAGATGCATGAGTGAAAGGCACAATCCTCTCTTGTATTTAAAGAAATTTGATTTGGCATAAAAGCCAGCACATTTTAGTCACCCTGCAAGTCAATATGAAATCGTACTTGACTCCATCTACTTCCTAAATACACATTCCTGGTGTCATTGTAAAAGATGAATACTGTACATTGAAATGGGTCTGAATGCTGATGCCAGCCACTCTTTGATGTTTTAAGTAGGTGACTTACTACCTTTCTCACTGAGATATGCCATGAATGAATGGTGCATTTAAAATAGTTTTTCCTACCAACATGTGGAGTCGTGCAATGGCATCTTTAAAGGTGCAGTGTGTAATTTTTAGAAGGATCTCTTGACAGAAATGCACAATAATATACAAAACTATATTATCAGGGGTGTATAAAGACCTTTTTAAAATGAACCATTATGTTTTATTACCTTAGAATGAGACGTTTTTATCTACATACACAGCGGGTCCCCTTACATGGAAGTCGCCATTTTGTGCCGCCATGTTTTCTACAGAAGCCCTTAACGGACAAACTTTTTTTACTAAGTTTTCTCTGTCAATTACATGTTTTTCCAGTGGCGGCTACCATAGCTTCTCTATGCGTTTAAAAACGAGGAGTGAGCAGTGGACTGAGCCGTTGGTTGCAATTTGCAACCTCACCACTGGATGCCGCCAAAATTTACACACTGCACCTTTAAAATAAATTGACTTCCAGTGCAGTGGCATTTTTGAAACACTGCTCCGTTGCTGTAGTGATATTGATATTACAGATATACTTCATATACAACCATATCTCTTGTCCCACCAGGCAGTCCACCCGCCACGGGCACAGGTACGCTTATAATAACTCTGGAGGACGAGAACGACAACGCGCCCTACATCTTTCCTTCAGTGGTCCGCGTGTGCGAGGACACTAAAGACATGAACGTGGTGGTGATCGGTGGACGAGACAAGGACATTTATCCTAATACAGATCCTTTCAAGATCGAGCTTGGCAAACAGCCAGGGTTGGAGAAAACATGGAAGGTCTCCAGGATCAATGGTAAGTTAATTCACAGATAGCATTGAAACAGACATGCACTCGTGGTAGACATATGCCACCTATATATAAGGCCTGTTTAGGCATCAGGTTGATACATTTATAGTTAAACAACCGGATTAGCGTTATGATTAAAGACCAGACCTTATTCATGACTACTTTACGTAAATATAGCTTTTTGACAAGAGTAATAGGAAAAACTGTTGAAAAGACCAGTAAAGGTGGTCACTAGAATATTTTGTGTTTTGGATGCTGATATAAACAAGTTCATCCAAAATTGAGTATCTGCTATTATTTGTGATGTGTTTTTTTTTTCATGGAACAGCATGACAATTCTCATCCAAGCTGCTCTGTTGAGCAGGGTCAGGTGTGATGTATATGTTGGTGTGATACTGAGAGCTGGGGGATTGGTTTGATATCACAAACAGTGGGTGTCTATCATTAGATTTCACTCCAAATAGCTATGTGTATTTTGGGTTTATCTTAGCAGACTCTCGATTACCCATCTCTCCTGAGGGGTCTACCTTCAAATATAGAAAGCCTGTGAATCTTCAGACTTCTGTCAGCTATTTGAAAAGAGAATCAGTGGCAGATGCTGTGATGCAGAGCAGAGAAAGAGACTGATGAGGTGACTTTAAAGGAGCAGTTCTCCCAAAAATGAAAATTTGGTTATAATTAGCCTCGTCTTTTTCACAGACTTTCTTCTGTTGAAGAAACAAAAAGTTTCCTTTATCATGAAAGTTAAGAGGGCCTGGTGATAATTTCTAACAGTTTCATTTTGTTCCTCGAGGAGAGCGATTTTGTGGTTTCAGAAGAATTGCAATTTAATGTAACACATGAACCATAAGCCTATGTTTGTTTGCTATTATGGTATATATGCTTTTATGGTAAATTTTTGTTATTTGTGACCCTGTCTGTGAAATCCAGTCTTATCAAGTCATTTAATCCGGAGCATCAAAGTTTGATTTCAATCATTGTTTTCACATTGATTTTCATCTTTGACATGACTTTACTCATTCAATATATCAATGAAAATATCAATGTTATTATCAGTGGTGGCTCGTGAATGTTCATCTGAGGGGCGCAAATTCAAAATAAGTGTTCGGAGTGTCATGTGTGTTGCTTGTGTTTTCAAAATATGTGTTCTGCGTGTCGAGTGATCCTATGTGCATCACGTGTTTTGTCAAAATAAGAGCCTGCTGCACATGCTTCAAAACCGTTTATGATAAAAGAGACGCTCACATTCACAAAGTACATGCACATATTTTTAAATTACGAACCACACACTTGATGGGCTACATACTGTACATGTTGTGTCGAACTTCGCATCGAGCGCCCTCGAAAAAAGGATGCACCGGCCGCCACTGGTTATTACTTTTATAAAATGTTTTTTAAATAATTACTCTACTGTTTATTAAAAATCCTGATAATTTACTCACCCCCACATCATCCAAGATGTTATGTCTTTTTTTGTTCAGTCGAGAAGAAATTGAAGAAGTTTACTGAAGAAGTTTTTTGAGGAAAACATTAGAGGATTTTTCTTCATATAATGGACTTTAATGGACCTCAACAGTTTACAGTTTCAATGCAGTTTATACATAAGGGTCTAATCCAGCGAAACTATCATCATTTTCACACAAAAAAAATGAAAATAAGTACTTTTTAACCACAACTTCTCATTTTGCACTAGCTGTTTGATGCACCAGTGCGACCTTAAGTATTACGTAATCACGTCGAAATCCTGGAATGTTTTCCTCAAAAAACTTTCTTCTTGACTGAACAAAGAAGGACATCTTGGATGACATGATCAAAAATGATTTATGAAAGTGGAATATTCCTTTAAACAGTAAAAAAATAACTTTACCTAGGTTTTTACTGATTGAGTCACATTTTGGAACATGACAACCCCAGTCACTTATTCAGAATCATGATAAAATACGGAGGCTAGGATGCCATTTAACAGTCCTTCCAGAAAAACGCAGAGGGCAAAAATCCTTGATCTTGCGATGGAATATGCAGGAGATTTATGCAATTTTATGCAATGAAATTGGCGGAACTGTCAAAATTGCGGGAACTTGCAAAAACTGTGTAAACTTGCAAAAACTGTTTGCAGCCTTTGGAGCTTTTCATTGATGTTCACATTGCGTAATTACGTCACTTCCTAACATTCCCATGACAACAGGGGACATGGCTGTGCATGTGTGAAGTAAATGCAACATTTTTCAACTTTCTGCTAAGATATATATGATCTTTTGCTATGAAAATGCGGGGATTATGAAATCATGCAAGCCCCGCATATTTTGCGAGCAAAAATTTGCAATTTAAAAAATATGCGGACTTTGACTGATTATGCATTGAATCATCATTTCTGGAGGGACTGATTTATGACCACGTTTTTATGATATAGGCTTGGAACAGCATAAATGTTTTTGCCTGAACTGTTTCTTTAAAGCCAAGAGGAAGTTTTAACATCTTCGGCCAGACATAAACGAACCTTTTGTGGTATCTTCTGCAGGCACCCACTCGCAGATCATGTTGCTGCACAATCTTAAAAAGGCCAACTACAACCTGCCTCTGGTTCTGACCGACTCTGGCATCCCTCCTATATCCAACAACACAGATCTTAAAGTTCAAGTGTGCACTTGTAAGAAGAACAGAATGGACTGCAGCGGTACCGGCTGGGTCCAATCAAACCTATCGCTGCTGCTCGGCCTAGTTTTGCTCTCCATCCTCTGTGAGTATATCCAACACTTATTCACTCACCCTTATCGAAATGCTGAAAAGTTTCAGGTGATTTGCTTAAACAGCAAGTTTTAAAATGTGAGATGCTACATATTTCATGCCTTCTAATAAAGTGCAAATAAATATTGCAAGTGTTCCAGAGCCGCGATTCTGCCCGACAGCAAAAATATACGGAAACTTTAAAACTCAGCAGAGTTTTCTACAAAAGCCATTAACTTTCTTAATCCTTAAACTCGCAGCAGCACATCTGAGCAGACGTTGCATGGCTTCTCCGGGCAGCTTTTAAAGTGTTTTCAACCTATTTAGATTCAGGTGGTTGTAGAGTCCATTTTAGAGTCGCTTTCATTTATTCAGTGTTTATGTGCCACATTATTGAGGCCTAAAGGCCAAATAAGTTTCTCTGTGGTGTGGCAACTAAATGTAAATTTTGTGTGGAATCCATGAGACAACTCAGAGAATGGCTGCAGCTTTTACAGTCTTTAAATATTGATTGAGAATTGTAGTCATATAAAATATCTATGCGCCATCTTGAGTTTTATATTTAAGACCTGCTCCAATTTGTCAGTTAACCCCGTTTTTTTTTTTAGGCTACTTAGTCTTTTAAAAGTTGCTTTAATCCAAAGGCTGCGCTCCAGTCAACAGGGGAAGTCTGCAGTTTTGATCCCAACTTGGAAAGCTGCAATAGATTTATCAACCCTTGCAAAAACAAACATACAGCATTTTGTGTAGATTTTCTGAAGATTTTCTAAAGATAAAATGGCAAATAGTACATAAGAAATAAATGTAGTAAGCGTTACACTCATAATTTTGATTTTGACATTAAATAATGTCATTATATAAATTTTTTATTAAGGTTTCACTTCAAAAATATTTGAAAATTCTTGAATCAAGGGGGCCTATTTTAATGATCTAAGCGCATGGTCTAAAGCAGTGGTTTTCAAACTGGGGGCCGCGAGATGGTGCCTGGGGGCCCCAATTTAATGACATTTTTTGAAATACATTAATTTATCATGAATTCTGTGTAATTAAACCTAAAAAAATAAGGCTACTAACCAAAAGCACTACTTTCTCAAAAGCACTAGTCTCAGCTCTCAACCCCTTTGAAAGCCAGTTGCGCTTCCCTATTTAGATGGCGGAAGAAGACCACTAGTTTAAGTTCGATGTTAAAACATTTCATTGTTTTTTTTTTTATTTAATTGCTGTAAATGTATGGATAGCCTACATGATGTGTAATCTCAAAGAATAATTTACAAATATGCCACTGTAAAAATACTTTATTTGTAGCAAACAGAAGAAAAAAGTATTTACAAACTCATGGAGACGTTTCAGCACTCGGACAGTGCCGTGAGTGTTTTAAAAAGCATTTCATAAAAAAGGTTCTCAAATCATATTCACAGATACAAAGTTATCATATATAAAAATAGATGCAATATTTGCATTTGTTTAAAGCAAAACATTATTAATCTGCCAATGGCATTTTCCCTAAAATTTTCTTGAATTAAGTGTTTAAGAAAAAAGTTACAGAAAGGCAAAGCCAATCATAGCCATGAGTTACAGGTGTGTTTATGCTAAAAAATTGCGGGAACTTGCAAAAACTGTTTGCAGCTTTTCAATGATGTTCACGTCACATAATCACGCCACTTCATAATGTTCCCATGGCAACAGGAGACATGGCTGTGCTTGTGTGAAGTAAATGCAAAATTTTTCCTCTTTCTGCTAAATTATATGTGATTTTTGGTACGAAAATGTGGGGATTAAGAAATCATGAAATATTTTGCGCATGGAAATCTGCAATTTATGCTGTGAAAGTGCCGCATATTTGAAAAAGTGCGCCCCCGCATAAATATGCAGACTTTGCATAATCGCGTTTTTCTGGAGTGACTGAAATTTCTCCTGCTAAATAAGAAATTGATACAGATAAAGAATATGATTTTTATCCATTGCCCATTTGTCCGGTAACATGAGTTTATCAATGTTGCTCCTTTTAGCTCTCTATTAATGCTAATGAGAAACTCTCTGTATACCTTACTGTCAAGTGTGGCAGGAATTTGGCGTTTCTCCCAGAAGCCTTTTTATCAACCTATATCTGTTTACTGTGGTAAAGCCTCTAACTGCATTAAGAGTTGATTCATATCAGACTGGATTAACAAAACGAAAGAGGTAGTGTTATGGTCACAAGAGAGACATAGAAGCATTTGAAATAATATGCAAAGATTAAAGGCCAATTTACAACAAGTATTAAACATCTCTTGTACCCTTCTGTGTATGTGTGCATGTATGTGCGTGCGTGCGTGTGTCTGTTATGTTTTCGTCCCATAGTTAATCTCCCATCCAAACCTGCACACGGTCCCTTGGCGACTGTTTCCCTCAGCAATAACATTAATAATTCACTCCTTCAGTGAGGGTGGAACATAATGGAGCTTTTTACAGCCATTCTTAAATGGAAAAAGGGAGAAAAATAAATCTGAGATTTCCAGCTTCCCTTTCTTTATTCAGAAGTGATGTGTTCTGCTCAGATATG
This sequence comes from Paramisgurnus dabryanus, assembly GCF_030506205.2. Taxonomy (NCBI): domain Eukaryota; kingdom Metazoa; phylum Chordata; class Actinopteri; order Cypriniformes; family Cobitidae; genus Paramisgurnus; species Paramisgurnus dabryanus. The sequence continues at coordinate 27,968,302 of NC_133345.1, read as the reverse complement.
CATGTGTGGAGCTTTGCAATGACTGAGATGCCCACCCGAAGCCCAGTTTGTTTAGATGTCACAGTGGATTCAGTGAGGTCTGTGTGAATCATATGTCGTCAGATCATCTCTAGAGTTTTCACTCGTTCTCTGCTCATTACTCTGTTTGTGTTATACGTATCTCTGCATATATTAGCATTCATCTCCTCATCGCTTTGCCACTCTCTTTTCACAATTTTGGCTTCACATCCTATATTTTGAAAGGATTTGTTTAAAACAGGGTTAATAAGTCAGAATGCATAAAAATAGCTTTAAACCCCACCCCCCAAAACAAAAAGGTTCTTCAGATGTCTATATAGAACCATACAGCCAAATATGGTTCTTCTATGGCACCTTTATTTTTAAATGTGCTTGTGTGTATTTGCTACATCAGTAGCATAGTTTAAAAAGCATGCACACGTGTTAAAACCCCATGTGAAATGATGGAGCACAGGCACGAAGGTCCCTGCAGCATCAGGACCGGCACAGCACAACACACACGCTAATGACTCCTGCAAGAACGCATTTCACCGTCGCGGTCAGGAGAGGCCGTGCCACACTCTGATTGAGTGGGAGAGAGAGAGTGTCTGACTTCAATTTCCTTATCACCTTAATGAACCCTGACCCTTAGTGAGAGAGAGCTGGTGAGCACAGATAGATAAGAGCAGGAGCTCAGTAGAATACTGTCTGTAAGATTAGACAGCCCTCTTCATCTGTCCGCTCTACAGGAGACACGTACCCACAATGTCATTACTGTTAGGCTTCAATGTTCTGTGTCAAGATGAACATTTAATTTCTTTAGGAGTAGTTGGCATGAAATGCTTTCGGAAAGTAAGGATGCTGTATTTTACCTGAATCTATTTTGAACAGCATTTTTCTACAGAAACAATAATGAACTAGTGAATGAAAGTCACCTAAAAAAACTTAGCATTACATTATATTTACACATGGTTTGATTATTTTATCAGGGACTATTTTTCCAGCAGATTTTAGAAAATATTTCTTCATGAAATTTGTGTTGATACATATTTTTTGCTATAATATTTGCGTTGTGTGGTAACCGTTCTATAAAAGCTAAAGGGTACTCGAGGCTGGTGCTGTATTGTGAATACAGCTTCACGTTGTGCCTAACAACACTCTTCAGCTTTGATTTAATCAATGGTACAGCACAGCCTCTTATATCTCTTACACACATTATATTCATAAACCTACAGCAGTTTTTAAACATTGCAGGTACATTGACCCTACCACCCAGACTCTTAACCAACCCAGTCACAATGAAATTTAAATGTACATTTTTTTGATGGAATATTTTGGGATTTTTTAATGAATGACCTCTGTGAGCTTCATTATTTAAAAAAATTAATCTCCTCCTCTCCTCGAAATGATTTCTCGACGGACAAAATCAAATTTTTTCTCAAATTTTTAAGCTGTTTTACTTGGATATTACACGATGGGGAAAAATGTTTACACTTTACTTGAAGGGGTGTTCATGACATGACACATTCATATTCATGACATGACCTAAGCATGTCATAAACATAAAGGAGATTTTATGCACATTTATGACAACTGTCATTAAGTGTCATTTGTTCAATTATGCCATTTTTAATGCAAAGATGACATTGTTTGAATTGTCTTTGTTATGGCAACTTGACACAAACCAATACATCATAACTTGTCATAAATCTGTAATAAACATGACATAGCAGAATAATTATCAAACTTAAGAAACTAACTAGCTTTATGGGTCATTTAAATGTCATTAAGTGTTAATATTATATGACAAATAATTTTAAATACCTTAACAAAATGCAACAGACACGTCAAAATATTATACTTAACTTTATGTATGTGCACAATACATAAAAAACTGACAACAGAAATTGTTCTTCCTCAAACAGAAGGTACTGAAATTTTCTGACATAGAAGAAAAAACGAACGAAACATTTAATTAATTTAATGCAATGAACAGTTTTTCCAGCGATATGGACCCAATGCTGCATGGCTTAACACATTATTGTATTGTTTTCATTTAATTTTAGGTTTCTCTGTCTCCAAATGCAATAAAATATAATTTTATCAATTTTAATTATTATTATCTTTATTGTTATTATTATTATTATTTAATGATTTATTTTATTTATTGAACACATTTAGTAAACTTAAAAAAACATTATGAACTTAAGAATATGCATTGCGCTGTTATAAAATTATTTGACAGAGTATTAACACTTAATGACATTTTAATGACAAATTATATTTGTAGCACTGTAGCTGAGGTCAAGAAAAATATTCATGACGCTGTTATAAAACTATATTACAGAGTTTTAACACCTAATGACATTTTAATGACAAATTATATTTGTATCACTGGTAAAAAGTGGTCAGTTATGTTGTCTTGGTAATGTCAAGTTGTCATGATAAGTTATAATGTATTGGTTAATTGTCAAGTTGTCATAACAAAGACATCTCAAACAATGTCATCTTTACATTAAAAATGACATAATTGAGAGAATGACACTTAATGACAGTTGTCATAAACTTGCCTAAATTTGCCTTCATGTTCATGACTCATGTCATGATTATGAAGGGGTCATGTCAGTCTTATGAACACCCCTTCAAGTAAAGTGTTACCAATAAGACAATCTTCAGTTTTATGCCGTCTTTAAACAATAAAAAGAAAGTTGAGTGCATGTGTTTGTTTTCTAGTTGCATTTTAATGATTATTATGAATTCAGTCACTAATGACATACCAGTGCTGGTATAATAAGTAGCATATTTAAGAGTTACTTTTTCTACAAAGCTTGAAAATATTGCCCAAATAAAGAAAAAATGCATCTAAATAATTTACTTACTGTTTTGCTGTTTTAGACCTATGACTTTCACTGAGTCAGTGAACCGGTTTTTGAGTTTCCAGCTCACTGGAGAGGAAGATTATAAGTAAATAATTTCACAGATTTTGGTCTATTTCACACAATGGCCTAAGAAGACTTTCCTCAAAAAATTTCCTCTATTGCATTGCAAGAAAAAAACTCAAAGGGTGCAAAACAAAAGACACAAGTCTGACATAAATGGTTTTAACATTATTTGAATATTATACCACTGCTGACTTGTTAAAGTTGTGGATGAAAAGTGTTGCGTGTGCTTTACAAGTATTTTTAGCGTGCATGTCTCTAACCTTCTGCACCACAGACAGAAAAATCCATACTCTCTGTTCTTCCTCCATTCACACGGATGAAGGACTGTGACAGACGTGCTTTTGTGGCCCCTTAAATAATGTATGGTAGCCTTTGGGAAACACTCAAACAGATCCTCTGTGAATCTGCACAAGTTCGGCTTTCTTTAGACCCCGATTAAAGTTGTTAAATCCTGCACCAAATGCCGCAGCTTTCCTAAGGGTGCGCCACTCATTCTTAAACAGTGCCATGGGCACGGCTGGCACATTTTCAGACACGCTCATTAATCTCAACACCTTCAGTCCCAAAGGAGCCATTGTTAACGTTTTTGATGACGGTTTGCTAAACGTGCTGATTTGCCCGTTGACTCCATCGATTTTGTTTGTCCTTGGAAAATGTGGTGCCATTGGATTGGTGTATCTGATTACATTAACTGTAATGGACCTGTAAAAAAACAAGGCAGGATTGTGAAATGTCAAGAGAACATGAAACTATCTCTTACACTCTTACAAAGGCTTTGATGTCGCGGTTGAGCCCTAAATCGGGGCATGGAGGATAAAGTTACATACAGATGCTCAAAGGAGGATTGGTCAAACTATGCCATGATGATTATACCGCCACCTGTAGGTGTGTTTGCAAACTGCACTTTTTGATAGAAAACAAAACACATAACTTTTTAAATATCCTAATTGTTTCTTAGGTTACATTGCGACAAAGTTGTCTAAGTAGCCTGCTTGTCAGTAGTAAACTAACATCTGTGTTCTGTTTACTGTACTGTTACTGTATGTCAATAGTTGTTTCTAAAACATCTTACAAGCTTACTTAGTGAAACATAAGATACATAATTGAGTCCTCGGTTATGAATAATTTAAATCTTCGAAGCTGTGAAATGACAGCCTCTGAGCAATCAGATTTTCATCTGGCTTCTCCCTTTGTAGTGCAGTTTGCAGAATCGATTTCATCTAAAATAAGCAATAGGATGCTGAGGCTTTTGGTGTCAAACCTTATGCATAAAGTCTGTGCATTAGATGCTATAATGAATAAAAAATGAGAAATCATGGTACATTTGCTGGTTAGAAATTGCAGACTCTCGCATTTTTGCAAAAAAATTCCCTACATTTTTTAAAATAATGTAACACTGTCTGTGAAATCCTGAAGTTTCGTAATTAAATTATTTAATAATAAAGATATCAAGCTTATTGAATAAAGTAAATCACAAAAATCATGTTTTTATAGATAGAGTCTTATACCAACGTACTGTGCTGTTGACAAACTATTGACATCTTATTCTCACATATGGAAAGCTTCAATTGGCTCTTTCCCCTGCTGATAACAGAAGCGGTTCAAACTGTAAGTAGGTGAATTCAAAATGTCAATCATAGTTATAGTTAATAATTACAGTAATTGAAAATTACTCATGAGACAGCGGCGTTGAGTCTGTTCCTAGCATGATATTTTTGGTTCAAATGAAGAGCGGCATAATTCTCGGCAGACCTCTGAAAAGTCTCTGTAATCTGATGAAAGATGCCCAAAATGGTTGAAATGTAGTTAATTCACAAACAGAGAAATAAGGCTGAGCACTGTCCACCAAACAGCTAACTTACTGAAGTTGAAATCCCTTTTTCTGCCAAGATGGGCGTTTTTTCCGTTTAATCCACTCTGGGTCCTGATGTGGCCGGTCTCGAGGGAAAGATAAATTTCCATAGCATCGACCTGTTATTTTTTAGCTCTCCTACCCGCTTGTTTTTTTTTTTTTTTTTTTGACATGCTGTCTATAGTGCACCTAGAAGATAAAGCATTACCTTTTCCTGCTAATTAATTTAAGGCATGAAATATAAGTTGTCTCAAGCCATACAAGTTTTGCATGTCATGACATTGCATTCTGTGTCAGAATGTGTTATACTGTAATGAAACACAAGTACGTGTGTTTTCACACTGATTTCAATCTTTGACATGACCTTACTTATTTTATGTAGAAAACAATAAATCACAAAAAAATACTAGCTGGGTTTTCACAGACAGGGTCACATGCAGGTTAGTCGCCTGAACACGTTGGGTGTAATGGCACAGGGTTTTGCATTTTCATGTAGGTTTGTTGTTGCGGTTTCATTTTTGTACCTGCACTGATTATGTTTCTGACATTTTGAGGATTCATTTTCAACATGATCTCACAAAGTTCCGTGTTATAGTCACAGAATGTTTTGCTCATTTATCCGTGTCAATGTCACGGATCTCCGCATTTTTCTGTGTCTGTTCCACAGACTTTCTTTTCCGTGTCAGTTTCACGTATTGGTTACTCAATCGTTTTCCTATTTTTAAACTATTTTCACGTGGGTTTGGGGTTAGATTTGGGGTTTGGGTCACTTTAAAGGTGCAGTCCGTAGATTTTTGAGGCATCTAGCAGTGAGATTGTGAATTGCAACCAATGGCTCAGTCAACCGTTCACCGCAACGCATAGAGAAGCTATGGTAGCCACCACAGGACAAAGATACAGTAGTGACAAAACGCGCTTCATAGAGCAGTTTGTCCATTTAAGGCTACTGTAGAAGCATGGCGACGCAAAATGGCGACTTCCACCTACATACCGGTGTATGTAGATAAAAACGTCTCATTCTAAGGTAATAAACACATAACAGTTCATTATGTAAGGTCTTTATACACCACTGATAATAAAGTTATGTATATTATATTGCATTTTTGTCATTAGATTCTTCTAAAAGTTACACAGTGCACCTAGGCCTGTCGCGATAAACGATAAATCGATTAATCGCACGGTAAATAAAATGAGCTCGATCATTTTTTTCGGCCGCAATAATTCACATTTGCATGCTTGTTTGTTTTCCTTGTCTCTCTCTCTCTCTCTCTCTCTACCAAAGAGACTGGATGACCGCTCCGTGCAACGAGTGACAAGGAGTGAACCCTCGTCAGTCATTTGTCAGTCGCATGATCTGTGTGGGGAGGGGGGACTCCTGGTGTAGCCTATCACAGTAGGAGTACTGAGGAGGATGAGCGCCGCGTGAGAAGTGTAGCAGGAGAAAACACTAGTTGAGACGAGAGTTGGAGAAAAAGATGGATTTACTAGAGGCTGTTTACACTTGTCATTAACATGCGTTTTTATCGATCGGATCACAATGTTTTACGTCTTTTCTGACTTTTCTGACACAAGGTGAACAGTGCTATTTTTAGCCTTTCATTGAAAAACTAAAGCGGGTGATCTCCGCAGTTTCATTTTGCAAGCGTGTGAAAGTTGCGCGATCTTATTTCAGAGAAAATTCAGAGAAAGCTCTAACATATACATGTAGAAAATACTGTGCAGCATGTTTACTTGCTTAACAAGCAGTGGACATAATATTAGTTTGCGTCCATATAAACTCATAATTACTCCCGCTGGCGTTTAAATGACAGTGGAGAGACTCAGTCTCGACAGATCACCCCCTCACAGTATTCAGCACAGAAGCGGTCGAAAGTGGACAAAAGAGACGGATTTAAATACCAGGTGTAAACGTGATAGGTCTCTCTCGTCCACTTGTGATCTGATCAAAAACACATCTTAATACCAAGTGTAAACAGCCAAGTTTCAAAACCAAACTCTACAGCTGCAGTGTTGGAGTACTTTGGATTTAAACCTAATGACCGAGGTGAACCACTAAACCTGAACGAGCCGTTATGTCGCATTTGTGGTAAAAACGTAGCAGTTTGTAGTGGCAACATGACAAACATGCATATGCACCTAAAACGCAATCATCCTGTTATTTTGTTCATTTCTTGTGGATATTTAAAATGTCTTCCAGTTCCAGTATTACTTATTGTTTAGAAATAAAAGTTTATAGATCTTTGAAAAGGTGTATCTGCATTATTATAATGGCCCCGGAGCATCAATGTTATCGTCTATCGCGATAAATTCTGAGGCAATTTATCGTCTAGCAAAATTTGTTATCGCGACAGGCCTAAGTGCACCTTTAACTATTGTTTTATACTATTTTTTCCGGACTTTTAAACAATTGTCCCCTGATGTTAGGGTTAGAGTTGGGTTTGGGTTAGGATGTCATTTTATGTTACAGAAAGTCGTTCTAACCCCAAACCCACGCAAAATGGTAAGGAAATAGGAAAAACAATTGAGTAACCAATACGTGAAACTGACATGGAAAAGAAAGTCTGTGGTACAGACACGGAAAAATGTGGAGATCCGTGACAATGACACAAATATTCTGTGACTATAATGCTGCGTTTACACCAACCGCGGTAGAGGCGTGAAGCGCAAGTGATTTCAATGTTAAGTCAATGTGAAGACGCGTTGACGCGCGTCAGGAGGTCCCACGGCGTGCAAGAGGCGTTCGGCATGGCGCGAAAGACGCGTTTCCACTTCAAGCGCGAAAGGCGCAAATTGAGCGGTTCACGCAAATTTGCGGCTGACGCCCGAGTTGGAAAATTTGAACTTTGGCAGAATTTCGCGCTGCGTTAACGAATCAGGAGCCTGCTTGCTGCTGTGGTTGCAGCCCACCATTCAACCAACGCTTGATATTGTCCATAAGCAGTCACCCGGAGCTATACGACACAAGTTCTTATTTCTATAGAGGAGACAGGAATAAAAAGGACCTCGCTTGGAAGAGTGTCAGTGAGGACATTGGGCAACCTGGTAATTGTAATACACATTTAACTTTTGAGTCCCGTGACGTTTATCGACTCGCACCGTTTATCTTCCCCCTATAGTAAGGTTACCAAATACAAACTGGTAACTCTCTTGATAAATGCACAATCAACATCAGTCATCTTGCAAACAGACAACCGCATAGCACTTGCCCCTCCCACAAGAAGCAAAGTTTGCCTCTGACGCGCGTCAAATGCTTGCTTTTTCCGCGCGTCTACTCCGCTCTACACGCGCGAATGCATCCAAATTGTTCAAGCTGCAAACCACGCGCGGTAGACGCCATTTTGACCCCCGAAACGTGGTTGGTGTAAACTTTGCATAACAAGGAAATTCATGAGATCAGGTTGTTAATTTTATATGAACACATGAAAAACTATACTATAGGATACTATAGTATAAAGCAGGGGTGGGCATTCCTGGTCCGTAAGGGCCACTTTCTAGCAAAGTTTAGCTCCAACCCTAATGAAACACACCTGAAAATCCTAATCAAAGGCTGTAGAATTACTTGGAAATGACATTCAGGTGTGTTTGATTAGGGTTGGAGCTAAACTTTGCAGGACTGTGGCTCTCCAGGACCAGGAATGCCCACCCCTGGTATAAAGTATAGTATTTACTATAGTAAAATTCCTAAATACAGTGTTTTGAACCGTATTATTGTAAATACTATAGTATACTGTACTATAACATTTTCATGTGGGTTTGTACTCAGATTTGTGAGAATGTGTGATATCTACCATAAACGGGTTCAATGATTTGCATAGTGAGGCTTTGGAGCAGCAATAAATTGGAGTTACGTAATGTTTAGAGAATGGATGAGTGTACTTAAGTTTTTAATTATGTCTCTGGTCCATTAAATCTGTGTAGCTTGAAGTTATTAGAGGTTTTATCGAGCTGGTGTCGTGGCTCTAAACCTGAAACCCATAACTAGTAACTTTTCTCTCTTGACTGATGGAAAGACAAATTGAGTTTGGGAATGAGGAGGGTTGAGGAGGTGATGGGTACAGCTCGGGGGCACGTGTGTTATTGTGCTCGCCTCAACTCCAGCTGACTGCTGCCACAACTACTTTCCTCCAATCAGGGTGATGATAATTAGATCAAACAATGCTCCATCTTACCCACTCCACTGCGGTTTCCCTCAACACATATATATTTGGAGATCTGTGTTTCCCCAGTATTTGCAAAAATGTGTATACGCTATGTGCAGATGATAGTAAATATGTTTACAGGCTCCTGACATTATTGCATCTGAAAGTGGTATTCTGGTGTATCCGACTCTCCTAAAGGGGAAGATTTACCTGCCTTGTTTTGAGGTCTCTGTAAATGAATGAGAGGAGGACTGCGGTCTTGTACTGTAATTCGCAAAAACAGTTTGTGCCGTCTACGATCTTAAGTGCAGTTCGAGTCTCATTTTTCTCTTCTATTGCCATTTATGACCAAGCAATACAAATGTGTCTAGTGGAAAGAAACAAAGCACAAAAAATGGAAAAATCAATAGTCCCACCCATTTAATATCGTCTCGCATCGGATCTGGCACTGTTCGATCGCTTTAGACTACAGTTTTGCGGGCCAATTACTTTCACTCAAGTCTTTCGAAATTACACCTTGCATTTTTCAAAACTACATTTTAATCGAATTTCATGTTGATTGTGGCGAGAAGTTGAGCAAGAAAAGAAAATGAGGTAGAGCAGTTGCTTTACCTTTAAAATTTCTCAGTAGGATCATTAATGTTGTGTTACCGATTGGTTTCATTTTTCAGTATCATACTTGCTTTTCTTGCAAATAGTTTCTTACTGCATAGGTTCTATTAAAGCCACAATATGTAGGATTTTTATAATAAAATATCTTAAAAACATTTGCACAGTGTGATATATTTCATGGAGTTGTGTACTTACATTATCCAAAAAGTTCCCAATGATTTGTGAATTCTGAAAAAACCCTATTTTAAATATTTCTCCCTTGTCTCCCTTGTAATTGTCGCCCTTTTAGTGATTTAATATATGTGCCATCCTCCATTTCTGGTTGTAGAAGCTATGGGAACACAAGTGGACAAGTGTTGGTTATACAGCATCTAACACGTAGCTATTGTGCATCACAGCTAACTCATTACCAGGGGCATTGCTAGACATAAAGCTGTATTGGGGAACATGCCCCCATTAACTTTTTCTATCACTTAAAAGCGTGCTGCGTGCAGAAATGTGCAGCACAATGCTTGCTTCCCACTATGCCTCCACTGCAACAAATACTGGGAAATGAAACATGTGTGGCTATGCATTTAAAATTCTGATGTTCTCAGCCATATAGTTACTGCCAAATGTTTTTGTCACTTAACTAGTGATTTCATTTCTGAAAGATTATGCTGTTCTTAATTACGTACCATCACCTGGGCTTTTTGGGTTGCCAGATCTGCGTAACAAAACCCGCCCATTGGTCATTAAAAACTATCCCAAAAATGAACAATTAATAAACAAAATCCTTCCATCTTTAACCCACTGAAAAAATCAACTCACGAAAACAGTTTAAAAGTACAGTAACCCATTTCTTAACTCAGCCTGAAGGCCGCAGACCTGGCAACAGCTGGCACGCAGACATTGATTTTTCCGTCAGTGTTTGTGTTCTCGGTTAAAGTGTTTTGATAAAGTGAATTGGGTTACTATTATGTTGCAATACATACAGATTATATGTTTTTTGGGGCACAGCAGATTTACAAAGGGGCAACACTCCTGTACATTACAATGACAAAAAACAATGCGAACAAACGTGCAAGTAAAATATAACTCATTACCTTATCTGTGAATATGATTAGCGTATTTCATACGCGTCTGGATGGTGAAACAACATCTCCCACCGCTCTACTCTTTTTCATAACGTCATTAAAGGCAGGGTGAGTGCATGATCTCTGAAAGCCAATGTTGATATTATGAAATCACCTAAACAAACACACCCCTACCCCAATAGAATCTGGACTTTTATTTGATAGACACGCCCAGCATATACGCAACCCAGGCAACGATGTCAATAAGTAGACACGCCCCTTACTGCTGATTGGATACAAGTGTGTTTTGGTACTGGGCCTGACTACCAAAGTGTTTTTCAAAAATCGTGCACCCCTCCTTAAAGCTTTGCCTTTTTTATTGTGTAATAGCAACCTCTAGTGGTTAAAATCCTACATATTGTGCCTTTAAGTGATCGAAAGCTTTGCTCAGACAATCTCATTGTAGTGTTTGTGGTATAAACAGCTTGGGAAATCATTGCAAACCCAATGCACTGTCAGAAAAAATTGTCAAAAGTTGTCCCTAAAGTACACCTTGCACATAAAAAGTTTATAATAGTATCTCACATATTAGTACCAAATGTATGCATGTCTGTACATAAATGATACATATTAGGATATTTGTAGAGGCAATACCCCAGCGACAGATTGAGACCATTTTCTATTTCAAACTTTTTGGTTTAAAATCCAATTAAAATAAAATGTTGAAAATGATGTTTATTATTTTACCGTCAGATCAGATATTTGTGTCATGGACGTGAGACAAATCAGAATTTCTCAATTTCAGATATCTGCTTTGTATTGAATTGTTAATAACTTAACGTGAGCTGTGTCTACTGTTTGTATCTCCAGGTGCTGTGTATTAAGCTTAACTCACTACGATGGCAACCAATATTAATGTACCAAAAACTACACTGTTTAAACAAATGGATCCAATAACATGACATTGTGTACACTCAATTCCAAATATTGAGTTTGAAAACCAAATCAGACTTATTTGCGGCATGAGCAGAGACTCAAAATGTTTAATAGATGAAGCTTCACTATTTTCACTTTCCCTCTTTTCTCTTTTTCTCAGGCTTGTAAATTCTGCTGATTCGTACTGTAGTCCTTTTGCAACACTGAAGAAAATCGTCTTCTCTTCTCTACACAAAAACCAGGCTAAGGAGAGAGAAAACACACTCTCCCGAAAGACACCTTGCACCCTCGGCTCCACTCATGTCAGCTCTCCCCTGGGCTTTTGTTATTTCTCTATTTCCAACCGGTCACTTCATCCCCACGCCTCCGGGAACTCTTCTTCTTTCTCTCCCTCCTCAATTTCTCTGCACTTTCCCTTCATACCTCTGGAAAAGATAATGGATGCGACCACCTGATGAATTTTCTCACTAAAAAAAGGGATATATTGGATGGGGACAAAGCGATTGGACATTTCGATGTACTTTAGTTTCCTCTGGTTAAAGACTACTGTATTTGATCTTGTTTACTAATGTAAGGGATGGACACGAGGCCTCTTTAGTCTGCAGTGGTTGTGTTTTCTTAGGGCAGGGTGGTAGCCAGAAGCCTTCAAAGTCTAAAAAAAAAGTCTGTTGAGTCCTTATTTTTGTTTTCGGTTTGATTGCATTAGTTGTTATGGAGTGGAACACAATATCTCTTTATAGTAATGTGTGAAATAGTGGGAGGGAAATGTACACTATATATATTTTATTTTTTACCAATGTACAAATATATTAATTAAATTATGTACTTTGACCGCTTTTTCTTTAACGACCCCTCACAAAAAAAAGAACTGTATGTTTTTTGCAAATTTTAGGGACTATTTCTAATGCCATTGATGTTTTTTCTTTTTATTTGCGAGCTCTGGTTTTGGAATCTGGAGACCTAAAAGTGAATCTGTTTCGTGATCCTTGTTTCTGGTGGTACGGCATTCGTTTTTTTTCTTTTCCCTTGGGTCAGTCAAAGAGGCCAAGGACAGCAGTTTATTTGCTGGTTTCTTCTTTTTTTCTTTATTTGTGCTTGTAAGAATAAGACAACAAAAAAGAAAGAATGAAAAATATAAAAAACAAAATGCGTGTGTGGATTTGCGTGAAAGACCCCATAGGTTCTGAAAATGCAAAGAAAAAGATGAAGTGGTGAATGAGTTATGTCTGTCTTTTGCACTAATTTAATAAAGCTGTTACTGTACTTCCCACTACTTTAACTTTGTTTGTTTGTTTAAGGTCATTCAGCAGCCAAAAGTTGGACAAACATGATTCATTTATGAAGAGATATGAAATATGATTGTACGCTTACAGTTATAAAAACAGAAAATTCAGTAAATGCAATTGAAAAACATGCATGACAATTGCTGTTTCAGGGCTACAGAATATTCAAGTGCTCTCAGTGACCTTATCCAGTTAAAGACCTTTTATACACACATACAATCCTAGACTAAAAAATGCCTTTCTTGGGCTTGTTATATAAATCAATAATTGGTATGTCTCCTTTTTCCGATCTAATGGCAACATGCACTCAAGTTGGCATTAAAGTGATTATGGTTTATGTTACCCTAGCATGTTTTGAGAATGAAGAGCATCTTGTCTGCTTTAATCAAAACAAGAACGTCTGGGCTATATTGTACAAAGGAGTTAACATGGTCTATATAAAAAATTTATTGGTGACCTAGAAATAAAAGAAATATTTTTAATTCGCTCTACCTCTGTTCAGATTTTCAACATATACATATGTAGTATACACTCTATTACAATCCGTTAGGTTGTAATTTAACCTATGGATTGTTTCTTCCTAAAATGCTTGGTTGTTTTACCCATTGGTGGATCAAATATAAACAAAATTGGTGGGTTAAAAAAAATCCCAGCAATTTTTAAAGCATATTCCACGGTCACACTAAACTTTCAGCATGTGAAAGTTAAATGCAGACCCTTGCGAAACCAGATTTGTCATTCAGCTTCTTTTTTATCTTTCAAAGTAGTTTATACAAGATGGGATTGTGCAAAACCATTGCTATTATATGAAGAGTTTGGTTCCAAAACGCGAAAAACGGCATTTAAAAAAATAGTTACCGCCAAAATCAGTATTGTATCAGGTCATTATTAAAAAGTAAATTCTTAATTTTAGGCAAAATTCAATATCCTCCGTGTTATTCTGTCATCTTCTCTCCCTTTTTTCCCAAAACGCAATAAACGCCAGTCCTCCTCTGCAGAATGCAATAATCCTCTAAACAAATCACAGCGCACTATTCCACGAATTGTAAACAACAATGGCGGAGCTTTGAATACACACAAAATCCTAGTTTTCCTCACATGGCTCCAAAAATGCGACCAAATTTATACAGGTTTGTAACAACATGAGAGTGAGTAAATTATGACAGAATTTTCATTTTTGGGTGAACTATAAATGCAATGGGATCAAAAATTTGGGTGCACCTAACTTTTGTGCTGGTGCACCTAAGTGCAAAAAGTTATTGTAGAGCCCTGCCTCATCTACATTATTTTACTCGAAGTCAACGAAAATCGAGCAGGACCAAATAATTTAACAGCTGGAAAAAAGTTCAGTGTCGACGTCTCAAGGATAACAGCAGCAATGACAGTGTTCCTAATATGTGTATACCACATACAGTATAGTCAACTAAATAAATAAAACATGGCAAAGATTAATGCACATTTATAAAGTTTGTTTCAATAGATTTATAGCATTTTGTGGAAAAAATAATCAGTTTTTATAATAAATCTTTGAAAATAAAATTATGGATTTTAATAATTTAATGTTTTTATAACCTAAAGATGCTATGTGAAAGTTTGTAACAGAAAAAAGTGGTTTTCATCTTGTCACTTTCTTGGTATAGAAAACACGTTTTTACCAAAATTACTCAAAATGGATTTATTGCGTTTTGGAACCAAACTCTTCATATGTTCCTTTATCTTGGATTTCAAAAAATGTCACGTATGCAAAGTGTTGATCTCCTGTCAGTCACATGAGATACGATTTGCAAGACAGAGTTCACCAAACTTACATTTATTCGCAGGAGCTTGTGTTTCCTGTCTGCCGCATTTGCATGCATATAATGGGAAGTCAATGGAATAAAAAGTCAAGTCTGATTGCGGCATTAATCTGCATATACACGAAAAAATAAATCCCACTTTATATAATCTTTTGATACTCTCCGTATTTTATTATACTCACCTAAACAGTGTTTTCATATGAGGTCTAGAAATAATTACTTGATCAGTGTAACTGCTTAAAAAATGTCTTTGTTAAAGGTCAATGTACACCTGCATAATTAATTAGGGTTTAATGAGCTAGCTCAGTTCATTTACTAGTATTGCACTAATTTTGGACTAGAAAAAATGATTTGACCTGTATGGAGTCACTGTGGTAAATCACCTCAGATCAATTCTAGCTAACTTGATTAACCGCGATAATAAATTCATAAACTTCCATTTAACATTTCCTAGGAAATGCCAGCGTGTTAGAAAATGAATGGTGGCATACGTACTCCATAAATTAACTTGTGAGTTTGCTTCTAGTTTTAAAAAGCAATGCTTAAACTTGGAAAAAGAACACCAAAACTTGTTTATAAAACAATTTTTATGTGAATTGCCCAATTTGAGCTCTGAACTATAAGTCTTGATTGTACTTTATTTTGTCTTTTATTGCTGCTACAATAAACAGAATAATGGAGAGGCAGCATTGTAATCATCCTTTCTCCATGCCGAATACTTTACAACCTTCTTGTGATTTTATATTCAGGTTTTTTTGGTCCACATCAATTCTTAATCGCGCTATATAAATACTAGAGCCTTTGTCCTGGCAGAAGTTTGTTATATAAAGTCACACTCTTGTCGGAAAAATCACTCCCTATAAAAGAACAAATGTGTGAGGCGCAGGTGAAGGGGTTGAAATCAATAGGCGATCATGCTTGGCCATTCAGATTAAGGTAATGAAGTGTAATTTGAACATGGATTTGGTTCAGGTTATAAAATATTAATGTACATTGTTGAGTGAAGCCACTGGGGCTGTGATTATGATTTTTTCAGATTACATCTGACTGTGTCAAAAGCAAAAAAAAAAAACAGAATTGGAGTTATTTAACTCTTTCCCCGCATTTTTTTTTAAGTTGCCAGCCAGCGGCAGTATTTTTTATGATTTTCACAATATATTTAATTAAATACTTTTAAGCTATAGGCGAAAAAATAAGTGCACACAATAATTTCGCTATAATTTCGGTTGCCCCTCAAATATTGCACTATTTAAGGTGTTTGTTTGGGTAGATCGTGTCATTTTATATGTTGTTTTCTCATCGTTCTTTTCTATTTTTAAATCATTGTCGCTTGGGGTTAGGGTTAGATTCGGGGTTTGCGTTAGAATGTAATTTTATGCATTGGTTTCTACATGTTTTTCGTTCGTTTTTAAAACTATTCTCGCCTGGAGTTGGGGTTTGGGTTAGGAAGTCGCAGAAAGTGATTCTAACCCAAACCCCAAGCGACAATGGTCAAAAAAAAAGAAAACAACGATGAAAAAACAACATATAAAATTACACGATAAAGAAAGTCGTGCCACAGACACGAACAGCCATTGATAGACATTCGTGCTGGGAAGGACGAAAAAGACATTCATCTCCAGAAACACGAAAAACAGCGAAAATTTGTGTCATCAAAATTTTCGTTACTATAACACGACTTGCCTTGAGACTTGGTTAGATAGACAGATAGATAGATAGATAGATAGATAGATAGATAGATAGATAGATAGATAGATAGATAGATAGATAGATAGATAGATAGATAGATAGATAGATAGATAGATAGATAGATAGTCTGTGTGTGGTAGGCAGGTTATGTTCTGTTTATTCTACACATACTCCATTTATTTGTAGGATAGATGCAGCTTTCATCTGCTAACCCTCTCTCACAGGTGACATCTGGGATTTGTCTCCATAAATTCCGGTGACATCTAAGTCCTCTGAGAATTGCAGGCAAAGTGAAGAAACTAAGTGAGTCGTACACTTCCAGACCCGAACTGCTGTGCTCTCACAACCAGGCTATGGGCAAAAAGAAAACTGAAAGAGAGCAATTGTGAACGTTTAAATTATATTGATCAACGACCAATTTGAATATTTGTCCCACCTCAATGTCAACAGTGGTTACAGCCCTGCAATAAACTTTTATATGGAACTTAAGTATACATCTTTCACATCTTTTTACTTTAATGGTTTTATAATACACACCATCACCGAAATGCTTAAACTCTAAGATGTCATTTGCTATGCAGACAAGTTTGAAGTGCTGGTGGAGAATGATTTATCTGGAGCTGAATGCACATTAACTTGTATTTCCATAATCTTCTAAATGCCGTGGAGTTAAAGCATTAACTTCTTTAGAGCCTTCTGATTGGCTGAACTCTCTGAAAATGATGCCTCTTGTCTAGGGGTCTTTTTAATTTTGTGCACGCTTGAACCATTAATGACTGCTCACATGTAGAGAGTCAATAATGAAGCTTCCAGAGCTGATTTGTGTGCATTTCGACACTGGATCTTGTCCACACATTACATCTAAATGCTCTATAATTTACGGCAAAACTGTGTAAAAGCTTTTAATGTGATCATTCAAGAAAATTGAACTTTTCACAGAGCTCCTTTATAGCACGCAGGTAATGGACAAATATAATCTCCAGTTTGGTTCAAATATACTTGCAATTTTCACAGGTTACAATAACAGTGATTGAGGAAAATTGCTTCCTGTTTGTTGTGCTAATACTGGTGTAGGAACATGCAATCTTTAACTGACTTAAAAGAACGTAAATGCATTATGTAATGGCAGGTAAAAACATTCAAGTTTTATCAAGAACAAACATGACTTGTAAATGTTTACTAATGAGAAACAATTTATAACATAAAACTGAACCAAAACCGTGCTGTTATGTGTGTGTGGTCCCATGGGTGCCACAAGGAAAACGGCTTAATAAATATAGAAATATTGGGTTGTTTTCAATGAATGATTGAATTAAAACCCAACTGGTGCGTATAAACACCTAAAGTCCCCAGTGGCAGCTGGTGACTTCTCTTCCGAGGGTCATAAATTCAAAATATGTGTTTGTTGCGTCATGTGAACTATGTGCATCACGTGTCTTGTCAAAATAAGTGCCTGCTGCACACCAGTGGCGGTTCTAGACAAATTTCACTAGGGGGGCCAAGGAGGGGCCAGTGTTTTACCAGAGGGGCACATAAAAAAATGGCAAGAAATTATATTTAAAGATTATAAGGGTGGTTACAGGAACTAGTTTAAGATAGGACTAGGCCTTAGTTTAATTAGAAAATATAACTAGTTTTAACATACATTATACATTACTTGTGTGCATTTTGAAGCAAAACAAAGCTGTATTTTAAGATATGGCATTGCAAGTTGTTTTCAGTTTGGACAGCTCTTACATTTATTTTAGTCTAGGACTAGTCCCTTTCCGGGAAACTACCCTGTAAACTTTATTTTACTTTACAATCATAAACTTTTTTATTTAATACAAGAGTGAGTGCAGGTGCAAAGGGGAGCTGGGCTCTTTTCTAAAGCCCCCAACCGAAAAGCATGCAAGCCTACTCAATAAACTTTATGAAATGCAAACTTTTATAAAGACAAACGTTTGTTTTAGTTTACATATAAACACACATTGCTAGACAGTTAGGGACCACAATCTAATCAACATTTAAAATAATATTTATTTTAAATTGTAAACATTTTTATATGTAACATTTAATTATATTCCTCCAATTTTATGCACGTATATGTAAGAGCATAATTACAGCGCTTTTTAAAATGTGTAAACTTTAAAAAGTTAGCGAGATGTTGGTTTTGCCGGTTGTTGATGAGTAACAGCTGTAAATGATCACAACACGCAGCCACGTCACAGGAGAACAAGTGAACAGTGTCCCAATGTGAAGTGAGCTAGAGTCCTTACCAGTGCCCAAACCTGCATACACATTCTCAACATCGGGAGATTGGTAACGAATTGAGACACTCGCCGAGCAGCACCCACAGGCGACTAAAGTGATTGGGTGCGCCGCTCTAATTTGCCCGTGTAGAATGTTGCGTCGCATTAGTTCCGCTTTTGGCGCTCACGTGTAAAATCAAAATAAATATATACTTTTTTATTTGGTCAACAAGGGGTGGCCACAGGGGTGGCCAGGGACATGTCTACAGAGGCACGGGCCACCCTTGGCCTCCGTGTAGAACCGCCACTGCTGCACACGCGTCAAAACCGTTTATAATAAAAGAGATGCTCACGTTCACAAAATACTCGGAAGACACTCCTTTAACAGTAAACTCTAATTACTCATGAGATTATGTGAATATCTAGCTTTCTCTTTTATCATAAACCCTTTAGACGCGTCTGCAGCAGGCGCTTATTTTGACAACACATGTGATGCATATCTCAATGAACATTTGAAATGATGAACCACACATGATGGGCTACATACATGTTATGATGAACTTCGCATCAAGCGTCCCTCGAAAAAAGAAGTCACCTGCCACCACTGAAAGTCCCTTTAGGTAAGTTGTGCACAAATCTTTGCTGGGTTATTTAAACCCATGTTTGGAAATATGGATTGTTTTAGGTTAATTTATATATAAATGATTAGGTTTGTCCATACTTTACCCAACCATGGTTAAAACAACCCAGCATTTTTAGAGTACTAAATAAAGTAAATCTCCAACATAAATCTCTTTTCTTGAACACCAACAAGCACACGGATTGTAGGCAACAGTTTACTTCCTGGGATTGGTGGTGTAGACAAGACCGACATCATAATTCTTCCCGCTTGGACTCACAGCCTGTAGGTTAACTCCTGTTAGCATTGCATTGTGACCGAATCTTTCAAACATTGTAAGGAGCGTCACATTTCCGGCTGACATCAAAGGTATTCAGACCAATCACAACGTACAGATTAGCTGGCCAATAAGAGACACAGAGCTTTTCAAATCCGTGCGTTTCAGGAAGAGAGTGAAATCTGAATACAAAAATGTACGGTATGTGGAAAATAATGGGTTTTTTATCCATAAACCACACAAACACATTGTATTATACCAAATACACAATACAATGTTGTTTTTAGCAATGAAATAGGTGCTCTTTAAAACAATTGAAAATGATGTGTGGTGTGTATAAAATGTATTTCTTGCATTTGAGTGTCAACATGACGGAGTATCAGATGCAGCATACAAACTGTGTCCACATCTGTCCTGCTCGGCTGAAGAGAGGTAATTAAAATTCAGTTTATGTGAGGCACAGCAAAGCAAGAAATAAGCACATGTTTTGTTTTCCAGGTTGTCTAACGCTATCTTGTTTCTCTGCTCCCCTGCACATCATTCGAATCCTCAAAACCTGTTATATGTCAAACTGTCTTATTCGCCTATACTGTATATGATGTATTTTTAGTGATGCCACTTGTTTTTGTTGCAATCTTAGGATGTAGAATGTCTGGCACTGGCACGCTTAAGAAAGGTTTTTGGTACTTGCTTATAAGTGTGTGTGTGTGTGTGTCGGTGTAATAGATGTGGCAGGTAAGATCCCTGCGGGCAGAATTCACCTCACGCCAGAAGAGAAACCGAGCTGTCAGAGACCTAATTGTCCCTCTGAGCTCCTGATTGGATAAAACAGAAGACACAGGGAAAGCCTGGAGCCTGCCTTGTGGGAGAAAAGGGAGTAATATACCAACAGAGTGTGCGTGTGTGTATCAATACTGTGACAGTCATTTCTCGAGTGTGTGCTGGGGAGCACTGAGGTCTGGAAGTCTTGGCCTGTGTTTGTTGTCTAGACATCACCTTCTGTCTGAACGCAGTTGTGTAATAGTCCTGTTTGTTGTTGCCCTCGGGACTATTTGTCTGAAAGTTGAGCTTTTTATGCAGGTGCCTCCGACAAACATACTGATGAACTACAACAGTCCACCTGCAGTTGTTTTTAGACCGTTGATGTTACTGTAGAAATGCCCGAATTGTACAAAGCTTCTGCAGAGATTTTTCAGCATGCATCTGATGGACATTTTTCTATCCCATATAGGGTCATGAAGAGCAACCAAATAAAAAAAAATTCATTTTTTTATACCATGGGGCTGTTGAATGCTTTTTTCTGATTGGTTGAGAAATGTTCCACAGGTATGCATTACCTCAAGAGCAATGTCTAGTGCTACGTACACACCAAAAGCGTAGTCTCGTGTTGCTCACTGTAGATTACTCGCGGGATTTATCTTTGTGTCATGCGAATTTTCGCTCGAGTTGAATATTTTCAATAGTAATGGGTCTTTCGCAAACAAGCCGTCTCCAAGAGACGATTCTTTGTAGAGAACTAGAAGAGCCAACTCCCGTCAGCGAGAGCCAAATCTTCATTCGCAGGTAGGGGCGGTACCTATTTGTATGTGGCACAAGATGCGTCCAATCAAATGGGAAAACAGACTAGGATTATACCATTATGTAAAAGAAGAAAGGGGGATAGACGATCCAAAAAGCCATTGTAGTGATACAGGCCAGGTACGTCACAAACCGATAGAGACGGGCGGGGAAGCAGGATTTAAATGTAGGCGCGTTGGGAGAAAGTGTAGGCATTTACCAAAAAGAAGAAGAAAGTCATAAGTGAAAACTGAAAAATAAAAATTTTGCCTTCATTTATTACGTTTGTTTGCTGTGGTTCTGTGCTCATTGTTCAATTGTTTAATTAAAGTTTTATTAAAATGTTAAATAATAGTTACTCTATGTTTTTCTAACAAAAAATCATAAAAATAAGGCTTTTATAAAAACAATTGATACAAAAATTGCATACCAACACACAAACCGTTCACAATTGCTAAATTGGTCTAAAAAAATAAGTCTCCCAGTGATACTACACTGTAAAAAATGATGTGTTAATTTTTTACACATTGTGTGTGTCATGCCATTTAAGGCGTTATTTCATGTTAAAATAAATGAAAGAACAACACAAGTTGTGTTAAAAACAGTGATGGGAGTAACACATTACAAAGTAATTCCGTTACTGTAATTCCACTACTTTTAGCGGTAATGAACATGTAACAAAGTATTTTATTTAAATCAAGTAACGCAGTAACAATTACTGAAATTTAAATGAGTTTGTTTCTCGCGTTACTCTATTTTGTGAAAAATGAACACTTGCTGACAAGACATTTCTGATCTAATGTCGCAGGACTGTGGTGGGCGGCACAATGAATAATAACAAAGAAGGTGTTTTAGTTTAGGGACAACACATTAAATTAAACACGAATGACGCCTAATTCGCGCTATTCGCATTGCCCCACGCGAGGACATGTCTGATCGTGTCTTTGCATTGACTTTGTATGTAAACTACTCATGCAAATCGTTGAACTCACGTTTGGTGTGTATGTCCCATTAGAAATGTCTGTGTTAACCATGGTATAAGCAAAATAATTCACTCCGGTCCTTTGAATTTTTTGAAAATTTGCCCACCCACAGTGTAACGGCACGACGCGAAGCAAAGTGTCGTTACACTGTGGGTGGGCATTACCACCTTGGCTGGGCATTATTTTTTAATAATTCAATGGCCCGACATCAATTACTCTTTACATTCTTAATGCAATCCAGCATCTATAAGCTATATTCATGGCAAGAACCAGTTAATCTTACAGTTAGTCTACAAGTTGAAATTTTCAGACCTTCGGTTATTTTGTGTATTTTGTATAATACAATGTGTTTGTGTGGTTTATGGTTAAATACACATTATTTTCCACATACTGTACATTTTTGTAGCTCCAGATTTCACTTTCTTCCTAAAACGCACAGATTTTAAAAGCTCTGTGTCCCTGATTGGCCAGCTAATCTGTATGTTGTGATTGGCCTGAATACCTCTGACATTAGCCGGAAATGTGACGTTCCTTACCATGTTTGAAAGATTCGCGTACAATGCAATGCTGACAGGAGTTAACTTACAGGATGTAATTCCAAAGCGGGAGGAATTATGATAATGTCGGCCTTGTCTACATCACCAATCCCAGGAAGTAAACTGTTGCCTACAATCCATGTGTTTGTTGTAGTCCAAGAAAAGAGATTTACGTTGGAGACAATAACTTGTGTCATCGTTTATTTTGGGGGTTGTACTTTTTGCATATCATTAACATGTACTAATACACACTTACACACCAAAGGAAATGTAAAAACATGAATAGGACAATAGGTGCTTCTTAACAAATTAAAAATATAGGAAAACGCTGGCGGTGCGTATCAAGTGTGATATATCTTCTTGGTTAAATTGTACTTGGTTACATGCACTAACCACTGCTCTGTGACTCCAAACTTAATTTATTTTCAACTCTTTTTTGGGAACACTAAAATGATTCAACTTTTCCTTCAGGATGATAGTCAGTAGAGTCTTTCTAAAAAGTGGAAATATGAAATCGAGGAGAGACTGAGCTTCACGCCTCTTGTTAGCATATTGTAATAGCACACAAGGATTCCATTCTCACTTTTCAGGGTGTGAAAATTCAGCACTGGGTTTGATTCACGACCGTTAAAATTGACACGAACATTGCGGCAGCCAGTCCAGATTACTGTGATGTGACTTGTAGACTGTGTGAATGTTACAATTAAAGCAGACATCCAACAGCATCTACCAGCATTGATGTCTATACCTACACAAACCCTGCTGCAATATGTTTCATTCGCCTGTTTTTGTTTTGCAGGGCGGTTCTGTGTAGCAATGTTGACTCATGAATTATTGACGGCAGCCCCATAACCCGAGCCATCTCATTATCGACTTCCCAGCAGAGCAGTCAGCCAATCACAGTATTGCAGCTAGCACATCTCCACCGCAATTAACTGCAATTCAAAACAGGCTCACATACATACACGTAGTTACTATTACGCATGTATGAAGTGGCACACATACTGTACGGTTACATAAAGACAAAGTAAAAGCGTGTGATCAATACGGAGGTCTCGGTGACAAAAGCATTCACACTTACTCATGCAATCATCACCTTGCCAAGGACGACTTAATCTGTAATCAATACCTGCCTGTAATGAGTGTATCAGGACAGGGAGTCTAAACGCACACATACATATACAAAGTTAACAGCACACACCTCCATCAAACAAGCTTATACTATCAGTTCATCAATACTCATCAGCACATGATTAAAGTGATGGGTGGATATTGATTCAATGCAGAGAGAAAGAGCCACTATACTGTAGGATTTGTTTGCAGTATTATATGTGTTTCACAAAATATGCATTAATTATATGTTTACAGTGAGTACAAGAATACATAGAAATGACTATAAAAAAATGGGTTTTAGGTCATAAACCTATACACTGTTAAAAATAAATGCTTAATATGGGGGTCAAAAATATTTTGAAAGTTTTTGAAATGTACGTTTTCTAATGAAAAAAAACGTAATGTGTTTGATCAAGTACATTTATGGCATTAGCTTACAGCTCAAGATTTTAGTAACTATAATTTTTCAGAATGTAACTTCAAATCTTAATATCTGTTGTTGTATTCAATCAGGTCCCACTCTTTTTACTAAAGTCTCTGTGATATTCTAGATATGGCTCGGATCTCTCCTTAAGTCAATGGGACAACTGCCTCTACTTATTACACAGGGAAACATTTTCAAAATTTTACTTTTTTTTACCTCAGCTTAGACAAATTAATACATATCTTTTTTCAATTGGTGCACTTAAAGGAATAGTCCCTTTTTTAAAAGAAAAATCCAGATAATTTACTCACCACCATGTCATCCAAAATGTTGATGTCTTTCTTTGTTCAGTCGAGAAGAAATTATGTTTTTTGAGGAAAACATTGCAGGATTTTTCTCACTTTAACGTACTTTAATAGAGCCCAACATTCAATACTTAACTCAACACTTAACAGTTTTTTTCAACGGAGTTTCAAAGGACTATAAACGATCCCAAACGAGGCATAAGAGTCTTATCTAGCATCTTTTGACAAGAAAAATAAAAAATATGCACTTTTAAACCACAACTTCTCGTCTAGGTCCGGGTCCTGTGATGCGCCAGCGCGACCTCACGTAAATGCATAATGACGTGGAAAGGTCACGTGTTACATATATGAAACGCACATTTGCAGACCATTTTAAACAATAAACTGACACAAAGACATTAATTAGTATCAGTTGACATACAACAACGTCTAAACGGTCCTCTTTCTCCACACTTGTAAACACTGGGGCGGAGTTTCGCGTTCGTCCTCTGTGACCTCTTGACGTCATGACGTCATGCGTGGGGTCGCGCTTGCACATCACAGGACCGGACCTAGACGAGAAGTTGTGGTTTAAAAGTGCTTTTTTTATTTTTCTTGTCAAAAATGACAATCGTTTCACTAGATAAGACCCTTATGCCTCGTTTGGGATCGTTTAGAGTCCTTTGAAACTCCGTTGAAAAAAACTGTTAAGTGTTGAGTTAAGTATTGAATGTTGGGCTCTATTAAAGTACGTTAAGTGAGAAAAATCCTGCAATGTTTTCCTCAAAAAACATAATTTCTTCTCGACTGAACAAAGAAAGACATCAACATTTTGGATGACATGGTGGTGAGTAAATTATCTGGATTTTTCTTTTAAGAAAATTGACTATTCCTTTAACCTTTGTACAGCGCATCGTGAATGTGTTAGCATTTAGCCTAGCCCCTATCATTCCTTAGGAAACAGACATGAATTTAGAAGCCACCAAACAATTCCATGTTTTCTCTATTTAACTCTTTCCCCGCCATTGACGAGATATCTCGTCAATTAAGAGAAAACGCTTCCCCGCCAATGACGAGATTTTCCGTCTTTCCGCAATACCGCTATTATCCAATACCGCCCTTCCGCAACTTTTTAAAACCGGAAGTATTGCCCTATGGCAAGCTGCTGCATGTCTGTGTCTGTTTTAAAGATCGCTCTGAATGGGATCTCTATGAAAATTCCGTCATAAAAATTGAATTATCTCTGCTTTTTGCTCAAAATATGGTGTTTTTGCAAAAACCTACCCATATTCAAAAGCTGATTGCAAAAGAACGATGAAACGGTTTTTTTTGTTTGAAAGCAGAGGGTCTGTTCTTTCATTTGGTATATTGTATGTTTATATATTTAAAGAAGAACATTTTCTGGAAGGCATTAAACTTTGGTGAAAATCATGAAAAACGCTGGCGCAGGCTGGCAACTTTTTTTAAAAACGCTGGCGGTGAAAGAGTTAAAGACTGTTACATGAGTAGGTACACAAGTATGGTGTCACAAAATAAAACATGCCGATTTTTTTATGCATTTAGTTTGCAGCACTTCGACCTTGGGCGCAGTAATATTGACAGAAAATTGAGTGAGAGGGGGACTAGTCACTTTCACGACGCGCTGTACAAAGATTAAGTGCACACATTGATAAAGATATGTATGTATTAATTCATCTAATTTGAGATAAGAACATATTAAAATATTAAAAAACTGTGGTGTTTTCCTTTAATGCCTTCCAGAAAATGTTATTCTTTAAATATATAAACATATACCAAATTTTGAGAGAGCCACCTAGTGGATAATAGCGGAAATATGGATTGCCGTAAAAACTCGTCATTGTTTTCTTTTTATTGATGAGATAACTTATTAGCTTATGAGTTAATAATATATATTAGATCATATTTACAAATAATTAAACCAAATAGCCTATTCAAGACATTTGAACGTCTTTATATAAAACCGAAATTAAATTGTTTTTTCTCGCTGAAGGTCTGCATTCGTTAAAAATTAGGCCATAAAATATTTCAAATCAATATTTCATGTTTCTTACCTTACTTATGAGATAAACAGCAGTGTAATAAGCTGGATAATATACAGGCAGCTGGTTGTTATGGTGAAATAAGCCCCTTCAGTGTGATTCAAGACCCTCCACTGATCACACTGTCGGGGCTTATTTTTGTGATAACAACCGGCTGCCTATACATTATCCCTTACTTAGAAAATGAATAGCCCACCTTTGTTCAGTAACAACGCAATTTAAGGTCCCTATTCGCCTGTAAAATGAACGTTTTGGGATGATTACATGCCAAAATTTAAGGTCAGCTACATTTATAAAACGCATTTGCAATACAACTATTGTATGCCAAAGGCCTGTATCAATGACAATTGCAGCAATAAAACATAAATACGGTCATCACATGACATATGGGAAAAAGAATGACCATCAACTATTTAAGAATTTATGATTTGAAAGCCTAACTACTGTAAGTCTTAACATGTGACATTTCTCTATGATTTTAAGGGTGAAAGAAGACTCAGGATGAAGTTTGGTTTATGATTATGTTGTACAAAATGATTTCACTCGAGCTGTGTATTAATAGACATGATTTAGTCGGTCTTAGTTACTATTTGTGTTTCGACACTAGTACCGCATGCAGGGAACATCGTGTGATATTTCATTAAGAACTATTTGAATTTTTCAGAGAGGTTAAATACAGCACTTCACATGCACTCAATAGCTGTCAAATGATGCCCATAGGTCATGAAAATGTGATAACAGAGTCGCTTGCTAAAAAACTGACACAAGGCCAATTTATTTATTTACTGAATGAGTGGTGAGGTGTAAATGATGTAATTGAGAAGTGACATCCAAAATAGGGGTCCTGCAGCTTTAGTACTATTAAATTCAAATATGTCCTTTTAAAATTTGCACTCGCATTGGCACAAAAATGTACTGTAATACTTAATTGCATGTTTGTAGAGAAAGTCTTTCCCATAAGAAATGTTTTATATGTGATGTGCTATGTATCAACCACACTTCACCTCATGGGCGCGGGAAGTGGGGGTGCTGCAGGGGCTGCAGCACCCCCTGGTGGCAAAGATTTAAAACTGCGATGACAATAAAATGATAGCTTATAAATATCTCTGATTGTTTGTTTCTGTTCCAAGACATTTTGTATGTCATGCTTGGGGTGTGTGATGAAGAGAAGGATAATTTTAGTAATTTTAAAATTATTTAATTTAATTCAGTGTTTATTAGCCAATCAGATTTGTTTTGACGACGTGATTGCGATTCAGCCCTGCAAAGAGACAGGTTGCACGGCAACATCATTAACTGGTTGCGCGCAACCGAGAGGCAGAAAGAAGAGATGTCCATTGCTGTATCTGTAAGTCAAAATGCCAAGGAGTTGTTGCGTGGGAAAATAGTACCAACAGAGTCAGTGCTGGGTACCTGATGTTAACATAGATGCGACTATTACGTTACTAGTCTAACATTATAATTCATACATGTATCACAGTTACACTGCAAAAATAAAGACAGAAAAACAGATCCAACTAAAATCAAGTTTTATTTATATACAAACAGTAAAGAACGCTTCAATAATTAAGGTTGTTGCAGTAGCGGATCAGCTCACCAAGCGGGCTTTCTGCCTCCTGGATGCGCGCTGCGCACCGTGTAATAAACCTGCAACCCGTCTATACGTATAAGCATAACAGACAAGCATGCACACCCACAGCCACAATGACGAATGCATTTAGGCTATCTGTATCTATCAGCTTCGCAATGTCTCAGAAGAGATTTTTGGATTTTTTCAATCACACAGCCCAAAAGTCCCGAGGACTAGCGTTATTTCTCCAACTGACTCCTCATCCTGCATATCAGAAAAAGGTCATCTTTTCAAAAACTATTTAAAAATATAGCCAAATTGTTTCGCGGTGTTTAACGCACATGTAAATGTTACAGAACATTTAAAGTAACATTTAAAGTAAAAAAGATTTAATTAAATGATTAAAACGACATGAAAGGAACTAAAGTGTAAAGCCTCTATGTACAACAAGGAATATGCGCATTTAATAAGAGTGGTGGGCATTTCAAAAATGTATATAAATTATTCCCATTCATCGATTTTAATGTTAAACATCTATAAATTCTAATGAATCTAAATGGAATATATTCCGACAATTTAGGATATGATGTTCGAATTTTAAAGTCGAAAAATATCTTATTTTTACACCGCCGTGCAGGAGGCATGGCAAACTGAAACAAAAAATAACACACAAATATTACACTTACGTGTAAAAATAGAATTAAATGAAACCGGTGAATTAAAAGGTCCACTAATCGCCTTAACTCGAGTGATGTCATTCCATGTTAGAATTTAGAAATAGTAAAAACTTAAGCAAAGGAAAACAAAAAGACGTATAGGCTACTGGCACGAATGAGAATGTATACATAAACTGTTTCCATGCCTTCGACTTTCCTGCAAACTTGCTCAAAGTTAATTCTCCTGTTTTTCTTTTTTTTCTTTACATCTTTAAACTCCATGTTGCACTTAAGCTACAGAACAGCAGCCCCGGTGCGTGATGCGTGCCAGAGGAGACTCCGCACATGACTCGCGTTGCATTTTGTAACTTTTACAAAGCATTTTGTAATTTGTGTAACTTTTTGGACACCTTTGTTACTTTGGCCTAGTCTATATATAATATTTCTGATTATATGGCATAGCTTTCTCCCCACCCAATGAGACTAATAAAGTAATAATGAAAAATATGCTTAATCAATGGCCGGCTAGAGGATAGTAGCAGAAAATAACGACCCTGGCAGAGAATTCAAACTTTTCTATGTTGCAATAGGCTATATAGTTTGTATGCGCGGTCAGCTCATCTTTACTTTATGGATGGGAGGTGCGAGTGAGTTTTTAAAGAAGACATTTATAGGCAGGGTTCTAAATTAACTTTTTTGACCACCAGCCAAAGTGGCTGGTAACTTTCTAAAGTTACCAGCCAATCAGCATTTCCACTAGCCAAATTTTTTCCGGTGAAAATAAGAGAAATTATGAGTGCCACTGAATGCAACAATGATTTGTTTTTTTCTTTCGCGTGCATGAGACAATCCTGACAAAACATGACAACATTTTTGTGATGAAACATAAGATTTCTTCATTTCTCTGTCGATAGACATAAAGCTTTACTGGGGCACATGCCCCCCATTTTTTGCTGACTTTTTTTGAAAGCCTGCTGTGTGCAAGTATACAATGTCCTTTGCTTAACCCACTATTCTACAGTGCAACAGTTACTGTGAAAGATTTATATGTATTTAATAATATTTAAGTATAATCTTCATCATACCTAACATTATTAACATGTTTGGAGGCATACATGGCAGAAAATGTTTGGTAATAATGACAGCAGAGAAATATTTTCTACATTATACAATGATAGCAATGATTAATAACTTATTTTTACAAGAATATTTTAAGAAACCAGTCATTTTATGACTGCTATACTAAATAATCTAAATCACAGTTACTGCTAACTGTTATGCAAGTTAGTGTCCTAGAGTTAAATATTAGTAAACTAAATATTAATTTCATATCTGCAAATACAGAACAGTATAACACATACATCTGTGGATTTTCTCAGCAACAATGCAATCCTATAGACTTGACAAAAGGTTTTCCTGAGATTTTTCCTCTAATGTTTGAGACCTGACAGAGTGAGGATGTAGTTTGTCTTACCTCCCTTAATCTCATCATCTTTCCTTTCTGCTTCCCTTTCCCTGCTTTGCAAAAAAACATTTCTGATGTCCATCTACAGAAGCCAATAATGATCGAGTAAAAATAAGATTAGCATTATGATTTAGAAACTTACTTCTCGTCATGTTTTCATAATTACTCATTCGCGTGGCGTCCCCTTTTGGATGCAGTTGCGCGCGCGGAGGAACGCAAAGACGCGCGTGGACATGGATACATGCATGCACACGTCCGTGCGACTGCTTCGTCGCTTTACAAGCGTAAATTGGTTAACTACATTGCATATAGATCTGTTTTTGCCGCTATTTTCTTTGTTAAGGAATACACTTAACTGCTAAAATTTAAACTTGAGATTTACACATGGGCACAAAAGATTTACACTGGATCACCTGCCCCAGTAAAGGGGTGTGGCGACACCGCTGTCTTTTAGTCTATCCTCCCTGCTCTGCCCGTTCGTTCTCCATGGTTTCTCGCGCTGGTTTCGCTGCAAACTGCGCAGCCAATTGGCGTATAAACATCATCACGTATTACGGCACAGTGTTCATGGGAAATGTCCTGCCAGAGGGATAAATGACCGAGAACGAAGCTTTATGTATCTTGCATGCAATGCCTCATGCATCACCGGCCAAACTGGCTAGTAAGTTTTTATCAACACCCGCCAAAATGAATTTTAACCCGCATTTGGCGGGTTGGCGGGTGTTAATTTAGAACCCTGTTTATAGGTAGAGTGGTCTGCAGAATAAAAAGCTTGTGAACAACTTTAAATGTTATAACTCCTTATTACACGGCTCTCTGGAATGCTTGATTCTGATTGGTCAGTTGAGACATTTGCAGGTTCGTTCTTTTCAAATAATAACCGCTCCAAAATAATAAAGCATAGCCGGACTACTTGCACGAGTAAAATCGCTCCGCGCCAATAAAGATCAATAAGATCTTTATCTGTTTGGCGCCATCTTGTGACAAACACTCGACAACCACGACAAGACACAGAGAGCTTACTGAGACTGAACTTGACAAAATAGAGCATGACAGCTACGAAGCCAACACACACAAAAATACAGAATGGGCATTAAAACTTCTCAAAGACTGGCTAAAAGAGAAAAAATGGAGACAGACAAGTATGAAGCAGAGGATCTTAATAAGGTATTACGATCATTTTATGCATCTGTGCAAAGTTTCGCGGAAGGATAAAAATGTTAATTTAAAACAAATATGCCAATAAAATGTTTAAAATTCATATTCATGTCCACTTTTTTTCTTATGTGGCAAGTAGCCGTGTAATAAGCGGGATAATGTAGAGGCAGCCGGTAGTTATTGGGAAATAAGCCCCTTCAGTGTGATACAAGACCCTCCGCTTCGCGTCGGTTCCTGATCACACTGTCGGGGCTTATTTCCCAATAACTACCGGCTGCCTCTACATTATCCCTTACATACCAACACCCCCTCCCCCCCGGTTGCATCCGCACCCCAGCACCCCCTACTGAAAATATCTTCCCGCGCCTCTGCTTCACCTTAAACTTTAACCCAAATGTTTTAGGATTAGTCAATTTTCTTAAAAAAAAAAATCCAGATAATTTCCAATATGTTGATGTCTTTCTTTGTTCGAGAAGAAATTATGTTTTTTTTTTGTGGAAAATATTCCAGGATTTTTCTCAAGTCAGATCCTGCATTCATTACGCTACAGTACATTTGATATGTAAGTATGTCAAATTGAACTCTAATTGTGCTCTTATATTTAAGCTAAAACATGATGCAGGAACATTAAAGGATTAGTCAATTTTCTTAAAAATTTTTTTAAGAAAAAATCTTTTTTTGGAAAACATTCCAGGATTTTTCTCATTTTAGTGGACTTTATTGGGCCCCAACACTTAGCAGTTTTAATGCAGTTTAAAATTGCAGTTTCAAAGGGCTCTAAACAATCTCAAACGAGGCATAAGGGTCTTATCTAGCGAAACGATTGTCATGTTTGACAAGAAAAATAAAAAATATGCACGTTTAAACCACAACTTCTCGTCTATCTCCGGTCCTGTGATGCGCTAGCACGACCTCACGCAATACGTCATGACGTCAAGAGGTCACGGATGACGTATGCGAAACTACGCCCCAGTGTTTACAAGTGTGGAGAAAGAGGACCGTTCCGACGTTGTTGTATGTCGAATGATACTAATTAATGTCTTTGTGTCAGTTTATTGTTTATAGTGGTCCCCAATGTGCGTTTCGTATATGTAACACATTACGCAATTACGTGAGGTCGAGCTGGCGCATCACAGGACCGGAGATAGATGAGAAGTTGTGGTTTAAAAGTGAATTTTTTATTTGTCTCGTCAAAAATCATAATCGTTTCGCTAGATAAGACCCCTATTCCTCGTTTGGGATCGTTTATAGTCCTTTGAAACTCTGTTGAAAAAACTGTTAAGTGTTGAGTTAATTGTTAAGTGTTGGGGTCCATTAAAGTCCATTAAAATGAGAAAAATCCTGTAATGTTTTCCTTAAAAGAAAAAAAATTCTTCTCGACTGCACAAAGAAAGACATCAACATTTTGGATGACATGGTGGTGAGTAAATTATCTGGATTTTTTTTAAAGAAAATGGACTAATCCTTTAAGCACAGCTTGGTTTTCCAGACATGAAAACCAGTCAGATGAAACTCCTGGGACTGGAACCATTAGCTGCTTAATTAAGATATTGACTCAATTTGCATAAAAACAGAATTTCTCATTTCTAGAGGTGACTGGGCTATTTTCATTCCATGGGATCTAACAAGTGACAATGTTTAATGCTCGACTGATAATGGTGTCGAGGAACATTTCAAATGGCCTTTAACATTGGCAGCTGGTGAATGTTCTGTGCGGTGAAGCACAAGGCATCCTGAGAGCCCTTAAAGCAATGCTCAGTTAAGCAATGTGCACACTGAATCCCGCTTCACGTGCTAATACACCGCCCCAATCACCCTTTGTAAACATGCTCATGCTGGCAAATAGCAGTGTACAGATGATCACTTTTATTTACTTGTTGAATATACAGTGGAATGGGGAAAGTGGCCTCAGGCAATAAGGATGAGCTTCAGTCATTACTTTGATCGTTTTGATTATTTTTGCAGTTTGCCATTATATGTTTTTGCTTTCACCCAGCGGATATAAGAGTGAGTTTGGATTCTTTCGGCTTGCTGGAACTGTGGTTATAATTGAGCCTGCAACTGTATCAGTCCTCGGAGGATTTATATATTTTTTAATGAACAGAACGAGTCGAAATACACAATCTGATAAAGCTTGAGAACAATTTTGCATAATCATCATAATGAATATAATTTATTATTCGCACCAGAAAAACATACTTAATGTAATCTCTTTATGCCATCATGTCCGTCTATTTATACAATGTTAACAGTTGCTTCTAGTATCACAAGTGGTGGCTGCTAGGCAGTTTTCACACAAACATTCAGCTCCTCAAATGCAATTGTGTGTTTAGACACCCAAAACAAGCACACATACTACAGTAAACATTTTTGTGACTAATGAGAACATATAAATCGATCATTAGTGATTTAATTTTTGTTCATCATATTTCATACTTGTTTTCCCGGACAGGGTTTAGATTAATCCAGGACTATGCTTTAGGAAATTTAAGCAGTTTTTATAAACACACCTTACCGGTGTGCATCTTCTTGAGACAACAATGGCACTGATTAGAGTTCCCACACCTTAGTTAACTTCAAATTCAAGGACCTTTCAAGGACTTTCCTGGTCCAATACCCTCAAATTCAAGGACTAAATGTGGGGACACATATCAAGTGAGAGCAAGGTTACATTGTGTTACCTTTTAAGATACATTGTAACAGTTCCCTTTAGAGGGAACTTGCGCTGCGTCACTGCAGTGACACTTTGGGGACGCCTCCAGGGGTAAGTGCGTCTGAATGTGTATATTAAATTCAACTAATGGTGAGGTTTAACAACAAAGACAGGGTGACGCGGGAGCCAGGAAGTATATCGCTATCTGAAATATTGCTAAAGACAGCGTTACAGGATCGCAGGAAGTATGGCAAGGGAGACGCAGCATCTCATTCCCTTCTCAGGGAACAACAGTTACATACGTAACCCGAGATGTTTTCACGTGTCAAACACAACTATGCAAAAAGCATTTTGGTATGAATCAACATTTGCATACAAGATATAAGCATTTAAAGCGAACAGTTTAGCACGTGTTCTTAAAAAGTCTAGAATTTTTATGATATCATCCTACACTACACAGGGATTAATATGGATTTTTTTTCCAGAAAACTTCTTGCATAAAACAGATTCAAGCACGTTCAAGACCTGTATCTATGTATATTTTCGAAAACTTCCCAGTGCCTTGAATTTTTCCCCTAGATTAACAAACTTTTAAGGATTTCAAGAACCCGTGGGAACCCTGACTGATATATTTTAATGTCAGTGCAAGATGCTTTTAAATTAAGGCATGCATTGTAGTCTGGGACTAGGATAAGCCCTGTTTGGGAAACCACGCCGTAATGTTTTCGTGATACTTAAATTCAGCCACACAAGAGTGCAAATGACTTGTTTATACCCTCTGGGTTTCATGTTTAAATTTTGCGTTATTTTCTGACAAACTTTCTTTATTTTTCTTAATGAATTATGCTTTTATGGAGCTGTTTCCAATTATTGAAGTGCCGATAACCTCACAAATCTTCCGGATTTACATTTTAGGTGTTGGTGGTGTTGATATTTGCTCCATAAATAAATGTGCTCTTCAAGTACGAATAGCCTACCTACAAACCCAGAAATGCTATCAACGATCAATACACTTATACCCGAAAGTGTTTTGAATGCTGTTCTAGATTTTCCATTTACTCATCATTTGTCTTATTCAGATCCTGCATCCATTATGTTACAGTACATTTGATATGTAAGTCTGTCAAATTGGACTCTCATTGTGTTCTTATATTGAAGCTAAAACATGATGCAGGAACATTAATGTTTTATTGTTCCTTGAAACACATCAATTTATTCCATGAAACTTTCCTACAACCTCCAATGCTTATATAGCATGAGCAAAATGCTTTAAAGCAAAGGACAACAAGAGGTTATTAAATAAATTTTCCTTCCGCTATTGTTGTCCTCATTGTGCGAGCACGCGGTGATATAGATTGTTTCCAACTAACGGGCGGTGAAAATAGTCGCCTCATTATTTTTAATGGGGATTTCAAATCGCTTCATTTCTGCAGTGCGCTGTCATTTAGTCGGCCAGCCATACAGTGGGTTTAAAGCGGAAATGTTTTAGTTACCAGGGGAAATGGGTCTAATTTAATACTTTTGAATTCGGTCCAGAACCTAAAGCCACCGAGTATGTTTTAATTTGTTTACGTTGATCGCCGGTCCTTCATTTGACTATAGGGAAGCAGAGAGACGGAAAAGTTTGTTAGAACCTAATGGTGTTTGTGTTTGGTTTTGACCCAAGTGCCCATCACATGCTAATTGTTATAATTTTTCAATTTACATTAAGCTGTTGTTTAGCCAGTCTCCAGAGTCGTCCCACCGTCCCCTAGATTACGTGGGACGGTGGGACCGCGGACCCTAACAAATGACATTTTTCTCTGCATTTGCAATCAAGATGAGATTTTAATTAGACCTTCTCTTCTACTCTCTAATCAAATCAGGGGAATCACATCTCTTCCTCTTATGTTTTGTGAGAGATCACCCAGCATCTGTTTTATTTTGTTGCATATTTTGTTTCACAGGATTTGGATTTGGATGACACTCTTGAATAATTCAACAGCCATCATATACATAACAAATGGTTTTGCCTTGCTATTTTACTCTACATTTCAAACATATACTGACATGTTTTATTACCTGTTTATCATGACCTGTCACACATAATGTGACAAAATTGTCTCTCTATCTTTGTATCACATCTCGAGTTAATAAAACCAAACCTGACCTGTGTGACTCTGATGGAAATAATAACAGAAACCTTTCTTTTAAACCCAGATACTTTATAAGTCATGTTCTGTCTTCTCAAGAAGTAATTAGTTGCTAAAGAAAGAAAATTACAGTTTGGCACAATTTAATAAACACATTGGACTGTCATGTCTATTTTTCTTCATAAGATGCACCGTTAACTGTGAAAGTTTTTTTTTACTCTGTGTACATGCATGATGTTGATTATAATGATGATAAGCTATGGTAAAAATAAAGAAAAATTAGATCTTCACATTAAATATATTTCGATTAATGTGTTTTATAAGATTTAGACATCATTTACTTTGACAAATTTTACTTGCTTTCACTGTAATGATTCATCGCTAAGCCCTGACGTTAAACATTACAATTGGATTTATAAGCATAAATACCTTTATTATTCATGACCTGTTATTACATCAGACCTGGTATCTTGTAAATAAATGCTGTAGCAGTGTTGCCCATTGTTAGTTCATGTTAAATGCATTAATTATTGTTACTTTATTCATTTTAACAGTAACACTTTAAAGGTCCATAATTAATAATTCTATATTTCAATGAATAATTCTGTATTTCTTTTACAGACGGCTGAATGAGTCGGATTAGATTTCCAGTGGAGAGAATTCGGTAAATGATAATGAAAGCCTTTTATACTTTAATAAATGATAATGATAAGTGTTTTAAGCTGTAATTTTCCTAATGCAGTTTTAGCGATGCTACTCATCACCATCAGCTGAAATGCCTTATAAACAGCACCACAAAGTTTAGTGGCTTTTTATATACTGAAACTATATATAAAAATGGATTAAAGATTTCAGTTATTTGAAGGCAATACTAAAACACTCCTAACTCTTTCCCTTCGAGACTGTCCTCCAAAAAATAATGACCTCATAAGTCATTTGTTCAAGCACCTTATTATGACGTAAAGTGACGTATTAAGGGATTAGTGTCCTCTAGCTGCAGTAGCTTATAAATACAACCTGTAGTCACGTTTTAGGTTTTTGCCTTATACATCAGATTAGACATTTAATTTTATGAATTTGTAAATGTAGAAATGGTTTCGTAAACATTTATAGTTTTAAAGATATTTTGGAGCATCTTACCCCACCTTCACCCTTACCCTAAACCCAACCACTTCTCAACCATATAAAACACAACACGCAAGTAAAAGTACAGTCAGGTATTTATTGCATAAAACAGTATAAAAGTTTTACAAACCATTCGCGTTGCAAACCGTGCAAACTAAAGACATACGATTATTTTATATGAAGAACTCTGTGATCAAAACGCTCAGTCAGATCTCATTCAAACATAAACCAGCATGACGTAGTCGGTCACAAGAGCCAATAGTGCTTCACATTCTCAGCTAATGTAATGATGCAATCGGTCACGAGACACACGAAAGCCAATGCCCTTTTCAAATTCATAGATGACGTAGCATTGCTTCTTCTGTTTTTGAACCAGTATACATCCGGATCTGATATTTACAGCGGATTGTCATCACTTTTGCATCTTTTCTTCAAATAAATCGATTTTTTGACCTCGGTACACTTGGAATATTATAAGCACATTTTTATAAAGTTGTGACAGTTTTGTATGCTGTGTTTATATCATATAATAAATAAAT
Source organism: Paramisgurnus dabryanus (assembly GCF_030506205.2). Lineage (NCBI taxonomy): Eukaryota > Metazoa > Chordata > Actinopteri > Cypriniformes > Cobitidae > Paramisgurnus > Paramisgurnus dabryanus. The sequence goes on along the minus strand of NC_133345.1, from coordinate 27,930,619 downwards.
AAGTATGTTATTTGCTTTAAATGCCTGAATAGTGTAATGTGTAATAAATGCTTTCTTCATTTGTTTTATAAGGTGGGTAAGAACGCCATTTAGCGCATATAGCGGAAATATGGATTGACATAAAAACTAGTCTTTGGCAGAGAAGCTTTTTCTCTTAATTGATGAGATAACTCTTCAACGGCAGGAAATAAATTCAAATATCTTTTAAAATAAATCTATGCTGGATTTAGCAAAAGATCTGGCCTAATATTTCACATGGTACTTTACAAGATTAGCCTACATGTATTGGGTTTATCCGGAAGAGCAGCCACTTGTGGAAAGCAGGTATCTCTTGGCATACACACTTTGTCCATAGAAACTTCACAGTGAATGGATTACCCACACACGTGTCATACCGCTAGCAAATGGAGCTGCTGTATCTTTAGATACTAATCGTCTTAGCTGCCGAATGAATCAAACAGAAGCCCAGTATGTATATTACTAAAGGCTCTATACTCAGAGGAGGAAGTGTCTTCTGTACTATGGCATCAATATACTAAGATGTCAGTAAAGAAGAGGAAGATTTGGAATTCAGCGTTTTTCATAATCTAATCTGATTCACTCAATACCTTTTGAATCAGCTGAAAGCCCACCACAGAAAAACAATATATCAGAGTTATAAAGGATGTTGTATATAGATGTGGAAATCTCAGATCTCTCAGCTGGTTCTGTTGTTTCTTAATATGTTATGTCTGTTTATATTTATTTCGTATAGGCTTTTGTGAGATTGTGAAATGGCAGGATTGCTGGTGTCAGAACAAATCTTGGAAAGTTTGGTGAAGAGCAACGTAAGATGCAGAAAACCATATTACCCTAATTTCATTTTTACTTAAAGCATATTTGAACAAACCCTACATTTATGCATTTGTATCCAAAGTGTCTTACAAGGCATTACAAAGTATGCATTTATATCAGCATGTGTGTTCCCTGGGTTCAGACCCATAACCTTTTGCAATGTTGACACAAAGATATACAGAAGCCCTAACTGACATCTTAAATTATGTTTTTTTTTAATGCAAAATATGTGTGCTGTTAAATGTGCAAGCATTTTATGGAAGCTGGCAACCTCAAGCATCGTTCCCTTAAAATTTTCTTCAGAAATTTTTTTCGTTTTGTATTATTCAAAAGAGGTCATTGCACATGTTGAACACCATTCCCATCAGCATACGAACTGAAATTGCCCAGTTTTTAAGTGCCCAGAGGATAAAATGTGTGATGACCTGTTCGAAGATATACTTGAATCTGTTTATTTTGTTAGACAGCTTTAAAGGTCAATGGTTTAACAACAGGAAGATGTTGATTTGTTTTTCTTTGTCTCGAGGGCATTGGCTTTTAAAGAGATTCAGGTATTAGTGCCTTATCTACAGGAAATTATTCAAGGTAAAAATATAAAGAGCACAGTAATATGCATGAACATTGTACTGGGAATTGGGGACTGTTCTATCCAAAGGAGTCTTCCAAGCCAATCCCAGACCAGTAAAAATCTTTTTTTTGAATGAAAATGAAAAACTTGTAAATTCATAAATAGACAACAGAAGCCCTGTGAAATATTCTTGTCTGTTCTTGGGAAAAGACCATCATGGGAGATATTTCAAAGGCATGCTGAACTTCATAAATGCCCTTCTTAAATCAGAAATGCTCTTTGATAGATGTTTCCAACATCCTTTAGCAGTAAGCCGTCTGAATGCTCAGGTGTTTTGCTAAGAGACCTGTCGTGACTCTATTCATTCTCAGTTGCAATATTTCATTGCTGGCAGTGATAGATTTGCTTTGTAAGCCATGCGGGGTGCATGGACAATATGTGATGTCAGTATATTGCCCCCAGTGACACTGTGAATGCAGGTTGGTAGAATAAAACCTGTTATGTTTTCAGGAAGGATTTATCAGCTTGACAAGTTAGATGAGCAGAAACCTGAAAAGCTTTGTGTGATCATGGTCAAAGGTTGAGATGCATATCTGCGTACACTTTTTAAAACACAGCGTCACCAACAGAAAGCATAAAATATGAATTAAAGGATGGAATAGGCACAGTCTGTATAAGTATAAACACATGAATGGCACAGATTTTATAAGTGTGTTTCTTCTGTTAACTGGTTTGCATAATTTCTTCAGTACAAACTTTTTTCACTCAAAAAATTGCTTGTTGGTTTAACAAAAAAATTCACTCAATTTAGTTGAGTGAAGACTTCTTTTATAGTGAACTTCGTGTTCACATGTGCTCAAGATCGCTCTAATTTGATACACAATTTTCTTATTTTTTGACTTAAAGGGACACTCCAATTTAAAAAAAAAATGCACATTTTTCAGCTCCCCTAGAGTTAAACATTTGATTTTTACCGTTTTGGAATCCATTTAGCTGATTCTCAGGTCTGGCGCTACCACTTTTAGCATAGCTTAGCATAATTCATTGAATCTGGTTAGACCATTATCATTACACTAAAAAATAACCAAAGATTTTGGATATTTTCCTATTTAAAACTTGACTCTTCTGTAATTACATTGTTTACTAAGACCGACAGAAAATTTAAAGTTGCGATTTTCTAGTCAGATATGGCTAGGAACTATACTCTCATTCTGGCGTAATAATCAAGGACTTTGCTGCTGTAACATGGCTGCAGGAGGCGCAAGATATTACACAACAGTCAAAAATAGCCCCCTTAGTAACTTTCAATAGCAGGGAACTATTTTCGGGCAGTGCGTAATATCACTATGCCTGCTGCAGCCAACTTTTTCTTTATTATTACACCAGAATGAGAGTATAGACGGTTTCAGCAGTAACAACATAAACAAGTGGCTTTTGTGGTCAACACATAACTTCTGGTAAACTCCGCTAAGAATCAATAACAACAAAGTCCTTTTAAGTAGTTTATTTATATAACAAGCAAAATAAACATCACGTAGATTACCAAGAAAACCAAAACATTTGTAATTTTCGACAAGGTATTTGTTCAGTTCAGTTTCAGCAACTAGTCAGACCATTAAACAAACAGAAACCGGAAGTAAAGTTTGGACCAGACGCGTAATCGCGTCACAACACGTGCGTCCGATGAAACGGTCTATAGTCCTAGCCATATCTGCCTAGAAAATCGCAACTTTTTATTTTCTGTCAGTCTTAGTACATGTAACTACAGAAGAGTCAAGTTTTAAATAGGAAAAATATCCAAAATCTTTGGTTATTTTTAGCGTGATGCTAATGGTCTAATCAGATTCAATGGATTATGCTAAGTGGTAGCGCCCGGAGATCAGCTGAATGAAAATGTGGAGTGTCCCTTTAAAAAAAAATTAAATTGCACTTTACATTTTATGCAATGCAACTTTGTTAGGTATGTTAAAAAATATTATTTTACACGAAATGGAGAAGACAATGTGTTTTTTTATATTTTATTGCTGACGTGCTATGTTGACCTAACCCTGAGATTTAGCCAAAATTAGCACACATTTGGGGCAAGTTGTCTTTATGACTTTGGGGCAAGTCGTCACATGCTTTTCACACTGGAAATAGTTAACCCGGTTTATCCTGGAATCCTGTGTTATCTGTTTCATGTTTCACACTGTTCGTAATTAACCTGGGGATAACATAATCTGACGTTTTACATTGTACATTCCTAAATCCTATAGCATTTACGTTTTGTTTTTATGGAAGCTGAGTGAAGCAAGATTGTGGGATTGATCATGAAGAAAGCATGCTCAGCTGCCTAAAAGCAACAATTTCATGTGATCATTTATTGATGCTTTTATCCAAAGAAACAAATGTCATCTGCTGTGGTGTTAAGTGCAAAAATCACAGGTATTTATACACATATGCATACAGGTACTGTATATAGCTTTTCACCTCAACGAGACTTCTCGTGACTTTTTAATTTTGTGAGATCTCATGGGACGAGATCTTGTCACACCCCTAATTTTATAGCATCTGTGTGAGAGCCGATGCTTTAGCTAATTTCGTGTGCTCTATTTATTTATTTAGGTTAATACAACCAAATTATCCAAGTGAGAAATAAGCGTTGATGTTATTAACTTCTTTGTTATTTGCTCTCCACTTTTCTCAAACACTCAATTCTTGCAGTCAAAATGCACTTTGCACTTTCTTTTAAATTTGCTGGACTAATTCGGTTTAGAGAAGCAGTCCTCTTCCAAATAAATCTTAAAGAGAAGGGGATCTTCTTTGGTCTTTTTGGTGACATTTTCTGAAATTGTTTTTATAGTGATACGTAAAGTGAATTTTTCTTGGTATACTTAATAGTTGGATTTACATCATTTTACTTATTTTAAATCTCTACCATTATCCTCTAATACTCTTATTTAGTAGGGTGTAGGTAATCTAAGTGCACCAAAGTCACAGTGGTATTATAGTTATATAGAAAAGAATAAGAAAGTAAAATGAGTATTTTTATTGTGTGAACGCGATCTTGGCGCCTGTCGCCGCTGTAATTTTGTCGTAATTGCGGGCGTGTCGTCTCTCTTAATGTCAAGTGATTGCTGTGAAAGTGGTTGATAACTGCAGCGCTACGCCTTGCTACCCAGGACATTACACGCCCCTGCCTGCAAAGTAATGGAAATGTGTGATTGTGTCAAAGGCGTCAGATGTGCGACACTTTGCCTTACAGACAACCACAGAGTTGTCCCAGCTGTGTCATTTCCGTGACTTTAACCTGCACGCTGCTAAATTGAACTGGGTATGGATCATGTGGTGCCATTGTGGATCAAGGAACACAACATCTCACCTGCATGCTTGGTCTGGCACGATCATTTGTGAATGGATTGATGTTGAATAGTCCATCAACTTCAGAACATGCATAAATGCTATGTGCGTAAATGTGTGTATGTTACAAAAGCAGGATATTTGTAGGTTTAGGGAAGAGTATAAATGGCTGTAAGAGGGGTTATGGGTAAAATTCAGTTAAATCAGTAAAGACAAGCCCCTTCAATCCTGCTTGCATCTAAAAAATCTAACAACCCAACCGTTGGCCATGAATCACATTTATATTCCATAAGGATATACAATCTATCAAGCACTTTCCATAAACGACCAAGACACAGACTAAGAAATCGAGAGAGAGAGAGAGAGAGAGAGAGAGAGTCTGATTAGTATTATAGTGTGACAACAGTGGAGATTCCTAATCTGTGGCTCAGACCTGTCATAGCAAAAGATAAATTGCTCTGCCAAAAGTACCAACTTTAATGCAAATCCATACATTGCACGTGTCAGGGCTTAAAGGAAAAGTCCACCCAAATATAAAAGCTCCCCTGTTTACTCACCCTAATATAGAGCCAAACCCGTATGCTGTGAAATTTTCCATGCTAAACAAATGTGTCTGCAAAATGCATAAATATACACAAAACTACTCAGGTTACTACATTATGGTGTACAAATATTGAATTTTTACTGTGGCGTGAACTGTTCTTTAAGCCCCTGCCATCAGAAGACAGACACACATCAACTTTACAAGAATTTGAGGCAACCATGCGAGACGTTACCGTGCTTGCTGCAGGTAGATTTGTGCGGTTGATGTAAAGCTGGCATGAACAGCGTTCAATACTGTAATGACGGTCATCCAGCCGAGAGCTACTGAAGAATTTACTTAATGTTAAAATCACCAAGTGTGACTATTAGAGTCATCGGGATGGCTGTAGCGCTGTATAAAGCCTGGGGCATGTTAGATGAGAATGTGACGGTCAGGCAATGAAGAACGTGTTTTTAACCTGATGGGATAAAAGAGAAATGCTAAATCCAACTGGTGTTTTAGCATAAAATCAAAATTTACATCATTAACTTTTCGGAATGGTTTTATGTGCATTTAATTTTGTTCTCATAACTTTTCATCTCCACCTTTAAAATACCTTTCTGACATCGCAAATCCTTCTTATTTACTAAACCCTGTCCTCCAAACAATAAGCTTTTAGCTAAGATAATAGATACTGTATAACAAGATTGGGCATTGCTGTTGTTATGAATGGGGGAAAATGCAGTTTTGGCTAGATGGGATACAGATACGGCCAAAATCCTGTGAAATGTTAGGATAAAAACATCGTTAATCTGCCGAAATTTCACGAGATTTCAACGTTTGCTCTATCCCTTTTAGACAAAACCCGACAGGGCTCAATATGGCCACTCTGGCTTCAGAAGTCCCACCTTCCAATTAAAAGAACCAATTATAAATCCATAAAGACTGATAATGGTCTGGCTTTATTTTCAACCTGTGCGCATGCACAATAGCTGAAACAATCTTGAGGTATTTTTAGTGCAGTTTGAGCTCAGGGATCTAAAGTAATGGTACAGATCATGTCGGGTTTAATTCATGTTGTTTAATTGTGATTTTAGCATACGATATATCTGTCTTTCCCCTTTCAAGTAGATAGGATTTAAGTCTTGCATGACTGTAATAACTGCCCGGAGGCATTGCAAACATGACCGCCGGTTGACTCGACTTCTTAAGGGGTCTTTGGTATATACTGTATGCAATCCAGCTAATTTTTGAATAAATCGCTTAACTATTTTTCTCTTTGAATATGAGAATATAAAAAAGGGCTCTTTTCATCTACCACAGTGGCCATTTCTAAAGCAGGACACAAGTTTTGCTTTTGCGTCTTGTTTCTTTCTTTGTGCAAAAAGAGAGATGTTTAGGGTCAGGGTCTAGGACAGAGGCGTTCAGCGAAGGTTTGTCCGAATGTGTGCGAGATGAAGATGGACCACATCATCTTGCGCAGACACACGTGTCCCCTTGCAGCTTACAAACCAGACTCAAGCATGGACACATATGCAATACAAATGATTTTTCATACAAATGTATACTTTAGCAGGGAGTCAAGGCAGCAATAATTTGCATCATTGACAGGCTATGGGTTGTGATAGCACAGTGGATAAGACACTCGCCTTTGGTGTGAGAGACCCTGGTTTCGAATCTACTGTGACACACCATTGTGTCCCTGAGCAAGACACTTAACCCCTAGTTGCTCCAGAGGCGTGCAACCTCTGACATATATAGCAATTGTAAGTCGCTTTGGATAAAAGCGTCAGCTAAATGAATAAGTAAGTAAGGCTATACATAAATTAAGGATAGAAAAGTGTCGAAATCTCTGTAGGCACGTGTCAACACATATCGTGCATTACAAATAACATTTTCTTTTAACTAATGATATTAATCGATCATAAAGTTTTATTTTCGGTTGAAAATATGCTAATTTTCCAGCTCCCCTTGAGTTAAACATTTGATTCTTACCGTTTTGGAATCCATTCAGCTGATCTCCGGGTCTGGTGCTAGCACTTTTAGCATAGCTTAGCATAATGCATTGAATCTGATTAGCCCATTAGCATTGCACCTAAAAAAAAACAAAGGGTTTCGATATTTTTCCTAATTAAAACTTGACTCTTCTGTAGTTACATCGTGTACTAAGACCGACAGAAAATTTAAAGTTGCGATTTTCTAGGCAGATATGGCTAGGAACTATACTCTCATTCTGGCGTAATATTCAAGGACTTTGCTGCCATAACATGGCTGCAGAAGGCGCAATGATTTTACGGAGCACCGAAAATAGTCCCCTTACTATCTTTCAATAGCAGGGGACTATTTTTGGGCACTATGTAATATAATTGCATCATATCTGCCTAGAAAATCGCAACTTTTAATTTTCCATCGGTCTTAGTACTCGATGTAACTACAGAAGAGTCAAGTTTTAAATAGGAAAAATATCGAAACCCTTTGGTATTTTTTAGGTGCGATGCTAATGGTCTAATCAGATTCAATGGATTATGCTAAGCTATGCTAAAAGTGGTAGCACCAGACCCAGAGATCAGCTAAATGGATTCCAAAATGGTAAAAATCTAATGTTTAACTCAAGGGGGGTTGGAAAATTATTTTTTTTAAAGTGGTGTGTCCCTTTAACATCCATACACAAATACACAATGTTTGTGTACCCCTAACATTTAACTGGTACACATCCGTAAGTTAGAATATTTTACCCATAAAGGCACAACAAGAAACCCTTAAGTGTACAACCCCAGTGCCAGGAAAGGTACAGTTTTACTTTTTTCTGACAGTGCACACTGAAAGGTTAAACCATCTATTCATTATCCAAAACACATGTTTATCACAAACTCTGAAATTTTTCCTATTCTGTAAAACTTTGTGTCTTTATTGCCTCGTTTTAATGTACATCCAACTTTTAATATTTTTTAAAGCTGAGGAGAGTGCATCCTCTTTTAGTTGGATTGTGGGTAGTCTTAAGATATGTGCAGTGTAAGATTATGCAGAAGAGAAAAACTCATTTCGAGGTCTGCTCAGGGGTTAGCAGCTGTAATAACTATGCTGAACTTCTCTGCTCGAGTGTTTATACTTTTACCACATATGATTCAGGTTCGCACGGGTTTGAGAAGACTCGCGCCGAAGCTGACGTTCAGCACGGGCGATAAACAAGCGCTTCAGTGAGGGCTCTTGCTATCTTTAAAGCCCAGACGTCGAGAAAGACAGACAACACGGCGGAAAACATTTCTTCTCATTATCCTCTCCGCTAAATTATTCACACCATGCATGCCCACTATCTCCCAACAGCACCAGAGGAGCCTAAGCTGCCCTTTAACCATAATAAAGAAGCTAAAGACTTTCCGTCTTTCTTTCCTTAGACGTCCATCTTTTTTCCCCCATTGTTTTTCTGACACTGAGCTTCACAATAGAGGCGTACCTTTTCTTTCAGGTTCCCAGGAGTTTGCTCATTAGGAGAACGGGTTAGGGTATTTCAGAGCAGGACCCTCAAGCTGGGCCGAACCAGGTGGGCTTTGAGAGACACAGATGAAGGGCAACCTGCAGTTAACTGGATGTCAGTAAATATCAATCACAAGGACCCCAGGGACGGCACAAGGCACGCGTACGACAGCCCACCACTCTCACCCCGCACATGCACGTGTGTTTACGTTTGACAGTCTTTGTTTAGTTGCTAATGTTCGTTTCTGATACTCGCTATTACTGATGGATGAATGATTAAATGAGATAAAGAATATTTTATCAGGGCCTATTAGTTTAATGAATCAGATAAATAGTCTAATTGTGTAATTAGATTACCGGCAACTGTTTGTTTAAAGATCATAAACAGACAGCCGTGACAGAGATTGCGGTGAGAAGATAAGCGGAGGTCTACGCAAAGAAGCCATTATGAGAATTTTATTGCGTGTAATGGCCTGTGAACAAAACACGTGCGAAATGATGTAGCTTTTGCTTCTGTTTAGCTTTTGTTTATTTAGTTTCAAAGCAAGTAGGTAAACAAATCAACTTCCTTTGCGGAAATTATCCACTGTGAAACCCTTATTGCAGGCCTGTATTTCTGCACATGCACTGAAAGATGCATATGTGCTTTACTTATAGCATCCTGGAGACGGAGCAGGTCACAGCTTGAGTCTCTGTGGCGTTGTCTAATTGCTGTCTTTTCTAGTCTGGATGTAAGCCACTGAAATCTGTGTATAATCCACAGTTAATTAAGTTTAGACAGAGAAGGAAGCCATCCAGACACATTCATGTGCTACATCCTTAACACTGCAGTGTTTCTCACAAAACAAGCTTGACTGCTTAGTAATGATAGTTGCATGACAATATGTGACCCCATCTGTAAAAAAAAACTGTTTTCTACATAAAATCATTTGAACGTTTTGTGAAAATATAACATTGATGTCTTTAATATTGACTGAGTAAGATCATGAAGATTGACATTTAAAGGAATATTCCATTTTCTTCAAAGAAAAATCCAGATAATTTACTCACCACCATGTCATCCAAAATGTTGATGTCTTTCTTTGTTTGTTATTTAAGAAAAAAAAATGTTCTTTTAAACCACAACTTTTCGTCTAGGTCCGGTCCAGCGTGACCTAAAGTAAATGAGTAGTGACGTAGGGAGGTCACGTGTTACGTAAGGGATAATCCACGGCTAGCCATGCATTAAAGGGTTTTAATGCACGACGTAGAGGCAAAGAACCACCCGACGCGTACCCGAAAATTAAAAGTTATAGCAGCCAAAAATAGTCCCCTTAATAACTTTCAATAGCAGAGGATTATTTTTGGGCACTGCGTAATATCATTGCACCTCCTGCAGCCATGTTACGGCAGTAAAGTCCTTGATTATTACTACAGAATGAGAGTAGAGTTCCTAGAAAATCGTAACTTTTAATTTTCCGTCAGTCTTAGTACACGATGTAACTACAGAGGAGTCAAGTTTTAAATAGGAAAAATATTAAAACTCTTTGGTTATTTTTAGGTGCGATGCTAATGGTCTAATCAGATTCAATGGATTGTGCTAAGGTATGCTTAAAGGGTTAGCGCCAGACCCGGAGATCATCTGAATAAATTCCAAAAGGGTAAAAATCAAATATGAGATTTTGAAAATGAGCATATTTTCAAAAAAAGTGGTGTGTCCCTTTAAAGGGCCAAGGTGTGCCTGGTTACCTAGGTAACAAGCATACAGTACCATGCTATAAACATCTTTCTCCCTTGAGAGATAGCTGTTTATTCTGACAGTTTTTCCAAGCAACATGCAAAATACATTTAAGAGACATCTCCAGTTTTGCCTTTAATCATTATTTCTATTTGTATTGTGACCATTTCAATCCAGCTTCTGTTGAATTCCAACAAAAGCAAACCTTAGGAGTGACAATAAAGTCATCCAACAGCAATGTAAGAGACTGAGAGCATGACAAGACACATGAAAGATGTAATTAAAAATCCATCTTATTCCATCAAATATTCAATTTTGAACTATTCCTCAAAAACATTACTATTGTGCTTTTGCAAAATGTTATTTTGATCATTTGTCCCATTTAAATTTTTAAGTAAATTTTCAGTTTTTGGCAGAAATGTTGTGGGTACACTGTTAAAAATAAAGGTACAAAAGCTGTCACTGGGGCGGTCTCCTTTGAAATAAAATCCTAATATGTACCATTTAGGTATAAATACCACAACCAAGATGTACCTTTGAAGTACTAATATGCACTCTTTGGGTACAAATGTGTACCTTTTTAAAAGGGTACTGTCCCAGTGACTACTTGTGTACCTTTATTTCTGAGAGTGTAGTTGACAGAATAAAACAAAAAGCATTTTACTTAAACACGTACCTATAAATAGTCAATTTAGGAAAAAAATGAAAAATAACTTTCTGTGGCTGTATAAATTATTAATATTTTATTTAACAAGGCACGGCTTATTTGTATGTGTAAATGGGGGCAATGCCCCAGCAAAATATTAATCCACTTGAAAACTCAATGGGGCGGTTTCTCGAACAGGGCTTACCTTTGTCCCAGATTAAAATGCATGTTTGCGCTGACTTAATTTAAAAACACCTTGCACTGACATATATTAACATATTATTAACCCTTAGGGGTTCTGACTGATTTTGCATCCTTGAGCAGTTTTGACCATCACAGAAATTTGTGCTTTTTTCAGTTGCTTACAAAACACCATAGATATGTACACTAGATGTCGCTTTGGGATTCTAAGCATGCGTCAAACCCGCCGCCATCTTGGAACAGGGGTCTTGTCATAGGAAGTAGCTAGGTAAAGCTGCTATCCCCGCTGCTATCCCCGCCTGTATTTCGAATTCACGATGCCGGCCTTTTGTGCTGCGTATGGATTTTAGGCCTACTAGCACTATGCATTATAGTTAGAAAAAGTAGATTTTCATAATATCAAAACTTTAATTTTTTCTGGACTCAAAAGAAAACCAAGAAAATCGCATTCATGACGAATTATGGTGATTTTATTTCCGTTACACCATTGCCTACAATGACGCTGATGCAGGGTTCTCCTGTTTCAAGATGGCGGCTCTGTTTGACGCATTCGGTCCAATGAACTGCTGAGCCAAGGCGACATCTAGTGTACATATCAATTTTTTCAATGTAAATGTATGGTGAAAATGGAAATGCACCGAGCCCTAATAGAAAGCCATATGGGCAGATTAAAATCTGCCCCTCTAGCTTTTACGTTACGTGGACATAGTTCCAGACAATGCTATATCATTTTGCGTTAGCCAAGTGTATATTAGTATGCATCTGCATGAGAAGTACGGCTGATTGTTTAGGTTGTGAGCATCAAGAGTAGTACAAATAAACCTGATTGTAATAGTGTAGAGTTTTCCTTACAGAAATAGTTTGAAAGATTGTCAGTTAATTAGAAAATTGCACATCAAACAACTTTCCCCTGACAAGCCAGATATAAAAATTGTGCAACAGCCAAACGACCAATGGTAAGTTGTTCAATAGGACATTTTAAGGGTCGTGGGATGACATAAAGCTTTGGCTATCTGATTGTACCAATCAGAATTAAGTATTTTTCCCATGCTTACTTTTTTATTTTTTAAGCACTAATAATTCCAAGCCAAATTGACCATTAGAGCGTCCTGTCAGTCTGATTTACAGAAGGACACTAGAACTTTGCTGGGTGTTATAAATGCATTCAGTCATTTAAATGTAAAACTTGTACATTTATTACACTAGCATTTAATCATTGGGTAGTCATATAGCTTACGATACAACCCAGGATCTGCCCCACCTAAATTTATAGTCAAGAGCCGTAACTGCATTTAACTAGTGAAAGATATTTAGGGCTTTTAAAAATGTTAAATGGATTTTAGAAGTAGTCCATTATTAAGGATATGTTTTGGATTTGGAATTATGCCATGAATAATAACAAAAGCAAAATTATCCCACAACTGTTTTTATTTTCCATATTCCGGACACATCTGCATGTGAAAATGAATTTACACTGGACAGAAAACATGGAAGTTCACACATCAAGATATGAGGTGTCTGTGTACTCATCTATATCCAGCGTGACACTCCAGCATCTTCAGAGATATGGTGTTGTTTGGAATGACGTAGTTGTTTATTGAAAAAAAGGATCAGGTCAGTTCTGTTACTCTACAGCGGGCATGGCTGGACATTGGCTTTGGTTGTGTGAGATAATGATCCAGTGCTTGGAGTTGCAGTGAGCGTGAGGAGATTACACCAGACTCTATCCAAAGGTCCTGCTTCTCTGGGGCTCCGTATCTTTTCTCCATCTCTCTGCTGAGCTTCTGCGGAGTTCCCAGCCAAAGACACAGATGATGGATTCTTACAGATTAGGTAAAAGGTTATCTGAACATTTTGCTCAAGTGGGCCTGAGAGGGCAACTGGGTAGGCGACAGTCCCGCACAGCTTTGCCTCTGCCAGGCTAATGATGATGGCTGTTTAACTCACCCTGTTGGAGTATTTAGAGGCCGTTTACATCAACTAAACCTGAAAACTTTTATTCGTTTGGCTATTCATTTACACAGCGATGCCATTTTGGGGGCCTGGAAACAAAAAAATTTGAAAGCAACTATTGTTTTAAAATACAATACTGAAAGATGAAAATAGGTTATGCGCATTTTACTCATTCACACCAAATCTATCTCATGGCAATGTCGTATGTATTTTACAAGATGACTATTTTTACGACCACATTCATACATTCTTGCACAATTTGCCATTGCCTCTGTGATGTTTGGGTTAGGGGTGGGGTTTCTTTATTGTTTTTAATGATAATCGTAAGTTTTTGCACGATTAACTTCGTACAAATTCATACGATTTAGCCAACTCATAAAATATGTACGAATTCTCGTGAGATCAGGCTGGTTTAGAAATTGTATGACAATCCTATCTACCCTCCTGGCAAGCATACAGCACTTTTAGTCGTTTTCACAGATCGGTGTGAATCGTTTTGACTGTGTTATCGCCTGTATGTGAAAAACACAAAGGAGAAAACCAAAGGACACATCCAAACAGTTGCTATAGGTTTGTCTAAATGGGTTTAAAAGTCGCTAAATGTAGCAACAAAGTGCCAAGTTGGAAATACAGTCACTAGATTGGCAACACTGCTTCAGCCAATCCCCTTTTCTTGAGCAAGTAAACCCCACCCAATGATTAACATTGAATTTTCATACAAGATGAAAACGAAAATGTTGATGAAAACGAAAAACCAATATATTAAAGTGAACATATCATTTAAATTGAACTTTACATTTTAATTTTATTTTTGTCACTATTATTGCATGAGCAAAAGTTATTTTTAAAATGTATGTTTTTATTCTTTTTACATGTTTGCCTTTTAATTTTAATATTGGCATGTATGGTAACGAGATTGTATTGAAAATAAAATGTCAAATTACCAATTGCATTTTATTTTTCAATTTGGCAGGAATGATGCTTTATTAAATTGAAAATGAAATAATTTAAATTAATGTTTTAATTTTTATTTTAGCATTTCATTTTCAAATTTGGGACATATTTAGCAATTGTATTATTTATTTTATCCTTTAATTAATTAATTTAAAAAAGGCCAAAAATACCTCCTATATAGTACCACTTATTATAAAAATATTTAATATTTTTATATAAATATATGTATATATTTCTGTGTTTCCTGTTTTCTTTGTAAAGCTTTTTAGTAAAAATGCAGAATTGTGAAAAAGTGCTATATAAATAAAATTGATTTGGACTTCAATGGACTGGATTGCATCGAACCGAATCACACTGAATCGAATCTTATGGCCAAAAATATGTACGTTTAAGATGGGTTAGTGTTTTCGTTAAGCACGAATTGGGAAATAACCAAACTTGTTTGGAACGGTACAGTAATTGTTTTTGCCATTCTGTCAGTCACAAACTTTACGTTTTCGGTACCTGTTTTATGCATTATGCACGAGGACACATCTTCAAGTACAAAGAGGTCATTTTCTCCTCTGGTCAGGACCAGAAGTATATTATTTCTTAATACTTCAATGGCTATGACCATTATTTCCCATAGTTATAGGAGCACAGGTCTAAAAAAAAAAACACATTTACTAAGTCAATTTGTGTCTGGGAGAGAGAGAAAGAGTAAATGAGATCAGAGAGAAAGAAAAACTTCATAACCGCTATACAGTAAGGAGTAGAGAGGCTTGCTTCACTGTTTTAATTGACTTTGCCACCGTGTTAATAAGGTAGACGTTCAGTAGGCAGACAGACAGCAGGCAGGGCTCCTGGAAATAATAGGAGCACACACAGAACTCCAACCATCTGTCCTTCAGTCCGTGTGCATGCTGAGTAAATTACGCCTCCTATAATGGGCTGGAGTGAAAAATAGGCCTCTCTTAGAGGCTGAGTGCTGGATTTAATGTCAGGGTTACACCACCGATCTCAAGATACTTGGCTGCAAATTGCAGAAATATTCTAATGTCACCACTCGTAAATGAAACCCATCTGTGATGTGTCCTAATAGAGGGTAAAGTGAGTAAATATTATTGAGAACGAGCAGCGTCCTTTCATACCCCGAATTGGACTTACATCAAAGTGGATTTGTTTGATCCGATGGCAAATTGATTTTGTTCCTATAGGAAATTAGACAAAATCGTCAGTAAATGGCTTGAATGCTATAGACTGTTTCAGCAGTAACAACATAAACAAGCGGCTGTCGCGGTCCGCACGTAACTTCCGGTAAACTCCGCTAAGAATAAATAACAACAAAGTTCTTTAAACGTAGTTTATTTATATAACAAGCAAAAAAACAACACGTAGATTACCTAGGAAACCAAAACATTTGTTATTTTCGACGAGGCATTCGTTCAAGAGATCAGTTTAGTAACTAGTCAGACCATTAAAAAAAACGAAACCGGAAGTAAGGTTCGGATCCAGACGTGTATCACGTGCGTCCGATGAAACCGTCTATATGAGACATGTTACCTCCGTCTGCAATTGTGCTTGACATTGGCATAAACTGGTTTATTTTTTAGCAAAATGGAAGCAGGATGTGTTCATCAGAAGACAACAGATAATAGACCTTTCTCACAACTTCCGTATTTATGACCGGAACTATGCAATCGTCGCGGAAATCTACTTCCTCCGCAGTCAAGGCAATGTAAAAAGCCGTATCTGTTCCATCAATTCCCTGTTGATGGTGAAGTTAGACAGAAGTGGATTCAGGCTATCCGGCGAGACTTATAATGTGTCGTTTTAGTTAACAGTTCAGTAACAGTTATACTCGCTCTCTACTTACCTAGAAATTTATTGACAAATTCTTCATGGAAAAAGTTTTCCTCCATTAGTCGTGTCACATCAGCAAATGTAATATTTGGCAAATCCGTTAACGAAGTTTTGTAGACTCTTTGATCCATTTTAAACTTGCCCGGGTTTATGTTTTTCTAGTGTGTTGACGCTTGACAGGAACTCCGCTTACACGACGATTACGTATTTCCGGTTACTGTGAGAAAGGTCTATACACAGATCTATTAAACAAGCAGGGGATACATGTAACATTCTTCAGTTTTTGGTCATTGATACACAAAATGTTAAGGTGGTCATATTATGAAATTTTTTAAGATGTAAAATAAGTCTTTGGTGTCCCCAGAGTGCGTATGTGAAGTTTTAGCTCAAAATACTCCACAGATAATTTATAATAACATGTAAAAAAATTGCCACTTTGTAGGCCTGAGCAAAAGTGTGCCGTTTTTGGGTGTGTCATTTAAAATGCAATAAGCGGATGAAATGCAAACACTGATTACAATGATGGTGGCACTAAATGGCAGTGCCATGGTTGGATAGTGCAGATTAAGGGATGGTATTATTGTAATTCACCTGGATACCTACCTCGCAAAACGGGCAAAATCTGAACAACCTTTTTTTACATGCATGCAGAAAATGGCTTACCAAAACTAAGTTACTGGGTTGATCTTATTCTAATTTTCTAGGTTAATAGAAGCACTGGGGACCCAATTATAGCACTAAAACATGGAAAAAGTTTTTTTTCACGCTATGACCCCTTTAACCAATGTTACTTTACTGAAGGAATAAGCACTTACATA
Organism: Paramisgurnus dabryanus; assembly: GCF_030506205.2. Taxonomy (NCBI): domain Eukaryota; kingdom Metazoa; phylum Chordata; class Actinopteri; order Cypriniformes; family Cobitidae; genus Paramisgurnus; species Paramisgurnus dabryanus. The sequence goes on along the minus strand of NC_133345.1, from coordinate 27,913,750 downwards.
TACAGTAAAAACATTTAGAGTACATACAGTACATTTCATAGCTACAGGGGTAAGAATAATACTTCACTATAATACTTTTACTATGCATGGCCCAATGCAATATCAGCAGAAATAGTATCTGCTTTTAAACCATTTTCGAGATACTTTGATCTCATACGCCAATCGGTCTGCACAGTGCCACATGAAGTCAAACCCACCTATGGTTTTTACGGCAGCAAAAGCGAAAACAGAGGAATACCCAGACATGAAGCTATTGGCAAGCTACCCAAACAGGGGCAAAATGTGCTATAACTGCAAATTTTCTGCATTCAAACATTGTTACTCTTTCATTGATGAGATATCTCGTCATTTACGAGAAAACATTTGCATAAAAAAAACGTGTTAATGATGAGGTTTTTTATCTGTAATACCGCGAATATCCACTAGATTCCCTAATTTATAAAAAAACTGAAGCAAAAAAATATTTATCAATTTTACACTGCGTTAATGTTTTGATAATCGTTCTAAATCTGATCTCTAACAAAATTCCTTTACAAAAATGTTATTATTTCAGCTTTTTTGCTAAAAAAAACATGTATTTATGATAGGAGTTAATAAGCATAATAAGCAGAGAAAAAAAAGATAGGATGAAACATTTTGTTTGTTTGTTTATTGTTTGTTTGAAAGCAGAGGGTCTGTTCTTTCATTTGATATACAGTATTTGTATGTTTATATATTTTTACATGAAAACATATATATGTAAAATATAAAAATAGTAACTGGTTAAACTGGACTGCAGGTGTTTAGTTATAAATGGCAGGGTTTTTTTCATGAGCAATTTTTACAAAGTGGGGCATAGTTGAATCTTAGAAAGAAAGAAATACTGGTGATGATTTTAAGAAAAGTTTGAAAAATGATAAGTTAACTAGTAGGTGGTGCTGTCACCAAATTGATATAGTGAAGTCATGATGTGGTGATAATGGCATGAAACCATGTTTTAATTCACCACAGTATTAATATCTCAGATTTGATATCTCTGTCCTCAGCAGGACTTTGTGACTTTGAAGAGTGGAAATGAAATCTAATCAACTTGTTAGAAGAATTTTTTGTAAAAAAAAAAAAAAAAGTAATAATAACATTAAAATCTTATTTAAAACCCAGCACTTGTGCTTAGACTATCCAGTCAATGAAGTCATACTGACCCCTGTGGTTACAGAGATAGTCCAGCAGAATAAAGCATGTTTCAAAGCAACCATTAAGCAGGACAAACTGGTCCTGCACAGTGTGCTGGAGGTGGTTAATTTTCAGCAGGACCCAGGAATGAGAATAAAGTGGGTTTGTAGTGTGAAATTTATCAATTCTTTGCTCTTTTTGAAGATGCTTAGACACTCCAGCTTGATCTAACCAAGCTTGTTTAGGCACGTGTGAAAGCTCAGCTCACTAACACATGTTCATTGTGCACAGTCGTGTGGGAAGTGGATTATGCCACAAAAGGTGTCTTGAGGATTTTTCAAAGCTCCTCGGCTTTCATTTTTCGAGAGTGTGATTTGCTGTTGTTGTTTGCGAGTGTTTGTGTTTTGAGTGGCAGAGTAAGCGAGAAGGGAAGAGTGTTTCATTGCATTTTAACAAAAGAGAAATGAAAACATGGCAAAGCAAGCTAGATGAGAAGAAAGTGGGATAAACAGTGGTGTACCACAAATCCCGTGGGCCTTGTGTCATGCACAACCGATTGTATGGTATAAACAGTCCGTTATTTAATCTCTGGAAATCAAAGTCAAGACCTTTTGTGCTACTAAAGCAATGGTTTACCAGTTGGGCTACAGCTCATGAGTCATTTGTGTTGTAAAAAGTGCATTAAACTTTCATAAGTATGGCATGTTTAAAAGAAATACAGCCATTAGGGGTAAAAAAGGTCCATACACATTAAATCAGTGGTTCTCAAACTGGAAGGTGCAAGATGGTGCCACGGGGTCCCCAGTTTTATTATAAAATATATTACTTTATTATAATAAATCAATGCTCAGAAAAAAATATAACTACCAACCAACAGCATCAAATTGTATAATTTTCCTTTTGCCTTGAAGGGATGCACCCTACACAAAGGGGACCAAACTTGTTTGTCATTTTTTGCCTCTAGAGGTCACTTAACAACAATGGTCGCAGTTTGAAGATGCTGTGAAAGAGCGTGGACCAAGCGTGCCGCACAAGCCCCGAAAAGTGAAACGTCTCAATCGCCCCCCAGTGACTGGTCCTAGTATAGGTCATAAACCCCGGCCACCCCATGTTATTCAATGGAACTTGAGATCAACTAAACAAATTAATTACACTTCAATTATATTTTTTCCGAAGCTGGTTTCTGTCATTTACTGTCGTTTTTATCACGCTGATGTAAATTCAAGTGTTTGTTTTTAATATAAGTTGGTTTTTAGTCAGTTATTTAATGCTATAAAAACCGTGATGTCACGTCATGATTGACAGCTGTGATATGCACATTCTGCGAGAGCGAGGGCGTGGCCTTGATTTCGTGGCATTACTTCCTGCTCACTAATGCACAGGTGTGGTCCCGAAATCGCTACTGCGCATACTCAAGACCCAAGATCTCAGCGCCGTATCAGGACACTGGCAGCTTTACTTTTCACCAAAGGAACAGAGCGAACGGGCGTCGGCCATCTTTTTTTTACAGTCTATGGCGTGGACCGATGGGAGTTATAGTTTTCACTATTGAAAGGAATTGATCTGATAGACATTACTATCTGGACGTTACTACTTCCGCATATGGCACTACACAAATTGATCGGCGTGTGGCATCAAACTATCGTAAAAGTACTGCTTCGAATCACTTTTCGAGATACTTTGATGTCATGCGTCGATCGGTATGCAGAGTGCCACATGAAGTCAAACACAACTAAACATTGTTGAAAACATTTTGGATAATCTAACACTATGCTATACTTTTGGGATATTTAAAGGGAACATATCATGAAAATCTGACTTTTTCCATGTTTAAGTGTTATAATTGACTCCCCATTGCTTCTATTAACCTAGAAAATGTGAAAAAGATCAACCCAGTAACTTAGTTTTGGTAAACCACTTTCTCCAAGCATGTGAAAAAATAGCTAATTGAAATTTGGTTCCCCTTGTGATGTCAAAAGGGGAAAATACCACCCCTTAATCTGCACTATCCAACCACGACACTGCCATTTAATGCAGATATCAGCTCATTTGCATTTTAAAGGACACACCCAAAAACAGCACATTTTTGCTCACACCTACAAAGAGGCAAATTTAACATGTTATAATAAATTATCTGTATTTTGAGCTAGGACTTCACATATGTACCCTGGAGACACTAAAGATATATTTGACATCTTAAAAAAGTCTTGTGAAATGTCCTCTTTAATGCAAAAATCTTACATATTGTGCCTTTAGGGGATTTTTGGGGCCAGTAGGTCTCTCTTGAATTAAGCCAGTAAGCAAACACTAACCTTTAGCAACTTTCTAGCAATAATGCCCTGACCACTCATAAAAACCCGGTTTTCTTATTATACACAATCAAAAATGGCTTTTGCCAGAAAGCCAGGTGATGTCAACAACCCAATTCTTTTGGATTTAATAACATATTTTAATGAAAATATGTTTCCTGAAGGATGGCCGGTGTGGACAGAAGTCTTACTGATAAGACACAGACTGGATAAGACAGGTGTCACAGGAAGGCAAACAGATTCCTCTGGCAAGATTCATGAAACTTAATTAGCACTGTTAATGCTCCATCGAATGTGGGTTTTTACACTGGAGATACCCTTGCCGATCAGGCGTTATGATATTCAAAGATTTAGCTCTTGTGGTCTTCAAGGATGGGTTTCAATTGCTAATTGAGATCAAAAGTTCATTCATAGGTTGTTTATGCTGGTAGGGACACGTTGGAAAGCATTACCATAATCAAAGGTGTTTAGATAAGAAGAGCAGTAAGTGTAGCTATTAAAATGATCCAAGCTTTACGGTGTCATTTAATGTAATTTATTCATAGTTACCTTTTAAATTGCACTGGTGAAAAGAAAAGTACATCTACGTGCCCTGAACATAAAAGTTTTGAAAGCACTAGTTGTGTGTTTATAGACCGTTTCAGCGGTAACAACATAAACAAGCCGCTGTCGCGGTCCGCACGTAACTTCCGGTAAACTCCGCTAATAATAAATAACAACAAATTCTTTAAACATAGTTTATTTATATAACAAGCAAACAAAACAACACATAGATTACCTAGGAAACCAAAACATTTGTTATTTTCGACGAGGCATTTGTTCAAGAGATCAGTTTAGCAACTAGTCAGACCATTAAAAAAACGAAACCGGAAGTAAGGTTCGGATCCAGACGTGTATCACGTGCGTCCGATGAAACCATCTATAGACAGTTACATCGGACACATGCACAAACCCTAGTCAACTGTCTGTATTTATTTATCAAATTGGGTATTGGCTAAACTGATCTCTGGCTGTGTCCGAAAGCTCTAAAATGCTGCCTTCGGAGGCAGCATACTAAGACAGATCCGAATGCAATGTTTGGTTTACTTCCTGTCTCCTGCGATACCTTCATCATCTTGTCCCACAATTCTATGTTAGCCATGTGCGGGGAATGTGATTGGTCAAGCCTGGTTGAGTTTTGCAAAAAAAAAAATTGCAGCCAAGAACGCAGCTGAAGCACAAATTTTGTGTAAATAAAGTTTTATTTTACACCTTTTGATTTCATTTCTAGCGAGATACTAGGATTGTTGTTTTCAAATATGCCATTAGTTATCACAAAGGCGCTCTCTGTCATTGCCTCATGAAGTAGCAAGGGAGCTGCCTAAGCTTTCAGACACACACCAGAAAAACCTACACAGTCTCACCCCATGGCGTCAATATTTGACGACACTTTACCATGCGTCAATATGTTGACGCGGAGGGTATACCTTTCGCGTCATTTTTTGACGAACTGGGGACTTCAATACTATTACGTCCGTTGCATTCTCTTTCCTATTTTCTTACCATTTTCGCGTCAGTTTAGGGTTAGATTACGCAAAATTAAACAGTGTACGCGAAATTAAACAGTTGTCACCTGGCGTTGGGGTTAGAGTTAGGTACGCGAAATTAAACAGTTGTCACCTGGCGTTGGGGTTAGAGTTAGGTTTGGGTAGGGATGTCATTATGTAAATCTAACCCTAAACCGACGCGAAAATGGTAAGAAAATAGGAAAGAGAATGCAACGGACGTAATAGTATTGAAGTCCCCAGTTCGTCAAAAAATGACGCGAAAGGTATACCCTTCGCGTCAACATATTGACGCATGGTCAAGTGTCGTCAAATATTGACGCCATGGGGTGGCGATCGCATGATTTAATGCATAATCAGCCAAAGTCTGCATATTTATGCAGGGCCGCTTTTTTCAAATACGCTGCACTTTCTCAGCATAAATTGCAGATTTCCATGCGCAAAATATGCGGGTATTACATGATTTCATAATCCCCGCATTTTGGTAGCAAAAATTACATATATCTTAGCAGAAAGTTAAAAAAAATTGCATTTACTTCACACATGCGCAGCCATGTCCCCTGTTGCCATGGGAACGTTATGAAGTGATATGATTATGTGGCGTGAACATCATTGAAAAGCTGCAAAAGCTGCAAACATTTTTTGCAAGCTTTGTCAATTTTTGCAAGTTCCAGCAATTTCATCGCATAAAATTGCATAAATATCCTGCATATTCCATCGCATTTTTTAAGAAAACGTGCCGCAAGATCAAGGATTTTTGCTCGCAACAATCACAAAAAAACTCTGGAAGGACTGAAAAACATACCTTTTGAAAATTATGGGGCAGTTTCCCGGACAGGGATTAGACTTGTCCTAGACTAAAATAAATGTAAGAGCTGTCCAAACTGAAAACATTGTTAAAACGAATTATATTACCTAATTAAGCTAAGGCCTAGTCCTGGCTTAAGCTAATCCCTGTCCAGGAAACCACCCCTATATGTTTTGGTTGCTAAAGACGAGGAGAGACGACAAGCATGGATCACAAGTGTTTGGAGAAGTTTGGCAGTCAGGCAAGATTTCAAGGACCTGTAGATAACATTGTATACATACATTTAACAAAGTAATATTAGCTTAGTAATAGTTGATACGTAAGGGATAATGTAGAGGCAGCCGGTAGTTATCGGGAAATAAGCCCCGACAGTGTGATCAGGACCCGACGCGAAGCGGAGGGTCTTATCACACTGAAGGGGCTTATTTCCCGATAACTACCGGCTGCCTCTACATTATCCAGCTTATTACACGGCTACTTGCCACATAAGAAAAAAACTTGACATGAATATGAATTTGAAACATTTTATTGGCATAAGTTTTAAATTAACATTTTTATCCTTCCGCGAAACTTTGCACAGATGCATAAAATGATCGTAATACCTTATTAAGATCCTCTGCTTCATACTTGTCTGTCTCCATTTTTTTCTCTTTAACCAGTCTTTGAGAAGTTTTAATGCCCATTCTGTATTTTTTGTGTGTTGGCTTCGTAGCTGTCATGCTCTATTTTGTCAAGTTCAGTCTCAGTAAGCTCTCTGTGTCTTGTCGTTGTTCGTTCTTCTATCCACTGTTTAAATGTTTTGTATTTTCCGTACATGTTAAAATTAATGTCAAAATGTTGTGGTTGTGGTTGTCCAGTGTTTGTCACAAGATGGCGCCAAACAGTAATCTTTATTGGCGCGGAGCGATTTAAATCGTTCAAGTAGTACCGGCTATGCGTTATTATTTTGGAGCGGTTATTATTTGAAAAGAACGAACCTGCAAATGTCTCAACTGACCAATCAGAATCAAGCATTCCAGAGAGCCGTGTAATAAGCTTTAAATATGATATATGAACGAAGGTTATTAACTTGTCATTTATTTCCCTTGTTATCAGAAATAAACTACTGTAAAAGGACTCTGTTGTTATTGATTTTTTGTGCAAGTCTACTGGAAGTTCATAAAAGTTTGTTGAATAAAAGCTGCTGAAACCCTCTAGTTTTTAAAAAAAAAGCTTTTTTTATACATAGGAGCAAGTATTTAATGGCACATTAATAATTTTAATAGACATCCTTCTTTACGCATTAAAGAAGCCTTACATAACCTCTTTCATAACCCTTCTTAAAAGAGTTGCACACTCGTCTGATGATCAGAGAATTTGACTTCCTTTGGTTTTCTCGTCCTTGACTGAGGGAAGCGACAGAGAATATATTAAGCCGAAATGAAACTGTGCATATGTGCGCATTTATGACCCTGCCTGACTGTGTATGCACTTAGCAGAAAATTAAATTAGTTCACAAAGTGTAATCAAAAAACGCCAAACACCCCCGGGTTGCTCCAGGCTAAAAGCACACGGTTTTGTAGGCTCATAAATCTTTATGTTAGTCTCTTAGTCTCAAAGCACAACACAGCGTTGGGAAAACTTGCTGGAAAACAACACGTGCTAGCGGACATCTCCATGAGATGATGACTGAAAAGAAATTGAATCGGAATCCTGCGGAGAGATGTCTCGTCTCTTTTCCTGCCCGCATAACATCGCTGTCCCTTTGGCCCCTGAGGAAACTGAATACAGTAGGTGTGGAGGAGTCTTTGAATGTTTGTTTCTATGGTTACGTCGTACAGTATGGCAGAAGAAAAGAGGAGGGAAATGGCGTCCTGCATCCTGACCATAACTTCATTCATTCGCCTTTCTCTAGAACCTTCACCTCAATTTCTTCAGGAGAAGATCAGGAGGAGCAAGCAAAGGTCACTGAATGCCTACTGTGTACTTTTTTTATACTGTTTCGCACTTCTGCACATATTTTTTACCTATGTACCTTACATAGTATTTCACACTTTTTCGTGTACCAGGTGTTTACACAGGATGTCTGCATGCTTTCACATTAAGCTGTGTGCACACCACCAGCAAATAGCTTCATTCAAATGGATGCTTGATGACAACAGTGACCATTGGTGACATGAAGTGGATGTGCCCAAATCTCTCAAATTTTTTTTGCTTACCCTCATTTTGCTTGTTTTATGCACAAAATCACTTAAATTTGATATTTTTGGTCTAAAAACTAGACTTATTTTCTTGGGTCATTTTGCTCCCAATTTGTAGATATTTTTACTGAAAAGAAGACAAAAATACTAAGAAATGTTATTCTTGAAAATCATTCTTTGCAGTGTAGTGACCACTTTTGTACCTTTTTTCAGAAAGTGTGAGATTGAGATTGTGTTAGTCAGTAGACTTGGGTGTTGGGTGTATATCTGGTGGTATGTTTTATGTTTTTTCCGACTTTAGGCCTTATGTATTGCTGTAGGCTACATCTTACAATGCATTCAAAAATATATACTTTTCCATAATCATACTTACAAATAAATACAAATTGGGATGCCGTCACTTTCTAACATGAAATGTCAACCTGATTAAAGTCCATCTCTCTCCTCTTCCGTCTGTGGTAGGTCTGTTATTCAGGCTCACTAACCTTGAGCACTCGGGAAACGCTTAATTAAATCGTCTTATTCTGCCCACCATGTGTGTAGAGATGATATGTAATTTAAAAAGAGCAGCAGATGGTCACGCCTTTAAGGGCGCCCCCTTTTTCTCCAGGCGGATGGAGGAGGACCCAGACAAGCACATTAGACATCTTTAAATGCCTTTAATTTATCCGACAGGCCGTCGCGACGTGGAAGTTAAAAGTAGGAGAGCGTGAAACAGCCGCTAATAGAAATTTAGAGCAATATTATCTCTAAGAGGAAAGAAATGTACGGATATAAAACAGGATTGCGTATACCTAATTCCTCTCTGTTGACATGAGCAGGTGTCAGGTCTGTTTATTCACACGTGTGTTTTTATCATCGTCCTCAGTTTAAGTAATTATTTTAATAAAAATTAATGAGGAAGGTTTTGTAAATAGAGTTAATTGGTTGTTATTACATGCATCCCTTGTTCTGTTTCATCTTGAAAAAGGTTCCCATTGTCTTATACTATTATCACAGTGTATTGGTTTATATAGCCTAATAAAAAAAGCATTCTTTTCTTTTTTTAAGGTTATTGCAGTTGTCAGCTAACACAGTTTTGAATCATGTATGTTTGAAGAAGAACGGACGAATATCTTACATAAAAGCACAGGTAACCACTTTAAGCACTATAGCACCTACACTCACCTAAAGGATAATTAGGAACACCATACTAATACTGTGTTTGACCCCCTTTCGCCCTCAGAACTGCCTTAATTCTACGTAGCATTGGTTCAACAAGGTGCTGAAAGCATTCTTTAGAAATGTTGGCCCATATTGATAGGATAGCATTTTGCACTTGATGGAGATTTGTGGGATGCACTTCCGGGGCACGAAGCTCCCGTTCCACCACATCCCAAAGATGCTCTATTGGGTTGAGATCTGGTGACTTTGGGGGCCATTTTAGTAAAGTGAACTCATTGTCATGTTCAAAAAACCAATTTTAAATGATTCAAGCTTTGTGACATTGTGCATTATCCTGCTGGAAGTAGCCATCAGAGGATGAGTACATGGTGGGTGTAAAGGGATGGACATGGTTAGAAACAATGCTCAGGTAGGCCGTGGCATTTAAACGATGCCCAATTGGCACTAAGGGGCCTAAAGTGTGCCAAGAAAACATCCATTACACCACCACCACCAGCCTGCACAATGGTAACAAGGCATGATGAATCCATGTTTTTATTCTTGTTTTCTGTTTCATTCTGTCTCAACAGAAATCGAGACTCATCAGACCAGGCGACATTTTTCCAGTCATCAACTGTCCAATTTTGGTGAGCTTGTGCAAATTGTATCCTCTTTTTCCTATTTGTAGTGGAGATGAGTGGTACCCGGTGGGGTCTTCTGCTGTTGTTGCCCATCCGCCTCAAGGTTGTGCGTGTTGTGGCTTCACAAATGCTTTGCTGCATACCTCAGTTGTAACGAGTGGTTATTTCAGTCAAAGTTGCTCTTCTATCAGCTTGAATCAGTCGGCCCATTCTCCTCTGACCTGAAGGCATTTTCGCCCACAGGACTGCCGCATACTGGATGTTTCTCCCTTTTCACACCATTCTTTGTAAACCCTAGAAATGGTTGTGCGTGAAAATCCCAGTAACTGAGCAGAGCACCAACAACCATGCCACACTCAAAATTGCTTAAATCACCTTTCTTTCCCATTGTGACATTCAGTTGGGAGTCCTATAGTAGTCCCACAGCAATGTTTACCCTATGATTACAAGCCAATAAACCACTTTCGGTGCTATTTGGGACCTTTTTAAAAGTTTACAAGCATCTAACACATATATCAATCTGCAAGCGTATGTTCAATTGAATTATTATTATTATTATTTTATTTGAATAAAACGAAATTGTAAATTTTTTTTGTAACACAATAAGTTTTGCTAATGCAAAACCTGTTGCCTAGCTGTGGGAGGATAGGGCAGTCACAAACTTGCACTTATTTTTATGCATTTGGCAGACGCTTTTATCCAAAGTGACTTACAGTAAATTCAACCTATATATTTTTATCAGTATGTGTGTTCTCTTATCGAACCCATTACTTTTGCGCTGCTAATGCAATGCTCTATAAAGTGAACCACATTACGCCCTTTTGTGCTCTGCCTTTTCTGTCTTTTGTGAATATATGAAGGATAAGTGAAGAAATCATTTTTCATTTTTTTGATGACGATTCCCTCAACGGATATTCTTGACCTCTGTTTGCTTTTGCTTGGTTCAGATCAAATTCAGTTCTGACATGATGGGCTGCGCTCTCTGACACTCTGGCCTGTAATTTGCGCCGATCGGCCCTTTGTGTGACAAAACCCGGCAATCACCAGATCCAATTAGACAAGCAAGAAGGCCAGAGCCCACACAGTAGCTCTGAGAGCATTACAGCGTGTAGAGAGACGCATGCTGAATGCTAAACCAAACAACTCCACATTTTAACAGAGAGCGTTTCATGCGTGCAACCTCTCCAAGCGGTGTATTTTGATTAATCGATTCATCCGTTTATGCACTCATTCATCTTTATTTCAAAGCAATGAGATGCATAGTTGTAATTGCACACAAGTCTTTCGTCCCTTTTATACAATTCGAACGTAGACGCGCTTTGTGGTCCCAGAAGCCCGCGGTGCAATTATGTGAGTAAACGTTGTGAATGAAACATTTCTGTGACATTCCCTTGTGTTTATTGTTCTGTCATGATAATAAGGCTCACAGCTGTTCTAATTGAAATGACAGAGTTATTGTAAAATGCCATGTTGGATAATTACAGCGCATCCAGTTCTGGTTAATAAAAGAGCGTGGCACACGGTTGCTTGACCTGGTGCCGTTCGGGAACAGGCAGCGTCTTTTAACTGCATTTCAAATGGCGGAGGAAAATAAATGTTGCATTTGTTAACAATATTACAGGAAGAGTAATTTAGCAACATCAGACCTTGTACACTATTAAAATAATGGTTCGGTGTCAGGTGGGTTCCGTAAAGAACATTCGTGACATCTCTTATGTTGCAAAAGGTTATTTATAGTGGAAAACAGTTCTGTCTGACTGTATAAATGCAAGAACTGAAAGGTTTTTGGGGAACCAAAAATGTTTATTTTAGTGGGTTCACTATGACTTCATGAGCTCACATTAACATGTAATCAGATATGATAAATGTTTGGCGTACTGTCCAAGGGGAGGACCCCACACTCAGAATTTCGGCCCACACACAGAGAGTACTCCCTCTCTTTAACTGAGATAGATACCAGCTGAGAGTAAAGTGATGGGGTGGAGGAGGGATGCTGCAAAACTGACATGGGACAGAGGTGAGAGAGGCCAAATATATAAAAACCTCTGTGTGCTGATTGATTGCATAAAACCAGGCTCGAGACTGCTCTTCCAAGGGCCGCAAATTCAAAATATGTGTTTGGAGTGTCATGTGTTGCTCGAACAAGCTTAATGACACGCAGCTCCAGGACATGGCTTAAGGATATATTTATATTGCCGTTCTTCTAACCTTTTCAGGTACTTTCATGATAATAAAGAATATGTATAATGATTAAGTTTGACAAGTGTTGCTTTTTCAAATGCATGTTATAAACGACTCAAACTAAAAGTGATTTTAGATCGATCAAAAGCCGTAGTACATGAAATAGCTGTGAATAATATCGGCTGTGCGATTCAGAATAGTTATCGACCACGTATTATTAGCAGTGGCGGTTCCAAGGGAGGCCCATGCCTCTGTAGACATGTCCCTGGCCACCCTGTGCCACCCGCGAACGAGCGCCAAAAGCGAACTAATGCGACACAACGTTCTACACGGGCAAATTAGAGCGGCGCACCCAATCACTGTAGCTGCTTGCGGGAGCTGCTCGGCGAGTGTCTCAATTCGTTCCCAAGCTCCCGAGGTTGTGAATGTGTGAAGGTTCGGGCACTGATAAGGAATCTAGCTCACTTCACATTGGAGGTGTTTCTCAATGTCTAGGATACTTCCTTGGCAGGACTGGTCCTTTCAAGACACTTCCTTCAGAGGCTAGGCGAGGCTTACGTCAGTGAAAAGGTGTGCTTTCGGTGCTGCGCGCATAGGATTGTGGGTGATTTGAGAGCGTGAAACCTACACAAAGGCCCTGTCCCAAATAGTCCCATCTGTCATTTTTACGCTTCGAAGTGTGCTCATCAGCGCCCCCATTGAACCCTTGATGCGGTCTTTGGCGAAGCCCGCGCTGCTGCAGGCTTCACGCACTCTACCAACCCAGAAGTCCTTGCGAAAGAGAAATCAGAGAAATCTGACCAATCAGACGACGGAAGGGAGGAGTTCAGACTGATGGGCAACTTCTCTTCCTGTTTCCGGCATGACCCTCCAGTCTGTCCCAAAATACAACTTCGGTGCACCCTCTTGGACTCGCGTCAAGGGTCCCTAGGGTCTGCACTACATGATGTCATCAAAGTGTAGACTCTGAGAAGGTCCACAAGTCCGGAGTGTGCCATTTGGGACAGGGCCAATGACTTCCTGATCAAACGCCGTAGTACATAAAATAGGTGTAAATAATATCGGCTGTGTGATTCAGAATAGTTATCGGCCACATATTATTAGTGTATATCTGCATTTAATGGTGCACCCCTAATTTTAGCAAGCCTATAAAGGTACAATTGTCCTTTCTCGCAAGCAGTTTTGTGTTGTAAATACCCTCAATGATGTGCATGTAAATTTGTATAAATCTAACAGTCTTGCTCTTTTCCCCTGAGCATCACAGCTGGAAACCTTTTGGCTCTCTCTCTGGAGAGTCGAGTGTGCACTTGTTTAAAAAAAGCTTGTGTTTTTCTAAAGTGAAGACAAGCATTAGTGCTCATGTTCTGTCTCTCAGACGCTGTTTGCTTTCTGTTTGGATGTGGCTGGGCGGAGAGCAGTGGGCGTTGGGGACCGGGTGAGCTAATTGGCCCCGAGCATAGTGCTTAATCCCCATCTAACTCATTAGATGGAGAAACAAACAGGGCAGCTCGGAGAGAACCTATAATTAAGAGAGAAATCCTGCGTGGCATGCATCTGATCCAAACACGTCCGTCAAAACGATCCGCCTCTTATTGTTTGTTTAGCCTATTCTCCCTTTCACGTCCCTTATGTCTCTTCGGCTCACCCCACTCTAAGTTCTCTCTATTCCACAGCAGATGAGTGACATATTGACTAATGAATCCCCAAAGCACTTTCGCTAATGCCATCTCGAACGTGTAATTTAATGATCGCGCACGAACACTCGCACACTCTGTCACTCCTCTCCTCCGCCATCATAATCCCCTTTTCTTTCACAAATTCTCTTTCTTTCCTCAATTTCAATCGGGCGTGATAAGGCCTGACATTAATCCTGACTGTCGCTGAGTCACGGAGAGCCACGGGCACTCCCAGTCGACCCTCGGTGATGCAATGTGCAATATTTACACACGACAATCAGCGTGCACAGCCTCTGTTCTCCGCAGGGCTACAGATTGTATCATTACACTGCAAAATCCCACATCCATCAGTTTCTGATGCCAAATTACTGTTTGCAAACATCCGCCATGCCCTCTGGTCAAATCTGTACTCCAACAGTTACTGCTCGGGAAAGGGATTACGTACACACGCAGTGATAACAAACACGGGCACACATACAGTAGAGATGATCTGAACTGTTTGTGTTTTGCCTTTTTTGGCATTTTATATAAAATGTTTTATTATATAGTAAGCATAACAATTTGACTGAAACCTGTTTGTTTTTCGAAAATCCATAAACTATAATTATTTAAAGATGCATTTGCCTCTCTATCGCCATCTATCACCTCATCTTAGATTGTAAAATGGTGTGAAACAAAAGATGAGAGTTATAAAGCACACAGACAGTAGGTGGCGGTATTTGGTCTTGACACTGTATGCAAATAAAAATACTTCTGCTCAGGCATTTTAATATGAACCGGACAGTAACATAAATGATTCATTTCTCGTCGTGAATGTTGTATTGCATGTAAATCCCTCATTTTAAAAAGTTGAACCAACTTCATGTTGAAATGACACGCGCGTGTGCGCGTCATTGTTTATGCGTCTCATTTATCATTTCCTGATAACTGCTTCAATCTAGTTTGCGACATCTCTCGTTGTGAATGTTGATATACATGTAAATCTCTCGTTTTAAAGAGCTGAACCATAACTTTTGTTGTGATGATGCTCGCGTCCTCACTACGACACACCCATACGGCATTGTTTCAGCTTCTTGTTCACACAGAGGGTTTTCCGTGTATCTGACTAGGTCCTCTTTCCGGCAACAATCTCAGAAGATTTACGGGACGTGTTTGTGTTCACACAGAAGCTTGTCTGGCCATTTTACGGGGATTTTCTGGGACCAAAGGTCTGTGTGAATGGGGTTTTAGTCAACATGTTTATTTGGGTGGTTTTCACATGAAGACAGGGGGCTCAGATTGTTAGAAATGTCATTGGGAGTGCATGGAAAAGACTGTGAACGCTCTCTATAAGTTCTTTTAATGTCTGTTTATGCACAAATTTCTGTGACCTGTGCACTTTAGGGATGTCACAATTCTCCAATTCCTCTATTCAATTACATTTTCGATTCTAAGGTCACGATTCGATTTTTACTTTCCTTTTTTTTTTGAAAGCATATAAGGGGGAAACTAAAAAAAGACACAAATATCATCGCTCAGATGCACAGATTCTTTTATTTAGTCATATACATTATGAATGTGTGCACAACCAGCAAATCTTGTTCAGAGACAGTGCTGGCCTCAAGAAATGGTCAGATGGCATGAATTAACAGTGCATCTTTAGTCAGAGACTCTATTGCTGCCACAGGGCTGCAGTCCAGCACTCTCTGCATCTACTCTTGTATTATCCAGCAGAGCAGGGGTGGATGACACAGAGATCAAGGCTGAAGCACAATTATTAATTCAAAAGTACTGTAACCGCCCTGAGAAATGCACTCGACTTACTCTTGGTAAGGTTCAGACCGATATAGCACAATGTTTGTGTGCTTATAGTGCTTGTTCCAAATGCATTTGGGTCAATGACATTTTTGGCTGGATCAAGTTATTCAAAAGTACATTAAATGCAATTCACACATGAATTAACATGTACACCACACCACATAACACCACAGCAAAGACATTTCAGACTTTTATAAATAAATATGAAGCCAGATTTTATTTTATTTTATTATATATGATGCGTTGATGCAGATTAAATTATCCAACACTATATCAAATTTAATAACAACCACAAATATACAAACGTAAAATGCAGCATGCATACTATTGCAGGAATAAAATTAATTCACATCATTAAAACGTCATTTATAATACTAAAACAGTGACAAGGACATTAAATTGGCTAAATATATACTTTATTTAAGAATGTTTCTTTTAAAAGATCCAGACGTCACAGGCGTGCATTGAATCTTGGGATAGCGAAGGCTCTGATCCATCTATGGATGGTTGGTTTTAGGGAAGGCTGGCTGCATGTAAAGGAGCCTTGGAATTGGGACAACCTTCATCACTGACGTCATTGGCCTTCAAAGGATGCAGCCCCGGAATTGGGATGCACCCTACCCAGTCTCATGTAGATGCGTATAAAAAGCACAAAGTGTGAAAATCGTGCAATACATACGCCAAATTCCACTTTGGCGTGCATATGATACGCCAGTTTTTTAAACCATGTTTGCTTGGGTTTAGGGATAGATTTCATATAGGACATTATTTAATATAAAGGTTTTTGTCTATATTTAAGCCATGGTCGCTTGGAGTTGGGTTTAGAATTGGGGTTTGGGTTGGGATGTCATTTTTATTTAACAAAAAGTTGTTCTAACCCTAAACCCAAGCGAAAATGGTAAAAAAAGCAAAACAAATTGAGAAACCATTAAATAAAAAAACAAAAACTGAATGGGATGGACTGGAGTATTATATGCACGCCAAATTGGAATTTGGCATATGTATTGCACGATTTTCACACTTCATGCTATTTATACGCAACTCCGTGAGACTGGGTTCGATGCACCCTAAGGCCTAGTCCACACAGACACGGGTATTTTTATAACCTGAGTTTTTCCTCCCGTACACACATGCTCATTTTAAAAGAAATCTCCGTTCTCATGAAAAAGCAAAAACACGCTGTCAAGAGCATGCCATACCAGCAGGCAGCAATATAACCCAAATCGTAAAGCCACTTTGGCTAATGAGAAGCCTTACAAAAGTGATGTCGCAAGGCAAAAACCCTCGTTTTACTGTCTACACGACAACACTGAAACCGTCGTTTCTTAAAATCCTCACCCTGGCAGGGTTTTCAAAAATGATCGGTTTCAGTGCCCTGAAACTGCGTTTTCGTGCATGAAAGTAGGGATGCCCCGATACCGATACTGGTATCGGGTATCGGCCTCGATACCACATTTTCTAAAGTACTCGTACTCGTTAAAAGTCCCCTGATACCTGGAATCGATATCACGGTCTGAGAAATGTCTATGTTTGAGCGGCGTGTAAGGGGTTAATGCCTCTTGTGTTGTCCAAAGAGGCAGAGTTTACAACAAACTGGAAAACTAGTCCCTTGTTTTTTTTTTGTTAAATTATATGACTAAAGCTGTTACCTGTAAATTTAAATCATGTTTTTTTATTAAGTACTCGGTATCGGCAAGTACTGAATCCAAGTACTCGTACTCGTATTCCAAAAAAGTGGTATCGGTGCATCCCTATAAAAAAGTCATGGTTATAAAAATACCCGTGTCTGTGTGGACTAGGCCTAAGTTGTCTCAGGAGTTGGGGCGGACTGAGCCGTTGGTTGCAATTTGCTACCTCACCACTAGATGCCACTAAAATGTACACAGGACACCTGTGCATAAACATAGATGGTAAGATAATTATAATTCTTACCAACTAGCAAATAAATAGAGCTAATTTGTCTTTCCAGATTTAAATGAGATCAGTCAAAATTTTTATGTAACTGACTTAAAATTGTTATGATCAGTTATAAAGAAAATTTATGGTAAGACTGGTCTAAACAGTTTATGCAATCGGCCAATGTATTCACTTATATTTCTTTTTGGTGGTTTTGCTGACATTTTTATCCAAAACAACATAAAATGAGATTATAAAATATAAAACAGATTAGGCCTACATTAAAGCCAAGAATACTCATAAAAAGCAAAAAATTAAGATGTAAAATAGTAAATGAAATACTAAATGGAGTACAGAAAGATCTCAGCAGATGTATAAGTAAAGTATGACACTACTTGAAATTTTATGTCTTTCGATTGAGTTTGTTTAAAGTGTTTTAAATGTTTTCAAAAATGAAACACTTGTGATTGCAAAGATATTAAGAGCTTTGTACATCTTTTCCTCTCATTGACCCATTTGCAAATTATGTAAAGCACTTATATCAAATTTAAAAATGTCACCAATATCTTAATCCCAGAACAAGTCGCAGAATCTGAAGTCTTAGAGTGTCTAACAGGTAAGCGCTTTGGCACGGTTATAACCTTAATCAGCCTTAGGAATGAATAAATTACCAAACCACTTGCCTCCATTAGCCTATGCAGATGAGCCTGAGAGAAAAATAACACCTGACCTGCTCTGGGGAAGCAGCTGCCATTGATGGAGGACAATCCAGCCTCATTTAGCTTCAAATTACCCTGAGAACTATAACATCCACGGCCATCTTCAATATGGTCGATTCCACTCCCGCATTTGGCCAATCGCAAAAGACCTTATATTTCTGATATCATTTCTCTCTGGTTATTCTCTCAATTTTATGGTCAGTTGACTGGTAGTAATGGTATC
Source organism: Paramisgurnus dabryanus (assembly GCF_030506205.2). Lineage (NCBI taxonomy): Eukaryota > Metazoa > Chordata > Actinopteri > Cypriniformes > Cobitidae > Paramisgurnus > Paramisgurnus dabryanus. The sequence continues at coordinate 27,895,481 of NC_133345.1, read as the reverse complement.
TTATAAGACTGATTAAGTTCATTAGATTCAGCGCTTAGGAGACACAGTGCAGCGTGGAAAATTTCCGTCCAACCCTCTCAATCCTTTCTTCGGTACATTGCTCATGTCCTCTGCCCCGACCAGCATCTGCCAGCAATCACTGCGATATTGATAAAAATGAGACTTGCACTTTCAGGCTCTTTTAAATGGATCGTAAGTGAAGCCACTAAATTGAATGTTTTGTAGCAGTTCGTCTTACAGTTACAGAGAAAAATGGAGCAAACATTTTTAATTAGGGAAGAGCGGGGAATGCGTCACTGAGGAAGCGGTGCCACCTCTTTAATCTAGTAAACTGAACTCCATGTAGCCATATACAGTACTATATTAAGAAAGGGTCTTTTATATTAATCTCCTGTCTTTGAGATATAGAAATATTTATTATGCCTAACAGAAATTAATATAGTTATGTAATTTATTTGGTAAAAGATCAGATGTGCTTTAACTTAATGTAAACCAAAATAAAAGCTTTGGGATAAACTGTCAGAAAAAATGGTCAATAAATGATCCCTAGCTATCACTTGGAGGTAACCTTTCAAAAAGTACACCTTTCCACCTACAGAGTTCATAGTACCTAGGAGGAACACCATACTAATGCTGTGTTTGACCCCCTTTCGCCTGCCTTAATTCTATGTGGCATTGATTCAACAAGGTGCTGAAAGCATTCTTTAGAAATATTGGCACATATTGATAGGATAGCATCTTGCAGTTGGAGATTTGTGGGATGCACATCCAGGGCACGAAGCTCCCGTTCCACCACATCCCAAAGATGCTCTATTGGGTTAAGATCTGGTGACTGTGGGGGCCATTTTAGTACAGTGAACTCATTGTCATGTTCAAGAAACCAATCTGAAATGATTCGAGCTTTGTGGTGCATTATCCTGCTGGAAGTAGCCATCAGAGGATGGGTACATGGTGGTCATAAAGGGATGGACATGGTCAGAAACAATGCTCAGGTAGGCCGTGGCATTTAAACGATGCCCAGTTGGCACTAAGGGGCCTAAAGTGTGCCAAGAAAACATCCATTACACCACCACCACCAGCCCGCACAATGGTAACAAGGCATGATGAATCCATGTTTTCATTCTTGTTTTCTGTTTCATTCTGTCTCAACAGAAATCGAGACTCATCAGACCAGGCAACATTTTTCCAGTCTTCAACTGTCCAATTTTGGTGATATTGTGCAAATTGTAGCCTCTTTTTCCTATGTGTAGTGGAGATGAGTGGTACCCGGTGGGGTCTTCTGCTGTTGTAGCCTATCCGCCTCAAGGTTGTGCGTGTTGTGGCTTCACAAATGCTTTTGCTGCATACCTCGGTTGTAACGAGTGGTTATTTTTTAGTCAAAGTTGCTCTTTTATCAGACAAAAATATTGGCACCCTTGATAAATATGAGTAAAAAAGCTGTGAAAATAAATTCAAAATGTTTCTCCTTTTAAGTTTTAACTCTTTCCCTGCCATTGACGAGTTATCTCCCATCTTATGTGTTTCTGAAGAATTGTAATATTCATCTGCAATACCGCGATTATCACTTACCCAATTTATGAAACAACTGAAGCCAAAAGGTTATTTACTAATTTTAAATTCTATGTATGTTTTGATAATTGGTTGGATGAATCTGATTTCTAACAAAATTTCTTCACAAAATTCTTCACAGCTTTTTGCTGAAAATTTCAATTTTTACCGAAAAATACCCATATTTATGAGTTCATAAGCAGAGAAAATATATATATATAGGATGAAACGGTTTTGTTTGTTTGTTTGAAAGCAGAGAGTTTGTTCTTTCATTTGATATATTTGTATGTTTATATATTTTAGAAGAAAATTTTCCTGGAAGGCATTTTGTGAAACATTTGTCAAAATCACAAAAAAATGCTGGCAGGCAACTTAAAAAAAAGGCTGGTGGGCAATGAGTTAATTAAAAATTATTTTAAAAATAATACAATTGAAATTGAAGGGAAATTACACGATACATACTGGACACAAGTATGCATTTTTATGAGTAAAAAATCTCTGAAGTTTGTTTCCATTGTATTTTTGTCAACAACTGTATATTTTAAAGAATGTATCGAAAAAATTAAGCTTTTTTCTATTTCAGATATATTAGACAATACAAGCAAAAATATCAAAGGCTTTTGTAAATGTTCTTCTATAAAATCAAGGTCAGCTAAACCATATTGTATTGCAGACCTGAAGTATTGAAATAAAAACCTTTAAAACTGAGTTACAAGGCTCTTTAAATTTCCCATGCCACATTGCACAATATCAGTCATTTTATTCTGAATGTTTAAATGAATGGAGACACTTTCACCCTTCCTTTCATTTCCTTTATACACATGAGCAGTTTCATAGTCTTATCAAAAGACAGTAAAATCACTTTTCCCCTCTCTCTGCCCCCTCCCTCAAACCTTCTTTCTCAGACTAAGCTGTCTTTCAAGGTAACCTTTTCAGTAAAAATCCTCTGCCTCAAAGACTTATTGTACGAATCCACAGAAGTATTAAACCACATATTTGCTCATTTCAGCCCATTCTCATATCCCTCCGCATGCATTTTCATGAGCAGCCTGCATGCTTTCAGGAAGCCATTGCGTCTCAATTAAAAAATGGTTTCCAAGAAGACCTCAGGTAGCACAAAATCAGTATGGAAAAATGAGGTTTCCAATATTTTGTGGATGGGAAATCAGTAAGAATGACAATCAAGAAGCAAACTGATAAATGGGCTGTTGAAAAAATTTGCAATGAGGCAATAGACCATTGTTCAGCACGTGCTTAACTGTAATGGCAAGATCGGAGCCATTAGAAAGGGTGTAAAGTGCCTCCTAATCCATCCAAGCTGTAATTGCGTATTAACAAATTGGCCCTAAAATCTTAATGTGCGGTTGGCTAGCAGCTGTGGTTGTGTTGATTAACATGTTGTGCTTAATCTTCCAGGTCGCTGCGTTATGTTTCTGAGGTCTGGATTAGTTCCAGTTTGTCTTTTCTGGTCAGAGGTGGTCTTTAAAGTATACTTTCATCTCGTACCACATTAAAATAACTTTCATTGTTCATTTGATTATCATTGGGATGCATTCAGATTTTCTTAAGGATGAACTTGACCTTCAGCCTCCATATCCTGGTCCGATGACTCTTCAAGTACCAACAATGTTCCGGTAGGATCAAAACTCTTACTTTGGTCTGACTCGATTTTGGAATAAGATGACTGCTTTTCAATGTCCAGTAATTCTCAGTGGTCCTGTGCTATATTTAAACGATATGTTGTGAATTTGGGCTCCTTTTTCCTTTTTTTTTTTGCTTCTTATTGGTGGTCTGTGTCTTTTTATAAAAACCTTCTTTTTCAACGATAACCATTTTTGTTAATGGAAAACTGTGGCTTTTATTTTCTAAGCGAGTGTGGATGTAACACATCCGTGATCTGAATGGCAAGCAAATGTATCTGTGATGAGTAACACCTTTGATAATCCCCGAGTCGCCCTGTAAATCTTCAAATCACACAAATCTTTATCAAGTGGTGCTACCAGCACAGTAAACACATTTATTAGGCCATAATCTCCAACTGAATGCATGTGGGCTCCAATTTGTGCCTAATAACAATGTTGGCCATTCATTTTACCTGTACAGAAAAATCTACTATTGAATGGCTAAAAATATCAAATTTTTACACTTTATTTGTGGCTCCATTACAGGACTGCGAGAGCGTAAAACGAGAGGCCATCCAATTGAACTGTGCATCGCTTTTCATATCTCAAAGTCACTGAATAATGCAAAACTGGTTGAAGAGATTTTTGCTACTAAATAGGGATCAGATTCAGGCAAACTAATCCGGACCAGCAAACTTTTTGGATGCTATTCTGAGTTGCCATGGTAACCACAAGTATTTCCCATAGTATCACTTAACATTGCATCTGCTGACGCTATGGGGAACTCCTCCAATAGCACCAGCAGAAGCAATGTCTCATTCCTGTCTCTCAGGGAAGCGAGGTTACGATAGTAACCGCGACGTTATCCTACCTTGGGTCTGTGAACTGTCAAAAATAATGTTCAAAAAATTGTCCCAAGCTGTCACTAACGCAGTACTCTTTAAAACGGTCCTAATATGTTCTACAAAGATGCTACACTATGTACCTTTAAGATACTAATTTGACTCTTTAGGTGCAAAGGTGCACATGTTTGAAAGATTACTGCCCCAATGACAGCTAGGGACCATTTTCTGAAAGTGTGCGTCTTATCACATCTTGGGGTAAAAGGGATAGTAATAAAGGGATAGTTCAACCAAAAATTAAAATTTCCTCATGATTTACTCACTCTCAAGCCATCCTCGATTTATATGATTTGCTTTTTCAGACAAACACAATCAGAGTTGTACAGGGTTCCCACGCCTTAGTTAACTTCAAATTCAAAGACCTTTCAAGGTTTTTCCAGGTCCAATACCCTCAAATTCAAAGACTAAATATGGGGACACATTTCAAGTGAGAGCAAGGTTACATCGTGTTACCTTTTAAGATACATTGTTACAGTTCCCTTTCGATGGAACTCGCGCTGCGTCACTGCGGTGACACTTTGGGGACGCCTCCAGGGGTAAGTGAGTATGAATGTGTATATCAAATTCAACCAATTATGAGGCTTAACGACAAAGACAGGGTGACGCGGGAGCCAGAAAGTATATCGCTATCTAAAATATTGCCAAAGACGGCGTTACAGGGACGCAGGAAGTATGGCAAGGGAGATGCAGCGTCTCGTTCCCTTCTCAGGGAACAACAGTTACATACGTAACCAAAGACATTTTCATGTGTCAAACACAATTATGCAAAAAAGCATTTTGGTATGAATCAACATTCACATACATAAGATATAAGCATTTAAAGTGAACAGTTTAGCAGTATAATATTTTTATGATTACACTTACTACACAGGGAATAATATGGATTTTTCCAGAAAACGTCTTATATAAAATAGATTCAAGCACTTTCAGTGACCTGTATCTATGTGTATATTTTCAAAAACTTCCCAGGGCCTTGATTTTTTTTGCCCAGATTCACAATCTTTCAAGGATTTCAAGGACCTGTGGGAACCCTGGAAGATAAGCATGGCTGTAACAAGCTTTATAATGGTAGTAAATGGTGCTTTGAAGCCCAGAAAAAGTCTATCCATCCTTCACAGAAGTAATCCACACAGCTCCAGTGGGTCTTCTGAGAGCAATCGGTGCGATTTCGTAAGAAAAATATAATATACAACTTTATAAACTAAAATAACTACCTTCAAGTAACGACCAACATGCTTTCACAAGACTTTCACATGCGTTTTCAGATTATGACGTAGTGTCTCATCTCTCTCGTCTCATTTCTGCTATGTCTATGTTCTTCATCAAAAGCTGGAAACGCACTGTCTCGTAAATGCGCATTGCTAAAGGAACAATGGACTTTTTTGCACTTAAAATCAGAAGCACCATTTACCACCATTATAAAGCTTGAAACAGCAAGGACATTTTCTAATATAACTCCGATTGTGTTCATCTGAAAAAAGATAATCATATTACATCAAGGGTGAGTAATTTATGGGCTCATCTTCTTTTTTGGCTGGACTATCCCTTTAAGACATCCTTAAGCATTTTATGCATTGTTCTGTTTCCACTTCACACTCATCTTAAATTTACCATCAATTTATTTTAACTTTATTTTTTTACTACATTAATTTCTAGGATGGGGTACAAAGGGGAGTGGTGTGGAAGATGTGTGTCTCCCGTGAGACTATAAATGCAATTTCACAGTCAACTTACAACAGCTATGAAGAAAAAACGGAGGCTGAACACGATGGTCTGTTATCAGACACTAAAGAGGGCAGTCGTAGAGGAATAAAGTGATTGTTGAAGAGTGCTAAATCTTTTTAAACACTCCCAGTAAAGCCGCCTTGGAACGGATCTGGCCAAATGGGATAGGATCTGGCCCAATACGATAGCATACTGTCCTATGTTTAACTCTGTGTGTCCGTATATTCTTTTTAAAGGTTGTTTGAACATTCTCAATCACCCAAAATGAATCGAACCGCACTGTGCAGAGATAGAGATCGTAGCATGCTGAGATACCACACATCATGTTTACAACAAAAACAGAGCGAAAGAATCAGTTTGGGATAGTAAGCAGAATTTTATTCTCAACTTCACCCCAAAGAATAAATAAAATATCCGGCACAGGAACACATGAACATACAGACAGCCATTTCACAGTGAATCAGATAGGACTAATGCAGAAATCAAAACATCATTTATTACAGTGGCTTCATCTCACTCGCTCTCGCACGCTTTCTTAACGTGAAGACATGACAGGGTGTGCTAGACTTTCCATGCTTCATTACCTCCAGTCTTTCAAAGTGTAACACAAGTCCCCATCAAAATCAGCTACCAGCTAATCAAACGGAGACGTATCCAAGCGACAGAAGAAAAGGACTCGTTCAGACAATTATCCTTTCATAAAGAATATTTGGCACACGTTAGGTGAAAAACTCTTTATGACGTCACCGAATTGGTAGAAATTAGTCAGACTAACGTCAGGCTTTGTCTTTCAGAAAGTCACAATAAAGCTCTCCATCTCTGAACCAACCTAAAATTGTACTGAAATGATGACCTCAGGCTAATTCTGTGCTTAAACGCTCATCACAGCAGATCAACACATCTGTCCATTTGCGCAGCACAGTATAATCTCAGAGTTTGCTGTTCTTCTGGAACTGCGACACCAAGCCCAACACTTGCTCGGAAGCCTTAACGGCTTTATTTTGCAGGTAGGCGACGCTGTTTGTGCCAGTCTCGTGCAGGAAGTACCGGTAATTAACCATTATGCCGCAGGAGTTGGCAATTCCCCGAGGGCTGGTGTCCGCTTGCCAGTTTAGCCTCCACATGGTGGCGCCATTTTGAAGGTGAAAGTTAGCTACGGGGTTTAAGGCGTAACCCCGCCTTTTCTCTCCGTACAGGTACCAAGCACAAAGCCGCATCAGGACGGGTTCGAGAGTACGGACCAGGCGATCGGAACGAATCCACTCGCTGGTGCTGATGAGCCTGCGCAGCGCCTCCAAGGCCGGGGCTCCGGGTGCGGCTCCCGTCACATCCTGCACCTGTTTCCACTCCTGCTCGGAGAGGAGCTCCGTGGCACGTCCCTCTTTCTTGTGCTGGCCCAGAGCTCCATAAAGCCATGAGGAAAAGCCCGGTATGGGAGATAGACTGGAGAACTGGGCCATGTGGGGAAACTCGCTCTGCAGAGAAAAGTAAATAAAGACATTAGCTCTCTCATATAGTATACATATTTATCTATAGCTATATTGCACTGTTACGTTATAGGGTGTAAGAGGTATTCGTAACATTTTTATTTAAAAAAAATTATTTAATGTGTAAGGCAGGGTTCACACCAGACACTGTAGAGGTGGCAAGCGCAAGTGATTTACATGTTAAGTCAATGCAAAGATGCGATTAGGCATCCTGCGGCAGAACTTTGCCGGATTTCTGAGTCGCGTTAATCAATCAGGACCTTGCTGTAGTAGTGAAGTGATTACAGGAAGCGAGCGAAGTCTCAGCAGAGTAGCAGAAGCCCCTCCCATGACGCAATTTCTGCGCGAATATCTCGAATGACTAGAATTTCACACACGGCTTTCACGCACGAATGAAGCGAGAAAACTCAATTGTTCAAGAGTCGTTTTTGCCACCTGTTCCGCGGCTGGTGTGAATGCACCATTAGGCAATAAAACAGACAGTGGTGCAATGCAAAAATACAGTGCAAGGTTTTTTGATTACAGAGTGATGGTAATATATTTATATATTAAAAATGTTTAATTTTATATATATTTACAAATATTTACAATATGAAAAGTAACAAACAAACAAGCAAATTGAAATAGCGAATAGAAAATCCGCCCAATGCAAAACGGCAATGTCACATAATACATAGCAAAAACGTTTTTACGCTTGGTTGAGGTGGATTTCAGGCAATTAAAAAAAAGAATATGGTAATCGCAAAACTGCAATGAAATTTTTTTATGCATTTACATGTGTAAAAATAATTTTTTTTAAAGAACTGAGCCATGTGGGGAAACTCGCTCTGTAGAGTAAGGTAAAAAGACAGTTAGCGCTCTCATATAGTATACATATTTATCTATAGCTATATTGCAATGTTACGTTATAAGGTGTAAGGGGTATTCGTAACATTATTTATAAAAAAAATAATTTAATGTGCCATGCAGGGTTCACACCATATGCGGTAGAGATGGCAGGCGCAAGTGATTTACATGTTAAGTCAATGCAAAGACATTGTCAATGCATAGGCATCCTGCGGCGCATTCTGCGCGAATTAAGCGGTGCCGGGGGAAACGCGTGAATTGAAAAATCTGAACTTTGGCAGATTTCTGCGCTGCGTTAACCAATCAGGACCTTGCTGTAGTAGTGAAGTGATTACAGGAAGCGAGCGAAGTCTTAGCGGAGTCGCAGAAGCCCCTCCCATGATCTCGAATGACTAGAATTTTACACACGGCTTTCACTAACGAAGGAAGCGAGTAAACTCAATTGTTCAAGAGTCCAACTATGCGCGAATAGCACGTTTTTGCCGCCTGTACCGCGGCTGGTGTGAATGCACCATTAGGCAATAAAACAGACAGTGGTGCAATGCAAAAATCAGTGCAATGTGTTATTTACAGTGCAATGTGTTTGTTTTACAGAGTGATGGTAATATATTAAAAATATTTAATTTTTAATATATTTACAAATATTTACAATATGAAAAGTAACAAACAAACAAGCAAATTGAAATAGCGAATAGAAAATCGCAAAAACTTTTTATGCTTGGTTGATGTGGATTTCAGGCAATTAAAAAAAAAGAATATGGTAAATCGCAAAACTGCAATGGAATTTTTTTATGCATTTATGTGTGTAAAAATAAATAATTTTTTAATAATGCCGCTGTATGTTTGGTTGGAGGAAACAGAAGAAGAAAGAAGTGCTTTCGACTTCATGCGTTGTCACAAGAATCAACAAGCACATGACATCAAAATAGCACGAGAGCGATTCGGGAATCGACTGCCGTCATTTTACAAGTTTTTGTTGACATTTAAAAATTAAAGCTAAAGTTTTGCACAAATCTTTAATGGAAATGCAGGTTAAATCTTCATTTTTTTTTTATCTGTATATTTGTACACCACACAAATATACCCTCTGTTTCTCCTCATTCTTTCTTTCCTTCCCCTTATATTTCCAGTTGCACACAGTCCATTTGTACCAATTTAAAAGCCTTGTTGAACAAGTCCACCGTGTCTCTTTCTCTTCACCCACAAGGGCAAAGACACACTCATTTTGTCTCTCTTCTGTCCACATTCAACGAGGAAGAAGCACTGAGCAAACCAAACGTGTCAGACTGGCCCCAGAGGACAAGAGATTTTAAGTCTTTCACATCTCCAGTCCTCACGCCTTCCTCTCTCTCTCTCTCTCTTTCTCATTCTTTGCCATGCATCATTCCTTCAGATAGGCAGAAGTGAAGGAAGATAAGCATGTCCAAGGGTCACTTTTCATTCATCAAGTCAATTTACTGTAAAACATCGGTCAGCAACTTTGAAGTTGCGGAGAGGGAGAGAATAGAAAGTGCGGATGAGGACGGAGTGTGCGTAAGATAAAAAGCGAGTGCAGAAAAGGTCCCTCGAGTACTCGCTCAAAGACAACCTAACACTCCTTCTGTTCTCCTAAATCACAGTGTGACCTTTCTCCACCTCTTTTCCCCTCATCTATCATCCATCCATCACACCGAACGTTCCCCTGTGGCACGGCGAGTCACCTTCGTTCTTTCTTCAGCAGCAGGATAAGCTGGACTCTCACAGGTACTTAATACTTTCTTCCAATGTAACTTTGACACAAAATATCCACAAAACACTCCTAACCCTTTGCAAAGATGTATAACGTGAACCGCAGTTACGGATACTGTTACTAAAAAACATAAAAGGGTACACAATGGTTCTTCTATGGCCTGTATTGGTAACTATAGTGATGGTAAATTGACACAGATAGATTTGCAGACCAAACAAAAATCTCTGCACAATTTGCATGCAATAATATCTCTCAGCCCTCCATTTCCACCTCATACCCACATGCACTCATTCTCTCTCATCTGTGTGAAGCAGCGCACAGAGAGTCGCAGCCCTCGACTTAGAGCTCTTTACCGGGGTTAACCTCTATTACACAAGCAGCCATCCAGCACTTTGTTTCAGCAAAATTCCCACTGAAGCAAAACTCATCTGAATCTATAAACCTGAGAGCCTCTTGGGTTTTTTCTCGGTTTAATTCAGGCTTCATTTAGTAAAGAGGCGAGAGCACTGTGACACGCCATGTGTTCCTCTCACGTCATGTTATTGAGGGTGACAGTGGAAATTTTATTAGTTTGCCTGCTTTATTCCACCTTTAAGCTAGAAAGATTTGCAGAAGGACTATATTTGGCTGTAGGTGGCACTGTTGTGCAAAAGGATTATAAAGTAATAACAAGGATACCGGTACTTCACCCAAAAAATGAAAAATCTGTTGTTTTTTATTCTTCATTATGTTGTTCCTAACACATGTGACTTTCTGTCTCAATGTTATGCAGAATGTTATGTACAGTCAGTTTCATTGTATGGAGCAATGTGTGATGAAAGTGAAATGGAATTAATACTTTTTTCAACCGCAGAAGAAATTTGTGACCCTGGACCACAAAAACAGTCATAAGGGGCAATTTTTTAAACTTGAGATTTGAACATTATCTGAAAGCTGAATAAATAACATCCCATTGATGTATGGTTTGTTATGACAGGACAATATTTGGCTGAGATACAACTATTTGAAAATCTGGATTCTGAGGGTGCAAAAAAAAAAAACGAAATATTGAGAAATTTGCCTTTAAAGTTGTCCACTAATGAAAAATAATTTTGTGATATATTTACAGTAGGAAATTTACTAATTATCTTCATGGAACATGATCTTTACTTAAAGGAAAACCCACCGTTTTTCAATATTTTACTATGTTCTTACCTCAACTTAAATTAATACATACCTATCTTTAATCTTTGTACAGCGCCTTGTGAATGTGTTAGCATTTAGCCTAGCCCCATTAATTCCTTAGGATCCAAACAGGGATGAATTTAGAAGCCACCAAACACTTCCATGTTTTCCCTATTTAAAGACTGTTACATGAGTAGTAACACAAGTAAGTATGGTGGCACAAAATAAAACTTTTGTTTGGAGCCATAGGAATGAATGGGGCTAGGCTAAATGCTAAAACATTAAAGAAGCGCTGTACAAAGATTAAGTGCATGAATTGAAAAAAGATAGGTATGTATTAATTCATCTAAGTTGAGGTAAGAACATAGTAAAATATTGGAAAACTGTGGTGTTTTCCTTTAATATCCTAATGATTTTTGACCCATAAAACATATGGTTGGCTATTGCTACAAATAAACCCGTGCTACTTATGACTGGTTTTGTGGTCCAGGGTCACATTTGTATAAATGAATCCCATGATGTTTTTTTTTTTTAACTATGATAGAAAGTTGGTCTAATGTAAAAATCCCCCCATTTAACCCCACTTTTTTTAATTAAATATAAACGGTCAGATTAGCTTTGCAAAGTTTTCTGCATAATAAAATCTGCAATCATTTTTGCAGCTTTATTCAGCATAAACATATTGTGCAAACCAACAAAGAAGTAATTATTAAACTGCTCTTCATCTTAATCTAAGTGGGCGTTCCTACCTGCAGCTCACGGACCACCCTCTTGATGAGGTAATTTCCAAGCTCCACCCCCTGCAGCCCTGCTTGAGTGGATGAGATGGAATAGAAGATGGCCGTGTTGATTTTGTTCACATCCTCATCCGCATCTTGAGTGGCAAACTCTCTCACAATGCCCTGGGAAAATAAGAAGCACACAGTGAATAAATAAACTGACAGTGGAGAAGCCAAATAGACAATACTAACAAACTGCAGAAGTGCAGAACCATACGTCATGTGCGTCACATTTACATTGTTGTCACTAAAATAACAGAGATTGTGTTGTTTTAACACAACCATTTTTAAAATGTGTAACACCGCCACACTTTACAATTGATCTTGTTGTTCTTGCACCTGAATTTGCACAGTCTGAGTTTCAAGTCAAATGTTCAAGTCATCATCCATTCTTCTTAAAGGGACACTTCACCCATTTGCATGAAGCTTTGTATCGTTAAAACCCCAGTCATGTTTTTGAATGGTAATGCATCATTTTCTCAGTTGCCGCTGAGACAGGAGAAATACAGATTTCAGTGTTGCACTTCCTTCTTTCAATGATGTAAAAATCATAATTTTGCATCACTGAAAGAAGGAAGTCCAATATCTTTGTTGAGCGAGTGAGACTACAAACACCCCTTTTCTCGGTCAAATAGGCACCAAAATCTAAATATATTTTACATTTCGACTACAAATATGACACACTGTCAATAAAGATTAATGTTTCTACGGGTGAAATGCTCCTTTAATGAATATCATATGCAGTTTAAATTAGCGTTTTACCTGGATGTTATTTGCTATCTCCTCGGTGAGGGCGACATGCAGCACCACCAGAGGTTCGCCAGGCATGGATGCGTGAGTGAAGGCATAGCATCTCCTGTACGGCCCGACTCTACGTTTTAAATCAGTCCAGTTCCGCACAGGGTGGACCGCTTCATACCTGCAGGAACAGGTCGTGAAAAGCCGCCAAACACAGATGGTGAACAACACAGCATGTCAATGCAAAAAGAGAGCCCTTACTGGCTGATCTTCTGAAGGATTTCACACGGGGACTGCCACGTGATCCTTTCCAGACGGAGCAACCCAACTGAGAACCATTCGGACAGAAGACTCTTCAGGGTGCTGTTTAGATCCTATAACAAACAAAAAGAATGATGAACACAAAAATCACATCTACAGCATGACAAACTGAAGTTTTTAAAGCTGCAATTCATAACTTTTGCCTTTTCATAGGAAATACCCATTTATATAAAACTGCAGTTTATTGACATTATCCTCGAAATCCAACCGAATAGCTCAAATTATAAATAAATCTATTGGGGTAAAATAAGAAGACAGTTTTGAGCACTAATTGTTAACAGTAGTGAATATTTGCTTTTAATGCACCCTCAGGTTAGATTAAACCGTCAAAATATGAGGTATATGGTACAAAATGGACGAAACACTAAACTTTAAATTATTTATTAGACAAAATAATTTGGCAAAAAAAAAACAGTGTTTAAGTATTCTGGAATTTATTTCATTTCAAAAATGCATATTGGAAAAACCAAAAGCTCACAGGTAATAAAGGATTCTGTACATTGACTAAAATTTTATCTGCTATTAATTGTTGTTGATAATTCATAGTCACTGTCCAAGTTATGCCTTATTGTCTTTATAAACTTTGCACATTTTTGCACAAAAACACCAATGGAACATGCATACTGCTGATAGATAATAATATCGTCTATTGACAATAGTCAGACATATGGCTGATAGCGGGCCTTTATGACGATAGTTTTCATGCTTGCCAGTTATATTAAATTATTTTTCAATTAAAGTTTCACACTTTTTGCATGCGAGAGAGCTTGTTATCCGCGTGGCACATACTCCTCCTCGCACCTGAACTCATGCGGCATGGATTCATGAACACACGCGCCACGGATTCATTCTCACACCTGAACACATCCGGCACGGATTCATTCTCACACCTGAACACATCCGGCACGGGTTCATTCCCTCACCTGAACATATCCTGCACAGATTCATTCTCGCACCTGAACACATCCGGCATGGATTCATTCTCGCACCTGAACACATGCGGCACGGATTCATTCTCGCACCTGAACACACGTGGCACGGATTCATTCTCGCACCTGAACACACGTGGCACGGATTCATTCTCGCACCTGAACACATGCGTCACGGATTCATTCTCGCATCTAAACATGCCCGGCATGGATTCATTCCCGCACCTGAACATACGCAGCAAGGATTCGTTCTCGCACCTGAACACACGCAACACGGATTTATTCTCGCACCTGAACACATCCGGCACGGATTCATTCTCGCACCTGAACACATGCGGCACGGATTCATTCTCGCACCTGAACACATGCGGCACGGATTCATTCTCGCACCTGAACACACGTGGCACGGATTCATTCTCGCACCTGAACACATCCGGCACGGATTCATTCTCGCACCTGAACACACGTGGCACGGATTCATTCTCGCACCTGAACACATCCGGCACGGATTCATTCCCTCACCTGAACATATCCGGCACGGATTCATTCTCGCACCTGAACACATCCGGCATGGATTCATTCCCTCACCTGAACATATCCGGCACGGATTCATTCTCGCACCTGAACACATCCGGCACGGATTCATTCTCGCATCTAAACACGCCCGGCACGGATTCATTCTCGCACCTGAACACGTGGTAAAGATTCATTCTCGCACCTGAACTTGTAATACGCATGACTCTAACTTTTTCTCGCACCGGAGCTTGTAATAAGTGCAGCTCTGACATTTCTGTGCGCTAGAAAGGTTGTAAGGCACACAGGGGTTTAAAACCAGTAAATTGTTCCCACTCACTGACATGGAGGAAATTTTAGAGCATCTGGGCATCAATAACACGCTCTGATTAATGGCATAGGTTTAAGAAGGTAACAGTCATGAGTCATGACAGTGTTACCAGCTACCCTTAGACTAAATCAGCTTCTTTTTGTCCACCGATCAAGTGGCTTGTAATGAGTAAAAAATTAACAAATAAATAAACGAGTAAACTATTGCCCCCCCCATCGCGATCTCTCTGACTGCCAATAGGACGATCTCACTATGGGGCATATCACACAACACAATGTTTATGCCTCTTTGTTTAAAAAATATTAATAAAGAGTGAATATATCTGGGAACTGAATGGGACAGATAAGTCTTTCAGAAATTAGCAGATATTGACTGCACAGAGGCTAGCAATTTGCACATCCGTCCTAAAGGTACAATAGAAAAGGAGCCTGCAGTAATTCTAAAGGTCAGAAATTGGGTTTAAAAGGTCATGTTAACTAAATAATTATGTTATTTGGCACAAAAAATTTTAGACTAATTTTATAAGTGGCCTTCAGAGAAGAAACAAGAAATGCTAGAAGCGTGAAAATGCCTCCTTTGGTTTAATTTTTGTGCAAAACAACAATTTCCAAGAATACAGCTGGGATAATAATGCCGCCTTATTACGAAGTGTGCGACTATTGTCAATTTAATTAATACTGCGCCGGCACTTTCACAGAATCTGTAAACCAACACCACTATACTAACTACCAATTCATGCATTCAACTCATTTCCCTCTGCAGATCGTGTTTATGTACTCTCATTAGAGTTAGGGATCAGTATTAGCATCCATACGAGGATGTTGAAAGATGTTGGTGTAGTTCCAAGAACCGTTCCTTTCACATGAGATATGGTACTGGTCACCAGAGGGTCAGTTTTGTTTATAATAGTGATGAGCAACACAACATGCACTAGCAGCTTAAAAAAATCTACCCCTGTCCACTTTGCAGAAGCTTCTCTTAAATTAACTGCATGTGCAAATCTTCGCAAAAGCATCCGTGTATTTAGTCCATCTATAGGTTATGCATGTTAAGTCTAACCTCATAGCTTGGCTTTAGGCAAAAAGTTTATCTCGTATAAGCATTTCACGGGACCTTCGCCCTAAAATCCCATTCAGATCAGCAAACATAAATGCTTAAATATTGCCTGCCAAGTGATGTATGTAGAAAATAACCAATTTCATTGCGAGTCAGAGGTCTCGGCAGCCCAGGTCCGACAAAAAGGCGAAAAAGTTGCAAATGTAGTGTTTATTGTGAACAGGATAGTTGCGGAGAAAAGCGGTCCAGCCGGGACTGAAGTAAAGATGTAGTCTATAGCATTTTGGTTTTCTGTCTATCTCAGCTATACCAAGTGCAATTCACCGCCCGAGGCCGCCCAGAAGTCACAGTTCCACTTAACTTTAAACTCATCAAATCCTCTCTGGTCTGGAAAAATACTTTTTAAGCGTTTATCCGATGTTCTACTTTCAATTTCAGTGCAGCCAATAGCATTTATAAGTCTTTGCCCAGTAGAGTTATGTATTTGCTTACACGGCTAAATTTACTCTGAAGCAAAGCAAACTAAGTGGAATCTAACTTTGATATGTGCATTGCTGCTCCAGGCCATAACTTAACTCAAAGTGCTACACTTTGCTCTTTAATATTTTCTTGTGTGTACAAGAGAGGGGGAAATATCTAACTTGGACCAACATGAGCATCAAAGCAGATGGAGAGATCACAGATGATTTTTCCACAAAACCTGTACCGGCATGCTGAAACCTTTATAAAGGCCAGTGAATGGGCTCTCTGTGGCAGGAGTGCAAAATTTAATCGGATGAAGTAGCAAACATGTCAATGACCGCACCTGGACAGAGCCTAAAATTGGCTGACATTCACAGATTTTACTGATGTGACTGAAAATAAATGGGAGGGGCAAATGGAATAAATCTGACATTATTACGAAATAATATTAATAATAAAATGAGTACTTAGTAATGAAAGTCACTGTATAAAAGTCCACTTTGCTATGTACTGTACTTTAAAATAAACATATAATACATAAATGTCATGTGTCCAGGGTATACTTCAGCCAAAAATTAAAAACAAATTGGGTTTTGGATAAACAAATAATACCAATTATCTAAACATTATCTTTATTACAAATATGCACATTCACCCTCCCCTCATGCTCATTAATGTAATGCATCCAGATGTTTAACTTTGCAAAAGATTGTAAAAAAAAAAACGTTTCATTATTGTAAAACTGCATTGCCATGTATCCTCTCTCCAGACAATTATTTTTTCATTAAGAATCAAGAAACAATCAATACTTCCACAGTACACATTTTACCATTATATTTTCACATTACAGTAATGAGAATCGGATTACTGTGAAATATGACCCACGGCAGGTTTTATCAGATTAATCCACATAAAAAAAGAACTTAGGTCTATTAAAGCACCCGACAGTAACTTTAAATCTCTTTACTATTGCATTTACTGATGCATCAGTGCAGTTCTACTACATCGCTTTGCTGAAACCATTGAAAGGAGCTTGCTGACTGTCCAATACAATACAGACTTTGAGAAGTTATGCTGGACACCTGTTTAAGCCCAGACAGACTATGTCTGCTTATCGATTATATATCTAGAGATTCACCTGGCCAGGGATTCGAACTGACGTTTCTTTAGGGTCCTGATAAATCTTCTCAGGAGAACTCAGGACATGTGATTTAATTTTACTGCAGTGCTCTGCGTCTCAGTTGTTCTCTGTCTTGACCCATTATTGTCACTTTAATGCATTTTGCTTTGGCTGGTGGAAGGTGAGATAAACCATAGTTGGATAATAGATATAATATATTAGATATACACTAATGCAATTTATTATCTTGGTTAATTTTTAAATATACTATTGTTCTATGTAAATTCATGAAAGCATACTTTATATTTATTCGTAATACATTATAAGGTTATGTTGTACAATGCAAAATATGAAAATTGTGGAAAGTTTTATTACCAAAATTAAAGGGGCCATGTCACAAGACTTTAAAGATGTCAAATAAATCTTTGGTGTCCCCAGAGCACATATGTGAAGTTTTAGCTCAAAATACCATATCAATAATTTATTATAGCACGTTAAAATTGCCACTTTATAGGTATGTGCTGTTTTGGGTGTGCCCTTTAAAATGCAAATGAGCGGATGAAGTGCAAAACTGATCACAACCATGGTGGTTTGTTGTAATTGAAACTCAATTGTGCTGTGAATTTTTCTCTCTCTGCGCTAAATGGCAGTGCTGTGGTTGGATAGTGCAGATTAAGGGGTGGTATTATTATAATAAGAGCTCCTTATGACATCATAAGGAGAGCCAAATTTCAATTACCTATTTTTTCACATGCTTGCAGAGAATGGTTTACCAAAACTAAGTTACTGGGTTGATCTTTTTCACATTTTCTAGGTTGATAGAAGCACTGGGGACCCAATTATAACACCAAAACATGGAAAAAGTCAGATTTTCATGCCATGGTGCCTTTAAAGGGATACTCCAGCCAAATATCAAAATCACCCCATTATTTACTCACCCTCAAGCAATCCAAGATACATATGTCCATCATCTTTCAGACAAACACATTTGGAGTTATTTTAGTAAATTTCCTTGATTTTCCAAGCTTTATAAAAGTAGAAAACAGGGATTAGGTAACAACTTCTGACTTAACCTAAAAAAATGTGCATCCTGCACAGAGGTAACCACACGGCTCCAAGGAGTTAATAAAGGTTTTTGCAGCAAATCGATGCAATATTGTATGAAAAATATTCATATTTTAAACCTTATAAACTAAGCATGGGGTAAATTTGATATTTGGCTGGAGTTTCACTTTAATAAATGCTATAAAAAGATGTTTCATTGTTATGTCATTGCATTATGTCATGTTAACCAACTGAAACGTATTATAATGTATGTATAAATAAAGTTAAAGTTTGGCTTGTTGATCAATAGCTTGACAGTTCAGTGAATAACTAGAGTTATGTAATGCTAATAAAGGCATGGCTTCCACTTGTAAATAAGAGCTATATCCAGAAAGAATGAATGTTGAAACTGGTAACCAAAACCCCCACCATTTTGCACACCATCTAATTTTTAACACACAATGTCCTTTAGAGAGGAACTGAGATAAATATTTAACTCATGCTGAGCAAGCACTTCCTAATTATTAGACAGATTTTGGGAAACATCCTTACCAGAAATCTGGCTGTTTGACCTACTGTCAATAACTAGTAAGACATAAAGCACATAATGATTATGTTGATGAGGTCCTGTGTGCTGGAGATGTGCCAATGCGATCTTTTTAAAGCGTTCTTTAGGGACATATATAATATAATATAATATAATATATTATAGAGCGAGAGAAACATAAAAGCCACACAGGAAGCTGTTCAAACAATCACTATTAGGTAAAGAATCTTGCTTTGTTCGCCTACAGTTTTTTTTTTCAATTTATCTATTAAACTGCATCATTGTGTGTTATCAGTTACTTTGTGAAGTCTCTTAACTAAAACATCACATTAGCTCTGCTGCCATGAAGACCAAGAAACAGGCTTTAAAACTTAAAAGCTGGAGAAAGCTATATAGAAAGCTATATAAAAGGACTGGCAAGACTTTGAGGAGCACTTGGAAGTCATCTGTAACAAAACAGAAAAAACATTCCATCATCCAGGCATTGAGTCTGAAGTGCCTGCCGAATAAACATAAGGACAAGAGGTGGTGTGCAAGTGACCCATAGGTCAGCCACAACACAAAAAAGTTGCACATCTCTTTGGTTGATATGGAAAACAGTCCGGACTTAAATAATCTAGTTGCACTTCACAGATGGCATGTTTCTTGAAGTGTTAGAGATGCTAAAAATTTGAAAGCTCACTTTTGAGAAAGGTGTCACACCTGGAGTTTGCTAGGCAACACGTGATAAAATCTCAAATCAAGGCTAAAATAGAACAAGTGTTGCCATTAAGGGCAACACATATAAGGCCAAATACAGGACAGTCCCTGAGGAAAAACATGCAGTAAAACTGTGAAGGAATGGTATGGGGGCACTTAAAACTGTGATAACTGTTCTCTGAATAATAGCAATCTACTGTACACTATTACAATACTTATTTAAAAAAAAAGTTTTTAAAAAGTGTTTTATTAAAGTAGTTTCACTTGACTGTATTTGTGCATGTTGTGATAAAATAGAAGTCACAGGACCAAAATATGAGGCACAGTTGGCTTATAACATTTCAATATATCACATGTATCCATGACGTCATGATTTAAATCAAAATAACATCTCATAAATTCAAAAAGATTTATATTTGGCAGCAGTGCATCATGATTTGCGTCAGAGAACTAAAAACTGAAATGGGACAAAGGTCATTTGGATCCATGTACTAATAACTGATATGGGACAAAGGTCATTTGGCCCCATAAACTATAGACAAGTGAAGCCAGACATCCAAAGTAGAGGAAAGGTCAGATCACATGCTCACCACCTCATAACAAAAACCCATGGTAGGAATGCAGTATACACAGTGACACCATCCAAAAGCCAATTTAAGCTAATAACTGTGACACTCATAGATCATGGAGCAATGAAATTACGAGTATTTACCCTCATGTGTGGGCTGTCACTCATTTTTGAGGATGCAAACTCGATGAGATCTGCCCGGAGGTCCACCAGAAACTTCACACCGCCCTGAACCCTACTGATGTGCGTAAGCAAATGTCGGTACCGGGGTGTTAAACTGTACCGAAGCCTGTCCTCCGCCTGCAGGATGGTGGCGAGATCTCGCCCCTGAGTGTCCAGCAACTTCCCAGCCAGATCCGAGACCCATTTGTGGTCCACACCAAAATCACGAGACAGCTTCTCTAGAAACTCTAGTCTCTGCTCTTTGTCTAGACATTTGTAAAAGTGCATGAACTCCAGACTGTTGGATTCGGATGGAGGTGGAGATTTTTCTCTCATTTCATAGGTGGGCAACTGGATTACTGCCTTTCTTAAGATCTCTTCCATGTTAGTGCGCATTGCGATGGTGGTGCAAGGAAAAATGTTTCCTAACTTGAAAACCCTGAGACCCACAATCGTTTTTGAAACAGCCCCGTGTCGATAAGACTTTAGTAAAACACGCAGGGGTGTATATAAGTGGAATAGCGTCATTGCAAGCAAGCACGGGACAAACGCGTACCAAAATAAACCTTGTATACAATGTTACAATGCATGCACATCCACTTCCGGTATTTCTTAAAGGAACCGCGCAACCGTCATAACTCGTGAGGCGTGTTTTTAGACTCTTACAACACCACAGGATATAATTCCTCAGGCTTACTAAATGTAAATAAGAAAGATTAAAACGGGTAGCTGTCAAATAAAACGGATGGTTTTTATAATACAAAATAAATTTTAATGTACAATTTGTGTACATTAAAATTTAAGTAGTTTTTTTTCCTTACAATAAACAATACTGGTGTGCATCTTGAAACAAAACAATGGCACAGATATATGTTAAGATGTGTCAATACAAGGTATTTTATGCATTTTAGTCTATGACAACGGCAGCTCAAGGATACGCCCTGTCCAGGAAAGGGAATTGCTGGGGATAAATGTTTTATAGCCGTATATTTTTTAAGATACAAATATATGTTAGTTGTGATGCGATAACAATTAAAACATATCCAACAAAAAGTTGATTACAGCAGTTAACAAAATAGAAAGTATACAAACCAACGGCGATAAAATAAGTCAAAGCAGATATTATATATGGGGTATCATTATGGGGAATTATAATAATTCGAGCAATGATTATGAGGCATTCAATACCCCATACAGTTATATATCTAAAAATGTTTCCTGAGAAATAATAGCCTACATCTGTGCATTGTCCCTGGGCGCACGTCATTCAAACTTTTATAATATTCCAGTATCACTTTGTTTGTAATGATTGTTCCTATATTTTTTACTATTTTGATCTAACATTGAGCCACAAAGAAAATTGTGTTAGGTAGCGAGGGTCTTTACGTGATGACGTGAAGAACGAATGATTTAATGCGTGTTCGACCTCATGCAGCACTGCGCAGATCATTTGATGTATGACGTCATAGTACCGCGAGAACGACTGAAGCACTGTGGTTTTAAATCTCTCTCGCGATATTTTGATGCCAATTGGTCGGTGCATCGCCGCATGAAGTCGAACTCACCACCTTTGTTTGTTAATTCGGTTTGGTTGGATCGCGTTGATGCAAAAGGAATCGCAGCAGCATATTATAGCGTTCACATACATTTTAAATACTTGTTTTAAATTATTCTTTCAGTAAAATGTCCGCGGACCTCTAAAATATACACAATATTTAAAGATACCAAAACCTGAATGCACGGTTGATCGACTTCGTTTGAACTTCATTTGGAGGGCAACGTTAATCGCTCGTAAGACACGTTATCTGGTGTTCAATAAAGTGAGTAATAAACACACACAACCCTACAACTTAGCTTTTTAAATCGTTTTATTCTCATAAAAATGATTGGTTTATCGAAAAAGACCTCCTTTCCAGCAAGTTCACAGTGCCACGAGTAAACTTATCAATTGCGTGGTTAAGTACCGCGTGCTTAGAGAGTGCCGCTTGATGATCTGTTAAATATTTTTAGTATTAAATATATTTTAAGAGCAAATATCATGTTTTTTGTATATTTAACGCAACTTTATGCTTTTTGTTGGGTTAATTTGCCAACTTGTCTAGTTATATAACTAATCTACCTTCTGTTCCAGGACTGTTGTGACTGACAGTGTGAAACTGCATTGCCCAGATACTTCTGCATTGCTTGGCATTAAGTTTCAGTGATGGCAGATGACTTTTCAAAAGCTATGGAAAAAGAGCTGAGAGATGATCCCCGCTCAAGTGGAGATGCACTTGTGTGAGTACAGCTGTTATTTCCATTGCATACACCCCTAGGCCCTTAGAGAGGAGCATTAAACATCATACACAAATGTTGCATCTCCAACCCCATCACATCTTCAAACACTTGTCCAAATAGCTTAGAGGAGCTCGATCTTGACTTACAGCCGCCCTGTATTTGTACTCATGCTGGCACACATTGCATTCAAATGTGCATATTATCACCATCCTCCCAGTTTTGTATGCAAGTGCACTGGTGAACCAAATACTATTTGTTAGTCATCTGAGAACAAGCACCATTTAATAACAACACAAACAACAGCTGCACATTATTATACACTGGGCTGCACTTTGCGTCAGGAACGCCTTTCGTGTTGCCACGAAAGATGGAGACAAATTGAGCCAACAAATGATGTGCACCAGAAATCGTAAATCTAATGAAGTGTAAAGTGAGCAAGAGAGCATGCATTTATTATTCAGAGAGTTGTACTCCATCTTCTTTATGAATAAATGATTTTACTTTGATATTTAATGCGGTTAGTCGACGCCGCAATGCCGGGAACATTCATCCGTTTCTGGCTCTTATAATTAATCTAATGAAAAACACCTGTAACTGATGCTGACAGCAGCCTGTTGTGAAGAGACCTGTCACACAGTCCAGTGAAGGGAGACGTTTGTTTGGGAAGAGATAATGCGGACTCAGAACTCTCGAGAACTGATGGCCTTTTCTATTTCCACACCTCCATTCTTTTCCATTGAACGACCTGCTTTTGTCTCCTGCTCTTCACGTCATCTCTGTGTTCCTCTGCAGCCTAAAGCCCAAGAAAAAGAAAGCAAAGGCCAAAGCGAAGGAGAAGTCCCCGCAGGATGGAAAGAAGAAAACGCACAGAAAGGTAGTTTCTCAATGTCACCATTAATTTTCCTTTCGTCATGCCCCTGGGATTCTCACTTCAGGTCCGGCTTAATTAAGAGCCGCTGTTAGCTTTAGTGCAAAGGGATATTTATGCAGACGTATCATTCAGAGCTTTCAGCTTTTTGCAATAGGCTACGGAGACAACGATATAACAAGAAAAGACTGGTAAACAGCATAATTAGTCTGTGAGCATTGCTTGCCAGGTTTCGTCACTTTTAGGCATCATGAAATCTTGCAAATTTCTGTTGTCTGTGTTTAAGTTTAGGTGTAACCTTGATGCATTGAAACCCTCTAAACTGTCTAAACAACTGTTCATTAGTAGCACATTACACAACCATTGGGGTGTTGATGTTTCTCTAATGTGTTCCTCTTAACTACAGTGCCTATGGCTTGTCTTCGCCATTTACTTTGAAGGCAAGGCCTTGATCAGGATGTCGAATGTGGCTTTAAAAAGCTAAACCTTCCCAATTCAGGACAGGCATCCTCAGAAGTGCTCATTATGTGTGAACTTTAGTCGTACTATTTTGCCATTATGTAAGCTTCAGTGCAACACACTTATGCCATGCAGATATTTTTAAAGTGGAATATGATTCTCCTTGACACCTCCGGGCTGTGGTTTGCAGGGTACCCGCGGAGTCTTAAAAGTCTTGAAAAAGCATTGAATTTCATTTTCCCATATTAAGGCCTTAAAAGGTATTGAATTTCACCTCAAAGTCTTGAATTTTTCACGGAGGTCTTAATTTTTCAAATGATCAATATATTTATATGCTGTTAATTCAGACACAAAACTCGCGTGCACAAAAACCATGCGCGAGCGACAGATACGAGCGCAGAACACTATCCATGTTTGGAAAAGCATCTTAGCGAGCGCGCAGAACACTATTCACGCGCGGCAAAGCATTCTCGCGTGTTCACAGTGACAGAACACTATTTGCGCGCTGAAAAACGTCCTCCCGAGAGCGCACCTCTGTTCAAAGCACACAAATGCAGTCACGCGAGCAAAGTAAAAAGTTAAGTAAAAAGGCTGGGATGAGCGCTCGTTCGACTCTCTCTATGCGCTCGCAGCTGCACAAGAGCACTTGCTCGATCAAGTTGACTTTGGGACTGTGGGGGCGGGCCAATGACGGGTGTCCTCGCACCTGTGATTGGTTGTTTGATTTAATCATTGACACACACAATCTTCTGTTCCACAATTCGTCTCTAGTAAAGAGAAGACACGTTTTAATATGATCATTGTGTCGGAGAAGGTCATTTATACAGTATGTTAAACAATAGTCTTGTGTGATCCATGCAATAAGAAGCTGCAACAATAACGCAAATTTGAAAGCTATTATATATTTTGTTTACTGTTAAATTAGATAATATCAACTTGCAATACATATATACATTGTCACACTAAGTTAGCATTAGAAAACTTTAGTATGGTCCTGTATAAAGATTAACAGAAAAGATTGACAGAAAAATATCTATATATGAGCTTGTGTCCAGTTTTTTGTTTAGTGCAGTGAACAGATCTCTTGTCTTTTTAGGGTCACAATAGCATTACATTTTAATTTGTTGTTGTGTTTGAGGGGTTTTTGTTTCATTTGCCATAATATGGTTAATTTTGTTTGTCAGTATTATTCTGGTTCAGAGCATTACTGATGAGTGTTATTAGATGCTGTTATTATCTTAAATATATTTAACAGCAAAAAATGAATACCTTAAAATTGGTGTTATTGTTTGGTTTGCAGCTTATTTCATGGATCAAACAAGGCTATTGTTTTAACATAAATTACCTTCTCTGACATAATGGTCATATAAAAACGTGGCGGGCTGCACAAGATAAAGAGGAGGGCCACATGTGGCCCCTGGCCCTCCAGTTGCCCATCCCTGATTTAGGGATTTTCAAATTTACAATAAATGTACATTTAAATCTATTAAATCTATTTGATTGTTGGTTTTGATTGTTGGGTAAAGATAAGGGTTAGGCCATTTGGGCCTTGGACTCAGCCTTTCAGAGGCATGTTGTCATGAATGTTCAAACACTTGTAAATAGTAATTATTTGAGCTATATTACGTTATTTAAAATGATTTATTCTACTCGAATGGGTGCGATGTAGGTATTAAATTTCATTTGAAGTGGTATTAAAAAGGTCTTAAAAAGCCTTGAATTTAGGTTTGACAATCCTGGGGGTACCCTGGGTTTGGCTTCATGTGACCTTGACAGCTTTTCCCTAAAGCAGGTTGTGAGCCATGAAGTGCATTTGCATTCACAGAATAAGCAGATAACTATCAAAAATCTGCTGAATGAAACCTGTTTTATGGGTTACATGCAAATCAATAAAACGGTTGTGCAGAAAACTGCATTTACATGGGATTTGTCACAACCTATAGTACATTTAGGCCAAATTGTCCATAATGGCACTTCATGTGGACTTTCGGTGTGGTCTTTGGCAAAGCCCGACCACCTGCAGGCTCCGCACACTTTACCAACCCAGAAGTCCATGCAAAAAATCAATTAGATGACAGATGGGAGGAGTTCACACTGATGGGCAACTTCTCTTCCTTTTTCTGGTGTGACACTCGAGTCTGTCCCAAAATAGGACTCAATTTTCAAGGGTCCCTAAGGTCTGGACTACCTGATGTCATCAAACTGTGGACTCTGAGGAAGTCCCCAACTCCGGAGTGTGCCATTTGGGACAGGGCCATAGTCATTCAAAAAACCATTGGGAAATCTGTGCACACCAAAGCATTTAAACGTGGCTGAAAATGCCAGTCTCCCCAGCGCGCAGTGCATTTTTTTTTTTTACGTTGCACTTCCAACGCTTTGATGTATCTTAGAGGGATAGTTCGGCCAAAAATGATATTAAACCGAGATGCATATGTCCATCGTTTTTCAGACAAACACATTTTCAGATATTTTATAAAATGTTTTAGATCTTTCAGTTAATTAAATGTGAAGTTACGGGGTCCCATCCTTCAAGTCCAAAAAATGTGCATCCATCCTTCACAAAATAAATCCAAACGGCTGCAGGATGATAAACAAAGGTCTTCTCGGACAGCCTGGGGGTGAGTAAATCATGGGTTTAATATCATTTTTGGCCGAACTATCCCTTTTAAGCTATACTGTTGTATCTCTTTTCATGTCTGCAGAATCTGTAAATGTTACATGAGCTTTAATTTTAGCAGTTTCTCTGCCAATTGCATGAGTCAAGCACAATATCAGCAAATGTAATAAAAAATTATATTTAAAATAATGACTACCCATGTGATCAAGGACGACAATTCAAAAGCATTTCCTGGTGTGTTTATCTTTCAGAGGAAATCTAGTGAAAAGGAGAGCATGGACTTTGAAGAAAGTGGTGACAGAAGGTACACTGGAACTCTGATGATATTTTTAGTAGCGTCTCCTGCACATCAAATATCCAAATCCAGGCTTTGATTTAGAGAAATGACCCCAGCAGCCAGCAGCTGCACTTGGAAATGAGTTTTAATCCACTTACGATTCAAATATGCAATCACACATTTTTTTTCTCGCGTTTGGAGTTGATGAAAATTAATTCTGATGATTTGGACGTGCCCAATTCTGGACAATATCCATTCCGATTTTCTCGCTGCATTGGCTGTCTTTCAGAAAATTAATTTATTTATTGGAAAGAAAGCTGTGGCGTGTCAGTAAAGTAATAAGTGAAAAGCTCTCATAACTGTCTAGATGGGCGAAGATTCTGGGCCGGGGAGGGGCTTGCATAGATTGAAGCCTGATGCTTTGGTTATTAATCTGCAAAAGCAAACATTTAATGTAAAAGATTATGGATGTGCGCTCTTCAGATATTCCATCTGTCTCTCCCAAACTGCTTTGCAAAAGTTGAACCATCTTTGGTTGAGTATGTCCGTGTCTGGCTGACGGCACGTCTCTAATCAGGCACGGTGACAATCAGACGCTTTGTAAATCAAATCCTGTCGGTGATTGCTGGAAGGAGACTGATTTACGTGACTGAGGTCACGCTTGAAACCTCTAAAGGTGCCCGAGTGCTGTTCTTAACACTTAATCTATCCCAGAAAGTTTTCCACTGGATTGAATAATTTGTTGCGGTAATTCTAATTAATTGATTTGGTCTGCTCACCTCCCACCATATCTGAATCATGCTTTATGGAAATTGAAGCTCGCGTCTCTCCGCAATTATCCTTGTGCATTATTACAGTAATTATATAATTATCATCAATGGCCATTAGGCAACATTGCGTAATCACAGTAATTTTGTCATTTTCATTGGTCAATAAATGTTTTCCTTTTGGGTTTTTTTAGGCTTTCAAATGTGTTTTTTGGCATTGTGTCTCGGTTAGGCTCCAGCTGGATGTGAAGCAAGAACTACAGGATGATCCAGATTTCGTCGCCGAGGGGAAAGGGAAGAAAAGGAAAAGAAAGAGGGAACACGCGGATGGAACTTCATCTAATTCAGAAGCTCCTTTGTAAGTGTTTTGTGGTTCTTGGTATAGAATGAATGAGTGATGATTAAACAAGCCTTATGCATATTCATACTAATAGGGATTCCCTTCATAGATGTTTATATATGTATATATATTTTTTGTGATTTATAATGTAAAGAACGTATATATAAACTTTGATATCTCATAATTAGATTATGATTATTTGTCCTGGATTTTACAGACATGATCTTGTGTATGTAGTTCTTTGTTTTTTTTTTGTTTGTTTTTTTGAGTGTAGTAGAGATGCAATATGTAGAGGCACAGAAACTGATTTAGACTGAATTTGTGCGTTATTATTGGAAATGGGAGGTAAAAATGGACACTTGCTTTTGTTTTTAAAAGGCCAAAAAAGAAGAAGAAAGTTGTTAAGGAGGAGGGGCAGGTAAACTCAACAAAGAAGGTAAAGAAGGAAGCAAAAGACAAGGTTGGTTTTACCCAGAATACAATAACAGCATTTTAACAGATTATATAGAGAAATGTGTGACAAAGGACTGAAATATTACATTTCTGAAACGCATCCGAAAATGTAGCACTTAAGGTGATTATGCGCCATGCAGGTTTGGTTTTATTTGAACATCTTCAGCATGTTATTTTGTTTCGTTAAAGTCTTTATTGTTACTTAAAATGTGATTTTCCGGGAATAAATGTGTTTTAGCACTTTGTGTTTGCACTTTACTGTATGAATAACACAAATGTCATTCATTCGTCTTTTACTATTTAACTAAACTGGCATCTGCAGGTCAGCATCAACTTTGTCTTTACAATTACCCTTCAATCTGATGGATTTAGGAGACCGTGTCTAGAAAGTGATTGCCTGGAAAGCCATTATTTTCTTTAACAATTGTTGCTCTGCTCCCTTGATAATCATTTTAGAGCTGCAGAGAGCAGTTTTGGGGAACATTTTCTCATGCGGGGCTCAAAAATCGTATTCTCAGGAGACCATTTACTGGTTTTGTTTTGAGCTTACTGTGAAAAGAATGAGGTCTAAAATGCAGACTGGATGTGTGCAGACTTAATTTAGCTTGACTATTGTGTGCATCAAGTTTTTCAAGTAATTCTAAAAGTAAATGTCTAATCATGACAGACCCTCAACATTCATACTAGAACAGTTGGTTTTGAAAGCGGTCTTTTGTCCCTTTTTCATCATTTTAACAGGAATGTTTTGATTCACCTCAAATTGGCATACAAATTCTCAATGGCAAGGTTCACACATCCTGTTTTGATTGTTTTACAAATTGTTAACTGTTCACCTGAGAGTGTTAATCACCTGTCACATAGATCACTTTGGGGTGTTAAATGTTTTTCTTTAAGTTGCTATGTAGGTGATGCGTTCAATTAATGTTGTACCTGCAATTTTTTAAGTCGTAACAATTTTTTTCATCTGCTCATGGAGTTATAGGCGCGATTTTCCCAGACAGGGCTAGACTAAAATGCATGTTTGAGGTGCCTTCATTAAAAAAGACCATGTACTGACATATCTTAACATATATCAGTGCCATTGTTTTGTCTCAAAATGCAAACCAGTATTGTTTATTGCAAGGTTTGTTTGTAAAAACTACTTAAATTTCGTAATATAATGAAGGTCTATTTCTGGAGTATCAAGTTTAAAGTCCCAATGAAATCAAAACTGATTTTATTCTTTTGAAAATTATACTACTGTGTTTAATATAAACAATTTATCTGTGCAAATCATTATTTTAGAAAAATTAATGTGCCGTCTGCGGATGTACTTCCACTCCTAGTGGCAATCATTTTCAAATGACGTTATTTAGATGGCCTGGGCAGGAGCATCCGTTAAAGGATTAGTACATTTTCTTTAAAAAATCCAGATAATTTACTCAACACCATGTCATCCAAAATGTTGGTATCTTTCTTTGTTCATTTGAGAAGAAATTATGTTTTTTGAGGAAAACATTCCAGGATTTTTCTCATTTTAATGGACTTTAATAGACCCCAACACTTAACAGTTTTAAAGTTTAGGACTCTAAACGATCCCAAACGAGGCATAAGGGTCTTAAAAATAAATTAAAAGACAAATTAAGACAAATTAAAAATATGCACTTTTAAACCACAACTTCTCTTCTTCTTATGGCTGTGTGACGAGCCAGCTCAACCTCACGTAATTGCGTAATGACAATGAAACACACATTTGCGGACCATTTTAAACAATAAACTGACACAAAGACATTAATTAGTATCATTCGACATACAACAACGTCGGAACGGTGTCCTTTCTCCACACTTGTAAACACTGGGGCGGAGTTTCGCATACGTCATTCGTGACCTCTTGACGTGATGACGTATTATGTGAGGTCGCGCTGGCGCATCACAGGACCCTTATGCCTCATTTGATATCGTTTAGAGTCTTTTAAAACTGCAATTTTAAACTGCATTAAAACTGTTAAGAAATTGGGGTCCATGGACTGTTTTCCTAAAAAAAAACATAATTTCTTCTCGACTGAACAAAGAAAGACATCAACATTTTCGATGACGTGGCAGTGAGTAAATTCTGGATTTTTTAAGAAAATGGACTAATGCTTTAACTACGCCACCTCCAATTGTAAGTCTGCTGCCAGTTCGATTTCTGAATAAACGCCTACTTTTCTATATCCAATCCAAGCACAGTGTAAAACACAAGCCACACCCACTATCTTTCACGTGCAATATTCAGTTTCACTCGAAAACTACGTCACAACACGGAAGTAAAGTCTGTTGTGACTTCCGGTTCACGGGGACTTTAAAGGACAAGTTCGGTATTTTAGACTTAAAGCCCTGTTTTCAGATTGTTTATGGTCAAATAGAATGGTTTTGACTGAAATTTCGACATTTTCGGCTGCCCTGAGAATTTTCGCGTGTTTGTGTTTCAGCTCAGACCTCTACAATGGGTTTAATGGTGCACTGGAACAATCCTTCCTAAAATGCATTAAACTTTCGTTTACAAAGACGAGAAACTCACCGAGTGGTCAGGGGTGTTCACTGATATGCTCACACAAAAATCGCTGCAAAAGATGCTTTCCAACAGCTGTTTTAGCATTCGTTGTTAACTTGTGGACCTTTTTCCCCAAACGCCTCACACCCGTACATTCTTCCGCTTAGAGCTTGAATAATAAACACTCCAGCCCAGGTGGTGGCGCTAATCCGCCTTTGCCAATTGCAAGAATAGAAACAAAGTTCCCGGCGCGGAGTAATACCGTATCTCACAGGACGTCTAATACAGTCAATGGAGTTGGTAAAAACTACGATAAAACCTGTTGGAATGCGTCTTTTGGAGCGATTTTTGTGTGAGCATACCAGTGAACACCCCTGACCACTCGGTGAGTTTCACATCTTTGTAAATGAAAGTTTAATGCATTTTAGGAAGGATTGTTCCAGTGCACCATTAAACCCATTGTAGAGGTCTGAGCTGAAACACAAACAAGCAAAAATTCTCAGGGCAGCCGAAAATGTCGACATTTCAGTCAAAACCATTCTATTTGACCATAAACATTCTGAAAACAGGGCTTTAAGTCTAAAATACCGAACTTGTCCTTTAAAGTAATGGACTTAATTTCTTACAAAGGTGAAAAAAGAAGAGGGAGATCATCCTGTCTCTGTAAAGAAGAAGAAAACGAAGGAGGAGATCGAAGCAGCCAGGGCCCTGAAGATAAAGAAGAAAGAGGAAGAGGAGAAGCTGAGATGGAGATGGTGGGTCCTCTGCATGACTTTTCATATGAGTTTGGAAGCAGGATCTTTTTTTATTTATCTTCATTTTTTGACACTTCTAAAGGTGGGAAGAAGAGAAGTATGAGGATGGAATTAAATGGAAGTTTCTAGAACACAAAGGACCATATTTTCCACCCGAGTATCAACCTCTTCCAGATGATGTCAAGTTTTATTATAATGGTAAGTATTCAGAGCTAGTTGATTTGTAAGGTTAAATCCTTAAGTTTAGATTTTTTTATAAATATTTTCTTATTTCTTGAATTTTTATAGCATAGTGTGCTATAGCTGATATGTACTGTAGTTTCTGTAGAAACGTTTGCCAGACATCCCCACTTATCCTTTGTGGTATTGTATCAGTACAATGTAAATATTAAAGTGGTAATCATTTAGCATTATATTATTGTACTAAATGGTAGTACAACTGAATTGGCATTGGGTATCATCTATGTACCGTGGTACTGCCAAGACTTAAAGTTAAAGTACACCCACAGAATAATTTTTACAAAAAAAAATTGTGATTTACAAACCCGACCAGTTTGTAATGAGCTCAAAAAGAGATTTTGGTCGGAGAAGAGGGTCACTTACCCAAGATCAAGAGTCAACATGGTTCAACTCGAATTTGCCAGTCTTGGCACATAGCCCAGCTCAAGGTCAGCTTTAGACTAGAGAGCAGAGGAAGTGTCTTTAAACTCTTTACTTTAACGTTAAGGTCAGATTCCTCCATTAATATACATTCAGCCATGTAGAGTGGAGAGATGTTTCCTAAATACTAAACAGGTTTTCGAAGGCCCAGACCATTAATCTTTTTACAATAACCCAGGAGGGGAATTAGTTTTGAGACCCTCTGAACATTAAGCTGAAAAACATTTGCCGTTTTGTGGTAGTTCAGTACAAACAGGATGATATTTAGTTTGACACTTTGGTACCTCACTGTCCCAGATTACCTTGACAAATAGTACTATAAAGTGGAAAATAATTGAACCAGTGTGTATATATTTGCAGAGAACTGCAGTTGTTAGTTGTGCATAAAAAAGAATCACTATTTCTGTTGTTCATATTTACAGTTAGAGATTTTAAAAAATTGGCAAACAAAGAAATGGACACAAGAAACCTTTCACCTTGGTATTGAATGATAGTGCTGGGCCAAATATGTCGGTCAAATAACATCGTATAGTTTTTGTATTTTGCTAAATGAAAATTGAAAGTAGGGATGCTTCAATCAGGATTTTTGCAATTGATACCGAGTACAGACTTTTGTCATCATGATCGCCCAATACCAATGCTTCTTCAAGCTAATATGTAAGCTCTTTGATGACTGTAACTACAATTTTTTTCTAAATAAAGAAATAGCCCAGATGTCGCCTTTGTTATATTATTTAATCAGGTATAGTATTATTTTATTAGAGAATCAAATAAATAAGCACAACAAATAAAGAGCTTGGTTCCAAAACGCGATAACAGCATTTAAAAAAAGTTACAGCCAATATTAGGATTGTATCAGCCAGGTCAGTATTAAAAATTTAATTTGTCATTTTACGCAAAATCCGATATCCGCCGTGTTATTCTGTCATCTTTTCTCCCTTTCTTTCCAAAACATGACAAATGTCACTCCTCCTCCTCTGCAGAATGCAATAAATCCGCTCAACAAATCACAGCGCACCATTCCACGCCTTGTAAACAAAAATGTCGGCACTTTGTACTTCGTGATCAACAAACAAACAAAAACAAAATCGTAATTTTGATGGCATTGATAAACCTGTGTTGGTCTTATGTGGCGGAGAAGAAACGTAAGTCATCAAAATTGAATAATTACGTGAAAAGCACTCGGGAGATGGAAAAATGCTGGCTGTTGCTTGTTCTCACACGACAGCATCAAGCTTCTCTTATGCTAACATATTGATCCCAGGGGATCTTACGGAAAACTTTCCATTATTTTACTCGAAGTCAACTAAAATCGAGCAGGACCAAAACATTTTACAGCTGATCGCTGTCGAAAAAGTTCAGCGACGACGTTCCAAGGATGACAGCAGCAGTGACAGTGTTATTAATATGACAAAGTAAGCGTTTTGATTAATGCCATTAATGTTTATTTTTTTAATCAGTGTATACCACTAGTCAACTAAATAAATATAACATGGAAAAGATGAATGCACATTTATATATTGATTTAATACATTTATAGCATTTTGAGAAAAAAAATTGTCATGGATTTATTGCATTTTGTGGAAAAAATAATCAGTTTTTATAATAAATTTTTGAAAATCAAATTATTTATATATATGCATTTGAATTTTTTATGTTATTATAACCTGAAGATGCTATGCGGAAGTTTGTAACAGAAAAAAGTGGTTTTCATCTTGTCACTTTCTTGGTATAGAAAACACATTTTTATCAAAATTTGTCAAACTGGATTTATTACGTTTTGCAGAGGTGTAAAGAGTCTCTGAAAGCTATACTGTAGTAAAAGTACAAATTCCTTACTGTAAAAATTACTCCACTACAAGTTACAAGTCACCAATTTAAATACGACTTGAGTAAAAGTATTAAAGTAACCCAATTTAAAAGTACTCAAGTATTTTTACTCGTACTGAATGTTGGCTCGAAGATGCACTAGTCCTCAACACAAAGAGACATTGTAGGTCTGGGCAGTTTATTTAGTTGTAGTCATATTTTGTCATCTGAATTGATTTAGTTTTAGTCTAATTGTATTCAACTAAATCCCATTTAATTTTAGTCTAGTGTCATTGTGTACTTGAATGTGCCATGCTGAAAAAAATATAGCCTAACTTTGTGATATAAATATATGGTAACACTTTACAATAAGGTTCATTAGTTAACATTAGTTAGCTACATTAGTTAACATGAACTAATAATGAACTGCACTTATACAGCATTTATTCATCTTTGTTAATGTTAATTTCAACAATTACTAATACTTTATTAAAATATTGTTAACATTAGTTAATGCACTCTGAACTAACATGAACAAACAATTAAAGCTTAATTTTTTATTAACTAACATTAACAAAGATGAATAAATAATGTAACAAATGTATTGCTCATGGTTTGTTCAAGTTGGTTTATACATTAACTACTGTTAACTAATGAACCTTATTGTAAAGTGTTACCAAATATTCTTATATAGGCCTATCCTAAAAAAGAGATAATTTTAATATTTAAAAAATTCCAGTAAACTAAAATTTACACTAACAGAAATATGATAATGCATATTAAAAACGTGAAGTTGTTCATTTGAAAGATTAATTGTAAACACATGTAGTACGTAACACTACTATCTCACATTAAGTGCACTACATTTCTTCCGTCATGCATCCCTCTTTACAGTAAATACATTACAGCATACTTAATTAAATGTGAGGACAGTGAAATTGTACACTTATTATCAATCTTATAATGTACTTAAGTTACTCGGGCAATCAGTACAGGACCTCGCTGGTTTATTTTGGCTTATATAGTAAGTTATATCAAGTTATGTACCAGCTGAGGTTAGCTGCAAGTAGCATCATAGTATTTAAACATTTGTGCTTGCCTTTGAGTTGTGGGATGACCCTCCTGCAATCGCGCATCACTTTTGTTTTGATTAACAAAGGGTCCCTTGACTGAAGCAAATGTGATATGCATCCATATGTTTGCTCTTTATCTCTTCTCTCAGACCAGACGCGAACTTTCCTCTACAGTTTATGACATACGCAGCACGCAGATGTCCCGCTACGGTGGCTCAACACAAGCCATTCAGCGTTTGACATCAAAGTACCGCGAGACCAGACTTCTCCATATGCATTTCATTCGCTCTCGCAGTACTTTGATTTCATACGATTGCTCTGCGCAGCGCCAAATGAAGTCCCTCAGTTGTGTGTGTGCGTGTAACCTCGCGACCACAGATTCTATCCATCATCACCCTCTGACACTTTCGTCTCGTTTTTATTTGACGAATAAACAATGTAGCGAGTAACGTTAAGTGTCATTTCGAATGTAGTGGAGTAAAGAGTACAAATACCCAATCAAAAATGTAATTGAGTAGAGAGTAAAAGTTGCCTATATTTTTGATACTAAGTACAAAGTAGCCCAAAAAATACTTAAGTACAGTAACGAAGTACATTTACTCAAGTACTTTACACCTCTGACGTTTTGTAACCAAACTCTTCAAATATTCATTCTACAAAGGGGAATTTAATATGCCTTTAAAAGGGCTTATGTCTGTTAAAAAGTGAATATAAATGTTGTTGCAGGAAAAGCAGTGAAGCTTAACCCGCCAGCTGAGGAAGCGGCTCTTTTCTTTGCTCAAATGCTGGATCACGAATACACCACAAAAGAGGTCTTTCGCAATAACTTCTTCAGAGACTGGAGGAAGGTAAACAACTCGTACACTTTTACACCTACATCCCTACTTGTGTACTATACATGAAGAAAAACTTGGCCTACTTTGCTTTTGAGCTTCTGTATATTACCTTTGTGAAGGCCATGACAGTTTAAGAGTTGCCTGGGATTCCATCTTCTGTCTCCTGTTCCTCACAGCAAACACTGAATTTTTTGCTTTGACTAGCAAACTCCTTTCACATAACATGTTGATCCCTGAAATTTCACATGAAATTGCCATAAAAGTGTGCCTTCTGTGTGAATGCAAACACATCCTGTAAGTAAAAGAAGGGGACCTGGTAACATTTCCGGAATACGTATTTTCCGAATTTAAATACAACTTAAAGCAACATCTCATTTTGCTGTAAGCTTAATACGCATTTAATATCTTTCACATCTGACACATATTTAGACAAAAGTTTTTAGACCCCACGTTAACGGTCCCTCTAGGAGGGATGGGTGTCAGATTATAAGTATGAAACAGTTATGAAGGGAGGGCTTTGCATCCCAGCAGGCCTCAGGGCATATCATGCAGAATTAATTTCGTGCTGCTTAGTGCTCAATGCTCTTGAAAATACGATTTGTGTAAAGGCATTGATATGCTAATCCAGACAACTCGCTTCCCGCATATGAACAAATCCAATTTAACTGTTTTATTATAACACGGAAGCCCCTGCTCGCTTGACTGAACACAGTCTCCGCCCCGTGCCCAGCTGTCAATCACAAGAACGAGCGCGAGAGAGAGAGAGAGAGAGAGACTCGAGCAATGAGACACAAGCTCTATAATTATAGGGCTTACGGAAGTGTTTATGTTTCGGCATGTTTGCTCTGTGTTTTTTGTCGGTCATCTGAAGTGCAGCGTTTGAGGCAAACAAGAGTATGTGACCCGTTTAATACTTATTAATGGAGACTAATCTTCTGAATGCAGCAGGTTTCATGGATAATGAATTCCACCTGTTTCAATATGGGTGTTGCGGTTGTGGCCACATTCGTTGACTGTGTAGTGCAACAATTAGGAAACAAGGTCAAGGGAATGTTTTCACTGTGGTGAGGGAGAAGATGCGTGTTTATGTACTACTTGGTGTTAATTATGGCACATTAGAGGCCAGCCACAACTGGCCGCTGCTTACTAATAGGACATTTTTAGAGAGTAGATTAACTTGCTGTTCTTAGTAAAAATGTAGGAGAAATAATCTTTCATCATCTCTTAGTTATACTTAAGCTATAATATCATTAGTGGGGCTTTCCAAAGCAAGTGTACTACTGTACTTAAGAATCTCTAACCTTAAAGCAATTCCAGTGAAAAATTAAAACTACCCATGATTTACTGACCCTCAAGCCACAGGAGATACATATGACCATTTTCTTTTAGACGAACAAAATCAAAGTTATATTAAAAAATGTCCTGGCTCTTTCAAGCTTTATAGCGGTAAACAGGGACCAGGGAACAACTTATGACTTTGAAGCACAGAAAATTGCATACACCTTCACAGAAGTAATCTACACGGGGTTAATAAAGGACTTCTGAGGGTAATCTGTGTGATTTTGTAAAAAAATCCATATTTAAAACGTTATAAACTCTAATAAATGGCTTACCTATAAAAAATTAGATGGGTGATTCTCACGAAATCCAGCATCAGATTTTTAAAAAAGCCTTGAAGCCTTTTTTTTGCACATATAAGATTAAAGTCTGAATTTACTATAACCATTATTTTTAGAGGATTTAAAAAACATTTCCTATAAAATTATTTTAATTTTTTTTAGATTATCATTATCAAAAATTATCATTACTGCAACATTGTATTACATTAAATATATGCATTTACAAACTCATGTTTCGGTAATGAGTACTAAAAAGTTACAAAATTCCATCTGGAGAGAAAAAATAAGAAATGCTTACCTGGTAGCCATCTTGAGTGTCACAGTCAATTATGTCCCTTCCAACAAATTTTTTATTATTTTTTTTTAATTTTCTTTGAGGGCTTAAACAATGATTGAAAATTGCTGCGGAGGATGAGAAAATTGGTCTTGGACACATTTATTTCCTTATTATTGTCTATATATTTACCAATGATCACCAAATACCACATGTTTCTTTACTGTAAATGTTTATTGTATAACATGCACTGAAGCTTTTTATTTTTTACATTTTTTAATTATAAATATTTCCATGTCAATTAACCCAAATCCAGTTATGGACACGTTGCGGTAATGAAAATGTTCCCCTTAAATGTGGAAAAAACAACAAAATTGGTTTGTATGATGTCATTTGAAATCATGTGCAAAATAGTACATAAAGAAGATGTTTGTAACTGTATGTTTCTTATATTGATAGCATTTACTTTTATTCAAAATGTTTCATGACACCTCATAAGTCTAATTTTCACAAGAATCACCCATATTTATTATTTATTTATTGGTGCTTGTGTCAGTTCTGCTGTCATTTTGCTCTTGTTCACTCTTCTGCACTGGGATCTTCTTCCTGGCTAATGACCCAAGGGTGCCATTTATGTGTGTATGTATGTGACAGAATGGGGAAAATTAAGTTGGGGGTAGGTCAGGCCAAATTGCTTGTGCGAGGTCCCATGATGCTGGTCCTGTTCACCAGCCCCAGGAGGAGAGATTAGAGGGAATTGGTGTCGGTGTGACATTTAGCACTGCAAAAAGTCACAAACCGAGAAATGGCGCATGGCAACGTCCGCTCCATCCGAAATGTACTTTACTTTTGGTCTTTTTCTTATCTTTGTCCTGTACCCTGAGGAAAGCAGTTATTGTTACAGGTGAAGAGTTCTCTGTTTCTAGGGTCATTTGTATTATCTTGAGTGTTTTGTTTTTGAAGTGAGCTGCAGTGTCAATGATAGCCGATAGCAATATCAATGCAAAGGGCTGTCATGCTTTTTAGTAAGGATGAATGGGGGTGAATAAGCAAACTGAAACAAAACAATAGAGTTAAAGTCTTAAGTCACAGCTGCAAGGTTGAATCATGTTGTAAGTGGTTTACATTTAGATTTAGTCATTTAGCAGATGCTTTTATCCAAAGTGACTTACAAATGAGGAAAACAATGGAAGCAATAATAATGTTTCTGATAATAATGTTAAAAACGCATTTTCAAAGCAACACTTTCACATCATTTGGCAGATGGTTTCATTCAAAGCAACTAAGTTTATTTAATCTATACATTTTATCAGTATATGAAAACCACTTGCATTTAAAGAGTAATTAAACCCTAAACCAACTTTTTTTAGTTAATGATCTGTAAGAATTGGGCTTTGGTAGTGCTGTTGATTGATTTGAGTAACTTTTTTGACATTTGGGTATAACGTGTTTCAATGCTACGATATATGGTGTAAAAACCGGGTGTGCCTCATAAAGGGTTTGTAATAGCCGTGCGTAGGTCCTACGGCTAAGCCGCGACGGCGTAGGTTCCGCGTCGGTTTTTATTTATACTTTTGCGTCATCCTCCGCGTCGACCTGCAAACACACCCGCAAACCGCTGGTAGGCAGTTTTTCCTCGTGTAACCACAGTAGCAGCGGGACCGTCAGAGAAGAAGCAGCTTGGCAAGTTAACCCACAAACGAAGAAGAAATAGCAACTTGTTGTGTATAATTTGAGAAGACCAGCAATGATGGAAGTAAATAAACAGCGACTTTTGTTGCAGTTTGAGTTAAATCACTCCTCAACTTGGCTCATTTTTGTTTTCACCGTCACAGACGGAAACACCTATGACACAGTTTTTTTTACCTGACGGGAGGGGTTCTGGTGGACCAATCACAGCGCTTGCGGTCTGCGTAGACGTGCTGTTAAATTTTTTGTGAGGTGCGCGTCAGGCTACGCAGAGCTACGCACGACTACAAATCGCCCTCAAGTCTTGAAAAGTGAAGCCGCTGGCTCTTTGATCGCCCCCTGGTGGCTGGCTGCAGTACAAGTCATAAACCCCACCCTCTCCATTCAAACGAATGGGACTCTGCTCTAAATAAAAAAATTATTTACACTTCCAATAAAAGTTTCCGAAAGATTGTCTTGGTCCTTTAAGGTAGTTGTTATCACGCTGATATATGTTCAATTGTTCTTTTTTGTGATACGTTTTATTTTAGCTAGTAATTTAATGCTATAGAAATGGGGCGTGTCGTTATGATTGCCGTGGATGGACTTAGCGTTTGGGCGGAAGTTTGATACCGCGGCTCCGCCACTGGCTCTTTGGACTATTCCTTCTGCGCTTGCCTTGGCTCCAAACTGACGTTTTTACGTAACAGGGCGGCGACCATGGTCAGACATTTTTGGCTTCAATTCATTACAAAAGAGGGAGGCAACATCACGTTGCGTCGTCCACCTTTTTTGCAGTCTATGGTAAAAACGTCTGAGTGCTGCCCTCTTCAGGTTGAACGGTGGCTACTGCAGTTGAATTTTCCTACTGGATGTTGTGGTACCGTGTGATGTAAGCGGTATGACCCTACTTAAGCAGATTCAAGCTCACCACGCCCTTGTTACGATCTCAGTTCATCCCCTCTATCTCCGTTGGGGTCCGCCCACTTTTCTTGCATTTTTCAAATATT
Organism: Paramisgurnus dabryanus; assembly: GCF_030506205.2. Classification (NCBI taxonomy): domain Eukaryota; kingdom Metazoa; phylum Chordata; class Actinopteri; order Cypriniformes; family Cobitidae; genus Paramisgurnus; species Paramisgurnus dabryanus. The sequence goes on along the minus strand of NC_133345.1, from coordinate 27,854,915 downwards.
GACAGTGGGTGATGTCAGGCTCTGAACAGGGGTTTACGCTTTAAGGCCACCTCATACAATGCATTTAAGCCCAACTCGCATTAAATACTTAAAACCTGGACCAAGTGCTAAATGTTATTGGCTTGAAAAAATATTCTGAGCCTTTTTCTAACTATTTTTTTGGTGAAATCCTCATTCTTTGACTATTAAACATAATAAATCCATAACGGTATGAGCTGTCACTATGTGTAAAGACTGCCTTATGTTCACATCTGTGTACCCTATGTGTGTTCTTTGTCTGCAGGAGATGACTCTGGAGGAGAAGCAGCTGATCACAGATCTGAACAAGTGTGATTTTAGGGAACTTCATGCCATGCACATACAGCGGGTGGAAGCCAGAAAGAATATGAGCAAAGAGGAGAAGCAGGTGGGTGTCTTTCATAACATATCAGTGCTTGGAGCTTTTTGGATGAAAGAAATATTCTCAGTTGAATATCATGCTGTCGCTTACCAAAGAAAATAATTGTGTCCCGTGAATCAGTGCATGAAAACATACAAATAAAAAAAGTGTTCAAATTTGCTTGGCCCCAGTGGATTCCCCTTAGACTTCCATTTAGTATTTATAAACTGTCTGCCTTATTTTTGTCATTCATAACACCCATGGACCATCATTGTTTACTTTAAATTGTTGAATGTTTTCAGGTTATTAAAGAAGCAAATCAAAAGATTGTTGAAGAATATGGGTTCTGTGTGTTGGACCATCATCGTGAGCGCATTGGGAACTTTAAGATAGAACCTCCTGCGCTATTTCGAGGCAGAGGAGATCACCCTAAACAGGGAATGCTGAAGAAGAGGATTCGGCCTGAAGATGTGATCATCAACTGCAGCAAGTGAGACTTCAGTCTATAGTCAACACAGCTATTATAAGTTGTCTTCTATATACAGTTTATTTGTGGCATAAATCCAAGGTTTTCAAATTGTATTTTCTCACATAGCTGCCTAAAAATAAACTTATTTATGCAATGTCAGTTAGTCTCGTCAAAAGACTGCAAAACAGTCATTGCAGCAATTTTCAAAGGTTTACTGTGTGTAAGGTAGAAATTTTCCCCGCAGGGAATCTCGTATGCCAGAACCCCCAGCTGGCCACCGTTGGAAGGAAGTTCGCCATGACAACACCGTAACATGGCTAGCTAGCTGGACAGAGAATGTACAAGGCTCCTGTAAATATGTGATGCTCAATGCCAACTCCAAACTTAAGGTAGGGTCAAACTTTTATGCATCTTCCAGCTACAACTAGTGTTCCTGTAGCTCAACTTTTAGAGCAATGGGTTATCAGTGCTAAAGGTCATGGGTTCATTTCCCAAGGAACATACATGCTGATCCAATGTATAGATTGTCTATGACTGAGACTAATATTTAAAGGAAAACAACACCGTTTTTCAATATTTTACTATGTTCTTACCTCAACTTATACTAATATATACATACCTATCTTTTTTCAATGCGTGCACTTAATCTTTGTACAGCACGTTGTGAATGTGTTAGCATTTAGCCTAGCCCATTCATTCCTTAGGATCCAAACAGGGATGAATTTAGAAGCCACCAAACACTTCCCATGTTTTCCCTATTTAACTTCTTCCACCCTGAAGCTATTTTGGGGATTTTCGCCTGGATTTGGCCTACCCAATTTCAAAAGCTTCCCATACCCACATGCAGAGGTTTACATGCAAAAGTTTGGTATCAGTTTACAGGAAACCCTTTGAAATTACATAAAACACTGTTGAAAGTGCTAAACATGGTTGTATGTGATGTCAGGCCTCTAATAAACACAAAAATAAATAGGCGCTTTTTGGTGTTTTTTTTCTAAAGTACTTATTTGAAAGTATATAACTCTGGTCCTGGGTATCTCAGGTCCCTGCAGACAGTTTTGTTTGATTCCAGCAATTGCCAGCTTTCAGAAGAAAAGGATTTTTTTCTCTATCATAATGTATGCAAAAGTTATTTTACTCCAACTGAAGGGAGGAATAATACCCTTTTTGTATACAATTTCTGCCTAAAAACATTTGAAGTGTCCCCATAACCACATACAGTGGAATAAATGCAATTTCTTTATATAATTTTAAAGAAACCCTTTGAAGTTACATAAAAAGCTGCTGTTTGTGACAAATATTGTTATTGTTTTTCATATGATGAAACACCAAATTTTCTTTTTTATGTTGTAAACACTGTCTTTGATAGTGTATAACTCTGGTTCTGGGTGCTCTAGCAGACTGCAGACAGTTCTGGTTGTTAGCAGCAGCAGACAGTAAACACCCAAAAAAAGAATGAACTCTTTAGCGTGTCGCATTCAAAAGTTATTCTCATTTTACTGAAGGGTGTGAAAATACATTTTTCATATAAATATTAATTTTTTGTTTTGCACATATAATAAATAGCAAGGGATTATTAATGAACACAACCAAATAAAATACTGTGAATGGACTCATTGTTTAGAGTAGGACCTAAGATAAAAGATGGTGTATCATTTGTGGCTATGTGTGCTATCTGAGGCAGCTCACGCTCAAGTTTCACATACATTTACAAAAGACAATTTTTTACCTCATTATTCATTCAACGATTGTTGGATATGTGTTGATAATAGATCAAAAATAACGCTGTAGCCTTATTCCTGGGAATGAGAGCTTTCATTTGATATAAGACTTGCCCATGTTTGTCATATTTGAAAAATATGAAATATGTGAATATTAAATGATATTAAAAAATATGGGGGGGTTGATAGTGTAAATTAAGTGTAAATAACTTTCTTACAGTAAAAGATATGTCAAAGTGATGCATATCTGCAGAAAGTAGAGACTCTAAGCTTTCAAACAGTATCTCATATGTGTTACTGGTGTCCATGACGGACCATTAAAGATTAAAAGAACATTTTATATTAAGTCAAAATAAAAAAATTTGGACCTGGGACAGGGTCCTCAGGGTTGAAGAGGTAAAAGACTGTTACATGAGTAGTTACACGAGTAAGTATGGTGGCACAAAATAAAATGTGATTTTTAAAGCGGATAAAAAAAATTTGAACTATTTTGTAAAAATTTGAACTTATTTTATTTGGTGGCTTCTTAATTCATTCCTGTTTGGATCCTAATGAATGAATGGAGCGAAGTGCATGCATCGAAAAAATATAGTTATGCATTAATTCGTCTATGTTGAGGTAAGAACATAGTAAAATATTTAAATGTTTCCCTTTAAGTGACTATCTTAACATTTTCTGCCCCCCCCAATCTCCTCTATGTTTCTCTTTATTTCCAAACTATGTTCTCATCCTTACCGCCTCACGACCGTCCGTCTATGTCACCTTGTTAATAATGTGATTTGATGTCTCGCTTTAATGTTTGGTCCGGGCCTGTCAAACAGAGCCGGCTCGTAGTCTCACAGTAGCTTAGTTTCATCTCAGCACCTCATCTTCGCCTCGTTCCACTCACTTTCTATCACTAATTTAATTAGGAAGCAAAGCAATCCTTTTCATCATTACAGAGTGATGGACACATCTCAAGAAGGCCAAATTATACTTGAAGGTGAGCAGATTTAGTGCCTGAATCTCCCAGGTTCCTCAGGCCAAGATTTTCTTTAGCTTTTAATGGTCGTGCTATAGTCATCCGTCAGCTTCCCGTCAGCACTTCTCTTTCTTGTATGTGCTTTATTAGTGAAGGTTAAATTATTCTGCACTGTGTTTGTCACTATGCTGTTGCTGTGGCTTGTTTTTTGGACCAATTAAAGTGATGGTGGCTTGAATCTGACAAAGCTGACCTCCTAGGTATATTGTGCCCAGATTGGTGATATTGGTTTTCTTTGTGTTACATGCATGTAATAAAGTACGTATTGATATTAGGTTGTTTTTCCTCATGCATTGCATTTTCTTTCCTCTTCATTTACTATGAAATTGAAATTTTGTCCCTGTCTGTAAGCTGCTTTGAGGTCATCTAACATTTACATTTAGGTAGATGCTTTTCTCCAAATCGACTTAAATTGCAAAAATTAAAGGTACATCTTAGCAGTTTGTGTGCTTCCTGGAAATCAAACCCATGATTTTTGTGGTGCTAACACAATGCTGTACCAACAGAGCTATGGGAAAACTGCATTATATACATTCTGGTATAAAATTGGCTTTCCAAATAATAATGACTTATGTCGTGTGTATGCAGAACCGTTATATTCTGACAAATAAAATAAGTTATTGTAATGGTACATTTTATGTGATCTTTGTTCTTTGTTATATGCATAGATATATGGGCAGCATTAAATACACATTTAACTCTTTCCCCGCCATTGACGAGATATCCCGTCAATCTGCAATACCACTATTATCCACCAGGTGGCGCTCTTCCGCAACTTATAAAAATCGGAAGTATTGCCCTAGGGCAAACAGCTGTATGTCCGTGTATGTTTTAAAGATCGCTCTGCATCTGATCTCTATCAAAAGTCCTTCACAAAAATTGAATTATCTCCGCTTTTTGCTCAAAATTTGGTGTTTTTGATGAAACCTACACATATTTGAGAGGTAATAAAAACAGAACACATGAAGGTAGGATGAAACTGATTTTTTTGTTTTAAAGCAGAGGGTCTGTTCTTTTATTTAATATATTTAAATATAATTTAATATGTTTATATATTTAAAAAGGAGCATTTTCTGGAGGGCATTAAACTTTTGTGAAAATCATGAAAAATGCTGGTGGTGAAAGAGTTAAAGGATTAGTCCATTTAAAAAAAAAAATCCAGATCATTTAACTCACTACCATGTCATCCAAAATGTTGATGTCTTTCTTTGTTCAGTCAAGAAGAAATTATGTTTTTTGCGGAAAACATTCCAGGATTTTTCTCATTTTAGTGGACTTTAATGGACCCCAAAACTTAACACTTTTAATGCAGTTTAAAATTGCAGTTTTTAAGGGACTCTAAACGATCCCAAACGAGGCATAAGGGTCTTATCTAGAGAGAAACGATTGTAATTTTTGGCAAGAAAAATAAAAAATGCACTTTTAAACCACAACTTTTCTTCTTCCTCCGGCTGTGTGACTGGCCAGCCCGACCTCACGTAATTGCGTAATGACGTGAATAGGTCACGTGTTACATATATGAAACGCACATTTGCGGAGCATTTTAAACATTAAACTGATACAAAGACATTAATTAGTATCATATACTACATACAACAACGTCTGAACGATGTCTTTTCTCCACACTTGTAAACACTGGGGCGTAGTTTCGCATACGTCATTCGTGACCTCTTGACGTGATGATTTATTATGTGAAGTCGCGCTGGTTCGTCACATGACCGGAGGAAAACAAGAAGTTGTGGTTGAAAAGTGCATTTTTTTTTCTTGCCAAAAATGACAATCGTTTCGCTAGATAAGACCTTTATGCCTCGTTTGGGATCGTTTAGAGTCCTTTGATACTGCAATTTTAAACTGCATTAAAAGTGTTAAGTGTTGGGGTCCATTAAAGTCCATTAAAATGAGAAAAATCCTGAAATGTTTTCCTCAAAAAACATAATTTCTTCTCGACTGAACAAAGAAAGTCATCAGCATTTTGGATGACATGGTGGTGAGTAATTATCTGGGTTTTCTTTTTAAGAAAATGGACTAATCCTTTAAAGAACTCAAACCATAAGCTTATAGTGCGCTAGGTTAAGATGCCACGTGTCGAGAAATTTAGTTTGATGCTGTGTGGTGTTACGTTGTTTTTCTCATTTAGGGTGAGAAAGATTGGGAGAAGTATGAGGTGGCACGGAGACTGAAGTCGTGTGTGGATGCCATCCGAACCCAGTACCATGAAGACCTCAAGTCCAAACAGATGGGCTCACGCCAGAGAGCCGTAGCCCTCTACTTTATCGACAAGGTCAGACTACACACGCTGCACAGACATCATTTCTGTACTTGCACTATATTAGGCTTTCAAACATCCTGTCGTCTTTATTTTGGGAAATAACATGGAGTTGAAGTGTACCACCAATCAATTCATGTCAATTTAGCTGCCTGTTAAGGACGGATAGTGCAGAATAAGATTTCAAAGAACTGCACAATGCATTTCCTAGAGGTCTTGGTATCTTTTTTGGAGAAATGTTGTCTTCATTTTGCTCCCCTTTTCTTGTAATTTTGTGTTCCCGGTACAAATGCATAACAGTAGGTAAATATATGTGCCTAATCTGGGGTGGTTGATAGGATGTTAAAATCATGTTGATACAGCCCTGCATCTTTCACATACACGCATTCAGCTTTTGGTCCTGTCACTCTGTGTGTGGTGATACTAGATCAATGGTCAAATCCAGTATCAAAGGTTTTGTGGCTTATGCTGAGGCTCATGACCTTCTGGTGTCTGAGACAACATCAAAGTTCACAGTCATGTTCAAATGTGTTCCAAGACGGCCATGCAGTGATGTACGTGTATGACATAGGTGTGTTTGTGTGACCCTACAGCTGGCTCTGAGAGCAGGTAATGAAAAGGAAGAGGGCGAGACGGCAGACACTGTGGGTTGTTGCTCTCTGCGTGTGGAGCACATCACCTTACACGACACACTGGATGGCCAGAAGTGTGTGGTGGAGTTCGACTTCCTGGGTAAAGATTGCATCCGATACTACAACAAGGTCCCTGTGATAAAAAAGGTAAGACCATTTAGAAAAAAAGATTGTGCTGTGTTCAGTTTAGTCTTAAAGGGGAAGTGTGGAATATCCACCATTATTCAAGACAAAAGGTGGTATTGTCCCAAACTAAACCCATTGGTTGGGCCAGTTTTGATATTTGCAGCATAGCCGGGCCACTCGAACAGATCAGAATTACATTTGTTTGTGCAGAAATTGCATTGTAATCTTGCCCTGGGAGATCTGTGTTGATATTCCCTTTTTTTCGTTGTTCTTCTTTTTAACAGTGACATGGTCATACTTGTGGGGTGAATTGTGATTAGTGCTGTGACGGATCGCAGTTGATCGGATCATGACCCACTGTTCAGCTCACATGCGTTTTGCGGAAATAATACGCAAATTTAAATGGGAAAAGTTTCATGTTTGCACGTGTTTCAAAGCCTTGCAAATGTTAACATTCAAGTGATTTTAAAGAATTTAACCGCAAAAAGGCACTAAAGTGAGCAGCTTTCTGTACGCACAGACGCACATGCAGATAAAAATGTATGGTCCAGCTCCAGTCAGATGTGATCATCACTATGCCCTTCAAAGATCAGGACTCTTAGGGGCTGTTTACACTTGGTATTAAGATGTGTTTTCATCGATCGGATCACAAGTGGACGAGAGAGACACATTATGTTTACACCTGGTATTTAAATCTGTCCACTTTCGATCGCTTCTGTCCTGAATACTGTGAGGGGACGGTCCGTGAGACGGTGGGCGAGTCTCTCTGCTGTCATTCAAACGCGAGCAGGAGTAATTATGAGTTTATATGGACGCAAACTAATATTATGTCGTAGTCCACTGCTTGTTTAGCAAGTTAACATGCTGCACAGAGTTTTGTACGTGTGTATGTAAGAGCTTTCTCTGAATTTTCAGCGCAATTGATGAAATAGGATCGCGCAACTTTCACGCTTTCAAAACGAAACTACGGAGAACACCCGCAGTAGTTTTATCAATGAAAGGCTAAAAAATAGCGATGTTCACGCCAGAAGTAAAAAAAGACGTAAAATTTGTGTTTAATACCTCAGATTAGATAAATGGGCGGAGAGAAGGCGGTCGCGTGTGGCTGTTTGAACACATTCAACCTGTGGAGCGACTGTTTGCTGCGCCCTTTGGAATTCGCCTTAGATCTGTGTGCGCACGCTCGTTTAAGTGCACTCAGTAGTGCGTACACGGAGAGACGCGTTTCAAAAAGCAAGTGAACATAAAACCTTTTTGTTCTTGACAGGATACATACAAACAAAATAATCTTTACAGTATTCTTTTTCTAATAAAAACATTTGTTTATGTCTTACGTTTATATGTTAAGAAGTATTGTTATATTCTCCATGCCGTTAAATGTAAGGCCAAGTGCATGGAGGTGGGAGGGTGAAATGTCTGCGTCTGTGTGCTTGCAGATCTTGTTTGCTCGCACTCGTTTTTATAATGTAAATGAGACGATTTGAAAGAAGCCCATCAAGTGAAAATTAATTAGTTTCTGAATATCTAGCAAGTTTATTTGGCGACCAGCAGTCTTTGCGAAAATGTCAGATATAATTGCAGGTATCGTCAGACGCCACACATCCCTTTCCAAACACACATTTGCTCCTAGCACACTTCCCTTAGCCATAATGAATAACAACAAAGTCCCTTAAGGGAAGTCACGCCACTTGGTGGCCATGATTGCAATGCCTCCAGACAGTTATTTCAGTCATGCAAGACCTGTTTGCTAAATCACAATTAAACAACATATTTCTGTAACATAACTTTTATTTCTTTATGCTTAAACCTGCTAAAAACGCCTTTTTCAAGGTCGTTTTAGCTAAGTGCCATATGAGATTCTGTATAGGGCACTTCCCTTAGAGAATCATCATTCTTTATCAGTTGATGATTGGTTCTTTTAACTGGAAGGCGGGACTTTGCCACCAGAGTGACCATAGTGAGTGTTGCATTGTCCTCTATATAGCAATATCAGTGCTCAATCTTGTTAAATTCAGTGTCTGTGATAACAGTTGAGACTTTAGAGCTTCAGGTCACATGATCTGGGATCGTCTAACCGAATATGATTTTAGCTTTGTTATTTAATCTTCTGGTAATATCTCTTTACTTAGATATAATACAATATACAGATATAATATTACAACTACGTTGTACAGAAGTTCAGATATCTTTGCTCCATTGAAACACAAGATGCTTTAGGGATCATTTGCAAAATCATCCATGGATTGTGCGTATGTGAAGTCCTGTCTGCTCAATATTATGTTGTCATTAAAGCAAATACAAAGGCAAAGAAATCGTAATTTATAAAAATGCAAAATGCATTAATGGAATTTAAAGATCGTTCCAGATCAGTCTGAGAGAATTACACTCAGGTCAGTGTCGAAATCAATCATTACTTTCATATGACCGTGTTCAATTGGGGGAAATATAAAATATGAAGTCTGTCATTGCTTGGCGAGCGTTCTGTTTACTTTTTGTTCATGCATTTGGCTCAAGGATAAATTGTTATTCAAATGAGTCTGATTTAAAAGCATCACATCTGCTACCATTAATTAGTTCCATGCATATTTTAGCTGGTTTATTTAGTAGGACTGAAGCGAAACAGGACTTCTGCAAAATGTCAAATATAATTGAGTGTCTGTCTTTCTTCTCTCTCGTCTGGCTTTTCTCTCAGCCTCTGTTCTGTGCATATGATAAACAAGCTAACATGTGTTTTCTCTTTTAGGTTTTCAAAAACCTCAAGCTTTTCATGGAAAATAAGCAAGGAGGAGACGACCTCTTTGATCGGTTGAATGTGAGTGTAATGTTCTGAAACTGAAGCAGACAGTCATAGATTTTTCATTCTGAGCTAGACGGTCCTCAGGAGAGTTGCATCATAAAAGCTTACCGTAAAGGATGCTTATTTTTTCACCTTTATAAAAAATTCCTGAAAAAGTCTTAATTTTGCAGCGAAAGTAGAAATTTGACTGAAAGAAGAGAGAGATAGGATGCCTGTGCAGGAGGGTGGGAGGGACATGTGCCCCTCTCTATGAGGTCAGGTTGGTAATGATGAAGTGCTGTGGAGCAAAAATGCTAATCTGCACTCTGAGCGTTTTCGAATGACATGGCAAAAGGCCGAGTGAAGGGTTAAGTGAGGAAGGATGCAGTATAAAGAGGCCTTTTTTTCACAAAGTACTGCAAATCTTATTATAAACCACTGTGCTTTAAAGCTTAAGCATGTTTGTGTGCTAGTGTGCATATGCGGTTTGGAAAAATAAATGTGTTGAACTTTGCTAAACCCCCCCATGATAACAGAATATGTTTGTGTATTTAGGTAGGAAGAACAAAGATGCCTGACTGCTACTGTTACTATGAATACAAAGTCTGACATAGAAAATTTATTAATGACACTTTTTTTTCTACCACATCTTTTCCTTCCCTTCGCCTCTTTATTAATTTGCTTGGACACAGAGCTCTGTAAACAGCCAGACACTTTTGTAATAACCTTTTGTGTCTAACTTTTTACATAGATAACCCCTATACCTGAAACACAACCTTAGAATAGAATTTAGGAACATGTATTATTTCTTTTATGTAAAAAATATTTGAGCAGGTGTCATATTTATGTCTCCAAAAGTATAACCATGTTGGAAACGCATCAATTCCCACTTGATTTCTCCGAAGTCCCTGAGTGTTATAACCCAAATGTCACTATGTTCCCCAGTGACCCCCAGCGTGATCAGACCAACATGTTCAGCATGTGCCATCAGACAACAGTGTGAATGCTCAACATTACATGATGACCCGCTAGTACACAGCTGCTGTCATTAACATTTAGCATCTTTAACAATGTCACATGAAGTTAGTCATCCATACAGTTCTTTTCCTGGTGCACATAAAGCTAAAGATCACGGTTAAAGGGATAGTTCACCAAAAAATGAAAATTGATCATTTACTTACCTTCACGTTGTTCCTTACCTGTATAACCTTCTTTGATTTGCTAAACACAAATGAAGATATTTTGAAAAACATTAATAACCAAACAGATCTGGGGCACCATTTACTTCTATAGTATTATTTTTCCTATTATGGAAGTCCTGTTATCTTCCTTTGTATTCAGCTGAACAAAGAAATTAAACAAGTTTGGAACAAATTAAGGGTGAGTAAATGATGACAGAATTGTAATTTTTCAGGAAAGTATTTGTCAAGTTAGGATGAATATCGAAAGTTTGAAGGTTTTTGAAGGAGTCTGATGTGGGTGCACATGTTTACATGGCTCGCCTGAAAGCCTTTTTTTAAGGCACTCATTTTCTCTTGTAGATGTAGCTTTAGATTAGATGTGGATTTAATGGAAATGTTTTCTTTATGTCTGGAACATACAACCCACACTCCGCCACTCACAAATCCATTAAAGTTGAAACGAACATCTGATGTCTTTGGGGGGGGGGGGCTTGTCCTATTGAGATTTCTCATAGATGTCTGTTTCTATTTTCACTGCTTTATTTTAGACAGTCAAGGCAACAGCTCCATCTAGTGGCTTGCAATGATGTTGAAAATAGGTTCTTGTGAAAATAATGGTTTGTTTTTCTCTTTCCAGACCCAAGTGCTGAACAAACATCTGAGCTCTCTCATGCCGGGCCTGACTGCTAAGGTTTTTAGGACATACAACGCCTCCATAACCCTGCAGCAGCAACTTAAAGAACTCGGCAACAGTGAGCATTTATTTGTCTTTGTTTAAGTCTGATCTTTCAATGTTTCTCCCTCTATCGCTCCGTCAGTCAAGCTTCAAGTAAACATTGAACATCATGACTACTAGCCCAACTTCCAGATGTTCAGTCATGGCGTCAGTCTGGATACGCATTGCAACACTTGGATAAAACCCTTGAAATTGATGCCAGTATGATTTGCTGTCAGATTTTGGGATTTTGTTACATTTTGACAACTGCAATATGGATATTGTTAGCATGATGGTGTGTCTACGCTGTCAACGAATGACACTGGACTCACTGAAGCTGTCTGCATTGCAACACTTGACGGGCCTGGCACGAAGGGCCAGCTGCAGTTTCACACCAGTGGTTTAACATGAGTTATACGCATAGGTGGTTTTGGGAAGCTTTCATCAACAAGCTGGCTGTTAGCTCACTTGTGATTTGCAAAGTTTGTTGTCGTGTTATCCCAACCAGAAACTTTTGCTTGTCGATATGCTGAGATTCAGATTGACTTCGTGTATTTTACTGCCTTTATACAGCAATAATTGATATCTGATGTCAATGTAGATACACTATCCCCATCTGTATAGATTTTGTATGCTTTAAAGGTCCCGTTCTTTCTGTGTTTTTAAAGCTTTGATTGTGTTTACAGTGCGCAATATAACATGCGTTCATGTTTCATGTGTAAAGAAAAGCGCAGCATTTTTCACACAATTTACTTATCTGTATACCGCGGTATTCACTGTCCTCAAAACAGTCTGATGTCTTCTTTGTTCTATGAAGTCCCTCCTTCAGAAATACATATCGTGTTCTGATTGTGTAGCTTGTTTAGTGTGTTGTGATTAGATAGCAGCTTAGCTTGCCGTTAGCTTAGCTGGCAACTGACGTATTCCTGTGGGCGGAGTTTAGTCAAAAAACTGTTCTACTGACGTCATTAAAGCAGGAATTAGAGGGCTGTAGTCCAAACCGGCCGTTTGCTGTAGGCTTTGAAAGGCGAATTCTGTTAAAGAAAATATATCGCCTGGAAGTGAACTTTGGCATTTTGCAAGTGTTTTTTTATGCTATTATAGCAACATTGCACACTAACTAGGGTTTAAAAATGGCATAAGGAGGTTTCTGACCTTTAATATTTGCCTTCTACTACTAAAATCCATTGATTGAAACCACATTAAATATTTGAATCCCAACATGTAATACTCATTTAAACCTATGGGGGCCGCCATTGTTTTGTGCAGTTTTTTTATTATTGCAATATTTTGAACAGTGAACATTGAAGGGCAACAAAGTATACATTACATCGCAATTAAATATAACAGTTTACTATAGTAACTGTAGTAATATTTCATGACAACCATAACACACACGCCGGTTTCACACCGCATGCGTGAGCAGCGCGTAAGCAGCGCGTGTTTTTTTCGGCGCCCATGTTAACAAGTTAAAGCATGTACACCGCACGCGTGAGCAGCGCGTGCCTGCGTGGCAGGAGCGTTGCTGAAGCAGCAGTGCTGCTATCGTTTCGGCGTCGGCTCTATTTTTGCTGCGCTGCTCACGCTCAATTAAAGTGACAGGGCATTGTTTATAGTTTAAATGGTCGTGGATTGACGCGAAAAAGGGTAATTTTACAATAAAATCACGAATGTGAAGCTAAGTGTGTTTGAAACAGTCATGACTTTGAGCAATTTAAAAGAAAGCAATGAAATATTAACACACTGTTGCCAGAAGACTGTGTTCATTCACTTTCTGCCCAGCAAATGAGTCCTCATCTATCTTAATAATCTTCAGAGAAATAGATTAATCTATAAATTTAAATCTTATGCTTAAACTGTTGAAGGGAAACACGATCGACTGCTATATGCTGTCAATCACTGAGTGAATTCTTTATTTTATCATAAAACTTCAGGGAAACAGATTTTATAATGTGCCATGGGCTTTTTATGTCTATAATTGTGTTTTGTATCTATATCTGTCATTACATGGACCAGAACAGCATGAAAACAATGTGGATTAAACAAATCACACTTATATAAATTACACTGACCTTCAAAAAGCGTCTTAAAGAGGTTTTGCTCATAAATGCATGTAAAATAAAGTAATGTGAACTTGAGATTTTTATACTGTTATTTAAACTGCACAGTATGCGCTGCAAACGCAGCCGGTGTGAAAGCACAATGGCCACACGCAGCAAACGCTCTCCTCACGCGCTGCTCACGCTACGCATACGCGTTGCTCACGCATGCGGTGTGAAACAGGCGACATATGGTAATACACCCAGAATGCACTATGCACAGAACAAGCAAAAAGGACTTTAAAGTACTTGAGAGATTGTAATTCATTGTACTTGTTTTAATGGGAATGATTTTATTCCTAATCTTGCCTTTTTATTTAATTTAAGCCTTAGCCTTGATTTCACACACAGGGTCTCACATATGGGTGATACTCAAGAAATCCAGACTTGCGTCCAGCATCAGATTTTTTAAGAAGCCCTTGATTTTTTTGCACATGTAAGATTAAGGTCTGAACTTACTATAAACATTATTTTTAGAGGATTTAAAAAATATTTCTTATAGATTATTTACATTTTTTAGATTATCATTATCAAAAATTATTATTACCACAACATGATATTACATTAAATATATGCATTTACAAACTCATGTTTCGGTAATGAGAACTAAAAAGTTGTCAAGGTACTATGACAAACAAAATTTTAACTTTTATCTGGAAAGAAAAAATAAGAACTGCTTACCTGGTAGCCGTCTTGAGTGTCACAGTCAATTATGTCCCTTCCAACAATTTTTTTTTTTTTTTTTTTCGAAAATGTTAGTTCCTTGAGGGCTTAAACAATGATTGAAATTTGTTGCGGAGGATGAGAAAATTGGTCTTGAACACATTTATATTCCTTATTATTATCTCTACATTTACCAATGATCACCAAATACCACATGTTTCTTTACTGTAAATGTTTATAGTATAACATGCACTGAAGCTTTTTATTTTTTAGATTTTTTTATTATAAATATTTCCATGTCAAAGAACCCAAATCCAGTCATGGACACGTTGCGGTAATAAAATTTCCCCTTTAATGTGGAAAAAACAACAAAATTGGTTTGTATGTTGTAATTTGAAATCATGTGCAAAATAGTACATGAAGAGATGTTTGTAACCGTATGCTTCTTATTTTTGATACTCTTACTTTGCATTTACTTTTTTTATCCAAATGTTTCATGATACCTCATAAGTCTAATTTCGCAAGAATCACCCATATTGGTCATTTCATATAAAATAAAAATTTAAATTTAAATAAAATTGTTGCATAAAGAAAATAGTTAGAACCATTCAGATTTTAAAATTAAGTCAGAACAATTAAGCAAATTCTTATTACTGTGATGCATGTTGTATAGTAGTAATATATTGTACTGTCTAATATCATATGTCAAGATAGGATGCCTTTGATAACTAAAATTACAGTAATAATTGCAAATGTCGTCTTTGTTTGCTTAATTTTTCCTATAGTGACTGATAATGTGGCGGAGAAATTGCTCTCATACAACAGGGCAAATCGTGCGGTTGCAATTCTATGTAACCATCAGCGGGCGCCGCCAAAGACCTTCGAACAGTCCATGGCAAATCTGCAGTCAAAGGTACGATAATAAGAGGCATAGTGTAAATAAAATGTAAAATGAAAGAATTGGTTAAATATTATTGCTTCCTTAACAGGTTTGCGGCTTATAACATTTTATAATTCATCTCTTGCTCTACTAGATTGACAGCAGGAAGGAGCAGCTGTCCCTGGCTAAGAAAGAGCTAAAACAGGCCAAGAAAGATGCCAAAGGGAGCTCAGACAACAAGCTGCTCGCGTCAGTATCTCATTCCAGGCGTCTGTATTTGTTCTCACAGCCATTACAATCTTCTGATATGTGAACACGATTGTGTGTGTTTTCAGTTTGGTGGAGAAGAAGAAGAAAGCTGTGCAGAGGTGTGAGGAACAGCTACTGAGGATGGAGGTTCAGGCTACGGACAGAGAGGAGAACAAACAGATCGCCCTGGGCACCTCCAAGCTTAACTACTTGGATCCACGTATCAGCGTGGCCTGGTAATTGTCACTTTTTAGACTAGTTGCTTGCTATACCTTTAGATTTTATATTAAATTAATTTCCAATGGATAACTTTGTTGTCTTTTCTTGTAGGTGTAAGAACATGGAGGTGCCACTGGATAAAATATACAACAAGACCTTACGAGATAAGTTTGCTTGGGCAATCGACATGACTGAAGTTGACTTTGTGTTCTAGTTTTGGTTTGGTTGTCTTTCAGTTGACCATTTTATTAACAATTTTTATCCAAACCTACATCAAGTGGTTGATTCGGTTTTGTAGCCGTATTGTTGGCACTTTTATATTGTTCGGTTTTTATGTTTAATCAAATTCAGATATTCTGAATCATTTTAGGAAAGTTCAATAAATGTTCATTGTTTGTAGGGAGACCTCTTCAATGTTTTTTTCATGTAAAGGACCGGTTGAGCTGCTTCAATATCTGGGTAATTTTTACCCCAAAATCATAAAAAAAACAAAAAACATGTCTTAAATAAGAGGTAACATATGTGACCATGGACCACAAAACCATAAGTAGCACGGCTATATTTGTAGCAATGGTGAAAATTATAGATTATTTTATATGCCACAAAATCATTATTTGGATATCAAGTAAATATAATGTTCTATTAATATATTTAGTAAATGTCCTACCTTAAAAATATCAATAATGTATTTATTATTGACAGTATGTGTTTCAAACAACCGACCCTTATGACCAGGGTCACACATGACTTGTTCTTAGCAGATTTTACAGTATAACTTGCTAATGGTAAACAAAATACATTGTCATCTTTTCCTATTGCAAAAGACATGCGATTTCATCAATTTTAAGATCAAATGTGGTGCATCTTGCAACAGACCTTTCACAGTGACTCTTATGATAGTGGGAATTAATCCTCGCCCAATTAAACATAATCTAGAATAACTTTATACACGGTAATTTTCATTTTTTGTAATACTTGGATTTTTTGGTTTAAGGTAGGATTTCAGTAAAGAGAGCCAAGGAGACATATTTTATGAAACAAGTTTAATTTAACAACATATTCAACTGTATTGGAATGGTGTTAGATTGGCACTTGGGGTAGTGCTGTTATTACAGTAAAGCAAAGTTCAGTTCTAGTTCATTGTTATTGTAAAAAGTTTTCAGCAGTCCATTACAGGAAAAGGAGTACAGTCACGATATTGGAACTGACTTTACTAAGTTTAAAAAAAGCATCAAATCAACAAGTTAGTCACCATAGAGAAAATCTTGCTGCTTCTGAAGAGTGTCTATAGTTTCAGCATAGTTTCATCCTGTGAAGGACAACATTAGATCAGGGCAGTGCGTTTTGCTACAATTTTAAGGAGTGAAATGCTAGAAGTATTTTAATAAATAAAAAACAAGTAAAGGTACCTCTACTAGGAGGCATCTCCTTCTTTGACCTTATTCTCTCCTTCAACCTCTTCCACCCCTGCCTGAGTCATCAGGTCTGCTATATTCTTCTCCAGATCGTCAATACGCGTGCTCATTTCATCGAGTGACCCTTGTTAAGGAATATAGTACTGGTACAACAATACAAATCCACATTTAACAGACTGAGAAAATAGAAGATGTGTTTTTCCTATGAGTGCTTATGAGAGTAGTGCATGCAATACAGCATGTGAGTCTGACCACGGTGGTGGAAGGATGTTAATAACCTTTGTGATAAGGCTGGTCACACAAATGGTACAGTTTTTATGTAAAAATATGAAGGAATGGTATAAAACATTTCACGTGGGTCTGTTTTGGGTAGTTGCATATGAACGTGATTTCGCCATGTAGGATGTGATCCTGGATCAACACCATTGTTGTACCACCTCGAAAATCATTAATAATAATCATTTCTGCTTAATTGGTACTAAATTATAGTACGGTGGAAGGATATTTCTCCCGATGATCTGGTCTGACATGGTCTGAAACTTATCCTGCATCTGCTGCAGCAATGTCTGCACCTGTAAAAGAGAACATGCAGTTCTGAATGAGTTTGCATTCATATACATGCAGAGAAGTAGACATGGACGATTTAAACACAATCTTAAAAACATGCTGACAGACAATCTAACGTTACTATAAATTACTGATCTGTTAGTATCCGATGCGCCCCAACAATATTGTTGAATTTGATGTTAATCCAATATTTGCGGAAATAAACGTAAAATTAAAACTCAAATAACATCCCGTCATCTTATTAAAATAGATAACGAAAACGAATCTGGTATTTCCATCAAAACAATTCCGAATGAAAACATAAACAGACCTAGCATTAGCCTAGCTTAGCTAAACATGCATCATTTCTTCGCAACCTACCACTGCTGTGAGATCCTGCACCGATTTGGGATCTGTCTCTGCCATAGTGTTTTTAAAAATAATAGATGTATACAATTACAATGAATTTTAATATCCTAAAATGCGATGTCTCCCCAGCTCTAAGCTTTACAATAATCAGCTGTTGGCGAAGTCACGAACTTATCGCGAGACTACGTGATATCGCGAGATGAGGTTCCTTCTGCTGCAGATATGCAAAGCTGCCTCTCGCGTGAGCCGGTGCGCGCTGCAGGTAATAATGGGTGTTGACTGTTATCAATGACTTACTGTTATTCAAAAGCATGCAAATAATCAGCTGTCTTATTTTGGCAGGAAAAGTTGAGTAATTATTGTAAACTTTTTTTTTTTTAAAGCATATCTCTGTAGCCAGTAGTGAGCAAAAGTAACGCCATTTGGAAAGTCGTCGATCTTCATCACTTTTTAACAAATTCAAATGTAGGCTATTAAACATTTTGTGTTGTGTAAAGGTCAGCATATATTAATGCATCTAATGGGGCTTGCTAAAAATAGCACGTACGCAAAGTGCATAAATGCATAATTATTTCCTTTTTGTTTCTTTATGGATTGTTTTGTATGTTATTCCCTGATACTATGTATAATTTCCCTTTTTGCCAAATGATTTAGTCAAATACACCTCAACCTTTAGTTGATCCATTTTGTATGGTTTAGTCTAACCTGTAAAAGCAAATAACACGCATGCCCTCCGGACATCACTTTGGTCATTATTGTTTGTGTAGCGTTGTCAGTAATGTATTTATTTAAAAACGATCGATTGATCGTCATATGCCAATGAATTATTTATAATAGCCTGTTCTTTTTCTGTATTTAAAAGTTAATATTTGTTCATCTAAGGTCGCATCATAATTTGGTTTTATACGATCTCGTGGTTTTCCTTCTTCCCTGTGTAACATTAGACGCGGTGAAAGCGGTCAAGCCCACATCTCCAAACTGCATCTGCCTGATTTAGACTAGATGAGAACACGAGACTGCATAGGCTACTGTATGCTCACGAGAGCGCGTACTTCTGCTATTATAGTTGTCAAACGAGTCCTCGCACGAAACAAGGTATGCTTAAAACTTACTGAACTTATGCTTTAATGTTAGTTGTTGTCTGCTGTATTACTTGCCATTCTGTTTATTAAAACAGTAAACGTTCGTTGATTGTTTTGCGCTTAATGCCAAAATCACGTTCTCGTGTTTTTTTCCCACGAGTGCATTTTTCATAATTCCCGATCCGTGATACTGCATTAATCGCACTCTGGTTTAACGGGTATTCAAGAAGCCAATAAGCAGGAATATAACGTATCCCCGAGTGATGTTTGAATACCCATGTATGTATATGATTAGGCTGTAATAATGCGTTGAAACGGTGTAGTGCACCGGACGCAAACGCTGAAAGATGTGCGTAGCCTATGTAGAGAGAAAAAGCCGCGTCCTGTACACGACCCCAGGAGCCTGAAACGCATTCATGGGATTTTCCACGTGAACTGGATCTGGTTTCTCAAGTTCATAAACGTTGTGCACATTACATGCCCAAAGCGCACCGAGCATGTTTGCGGTCATATTTCCATGTAGAGGTAATAATGGTTTCTTTTGTCCAGGAAAACAAAATGTGCTTACGGGTGTGGATGGTATAGTTAACATATGTTTTGTCGGATATGAAGAGTGGGGTTAAGGCGTGTACGTCGGAAAAGCCCAACCCACCCACGGAATGCAGAAGTTACGCAACACCTATGGTTTACAGTAGCGTTTCTCAAAACGTATAAGTTCAATGTAGGAGACAATTATGCTCATGTTTGACCTTAACACACAACATAAATCCTTCATAAAGATCACAGATCTATCCACTAAAACCCACAAAATCCACTTATAGTATTTCTTGCACAGAAAAAAAAGACTTTTAATATGTATGTATTTTGCAGAAGCTTGTATCCATAGTTATTTTTAGCATTACAAGCTCTTCCCTGGGATCGACCCCAAAACCTTTTGCACTGCTAACCTAATGCTTCACCAATTGAGCTACATGTATTGACATTTGCAGTGGAATGAACCTTTAGCTTTCATCCCAAACTGCCAGCTTCAGATGAGACATGATAACAAATAAATCCTTTCTTCACATTTCTGCATTTTTTTCATATGCACTTGTACTTTATAGCATTGCAGCAGTTTTCTAGTACTTTGTTAAATTTAGTATAGCACTTGTATTGTTTACACATTGAATCAATAACTTGGAGTATTCTCGTTTGTATGCCCTATTGGATGAAATGTTAAATTAATGCATTTACATGCAATCTATGGAGGGTTAAGTGTTTTGCTCAAGATCATAATGGTGATCAATGATCTCAGTATCTCTTTGCTTTAAACCTTTGTTACCAGTATCATGTATTCCTGCGTAATGATCCTTTTTCTGTATCCTTTCAATAGCTCACATACTCTGGAAATGTGCTGAGTGCATGCAAAATGTCCAAGAGTAGTCCTAAAATAATGAAAGGGGGCTTTTATTGGTGCTCATGATTTTTTATAGAATCATGACTCAGCCCACTGTTATGAGGAGACGGCCGTTCGGTCAGAGACAAAGAAACATGAAGCCTTATCATCTGAAGCACAGGCCCGTTTAGCACAAACATCCTGTTTAGCTCAGATAATATTGAGGGGGAACTGTTACAGTGAAAGTCTTCCCTCATTGGTTTCATGCCCAGAAAGGTTCAGATGAATCATGTTAATGTAGCGTTTTTAGGTTATGGAAGGTGGTACTGTTGCTTGAAATGCATTAACATGCTTTTGTGTTTTTTAGCTTGATATTTGCAGATCAAATGTTGAAGTGCTAAACTAAAGGGAAATATTTTGCACGAGGATGAGAGTTTAGAGACGGCGTGTTTGTGAGATCTCAGTGATGGAGCAGGCATCAGAGGAGGACATGGAGAGCTCGTGGACTCTGCTTTCCTGGCTGGCCTCTTGCTTGATGGTGTTTGGTGGTGCCGTGCCTTACATCCCCCAGTACCAGGAGATCCAGAGGACCAATAATGTTGAAGGATTCTCCACAAGAGTCTGTCTGGTGCTGCTCATTGCCAACATACTGCGCATTTTCTTCTGGTAAGTGGAGAAGATTCAGTGCTAAAGGAGCAGTTAAGAGTTGATAGAGTAGGGATCGGTGCACAGCCTAACACTTTTTGACTTTGGCTCTATCATTCAAAAAATATTTAAGTAAGATAAATCATTTTTTTACACAATCAACATACACATATCCGCTACAAATAAACACTTAAAGTTTGTTTGTGGGACCTGCCGTTATCATACAATTACACCGAAAGTGACAGGAGTGCAAATGTTACAACTTACCCCATACAGTAGGTGGGGTTAATTGTAACAAACAGAGGGTTTGTTGTAACACCTGCTAGAAAATTTGGTTAAAAGACAAATAATTCAATACAATTCTGTCTATATACTAAAGGTGGATATTGTTTATATATCTGCCTATAACAGATGAATGTATGGTTATCTGTCCATCCATGATCCTTTATCTAACCATCTTTGTATTATGCATTAATGCATATAAATAGATTTTTTTGAAAGGGATGCACAATTAAGACAAAAGATCATAATTGTGAGTTATTTCCCCTTATTTTGTATTAACAGTAATAATTTTGATGAATCGTATTTACATTGTTTTAATTTCATTATCATTGTATACTGGAGGCTTAGTAGAGATGATCTAATCTGACAGTAAGAGAACAAGACCAAAATCACAGATTGCTCAGCCCTGTATAAATATGTACTGTAAAGTAGTTGCGTTACAATTAACCCTGCATTAGTTTGTGCCCTGCTCACCCCTACTCATGGCCCTGTGTGTAATTTTTTTAGTATGTTTGTTTGTTTATCTTTTTGGGCTGTTTTTTCTGACTGAGTGAATAATTTTGTAATAATTTTAAAAATTAATGCTCTGGTTGTCCTGCAGGGTAGGTAAGCAGTTTGAGATGCCTTTGCTCCTGCAGAGTGTGGTAATGATTTTTACCATGTTGGCAATGCTGCATTTATGCTGTGCCATTCAGTCCAGCAACCGTGTCACTACCAAACTACACCATATCACAGGTAATCACATTAATATATCTATTTGCCATTTTGCACATTTTTTGTCCATGCAGTTGTTTATTGTTATGTGTCACTCGCTATATATTAGGGGGGGTCCTTATTTTTCAACTTCATGCTCTCACCCGACCAATATGTTTAAATAAATAAAAATAACAAAATATTAATTAATATTTAGAGGTTGCTCAAGATTTTTGAAGTTTAACACATTCGCGTATTATGTGATACTATAATTGTTTAATAATATATACTTATGGCAGCAATGGACTTATTTGACCATGCTCCACGCATGTAAAACTTCTGTTTTAG
The DNA here is from genome assembly GCF_030506205.2 of Paramisgurnus dabryanus. NCBI lineage: Eukaryota > Metazoa > Chordata > Actinopteri > Cypriniformes > Cobitidae > Paramisgurnus > Paramisgurnus dabryanus. Next base: position 27,832,764 of record NC_133345.1, on the reverse strand, counting down.
TTGTGATATGTCTTTCAAAGCAAGAAAGCTTCAATGTGAATGAAGCACAATAGACAATATACACTGAGACAATGGCTGGAGCAACACGAAGCAAGTCCGCTGTATGGTTACTCGGATCAGAAGAGACTCAAATAACTGGAGCAAAGTTACCCTCCAAGAAGCAAGTTTTATGTATGTTGTGCGTTTTTAAATGGTACAGTTTTTGCGCAATTATGTGTGATTTTGGAAATTTTAAAGCCTTTGAGCAACCTCTAGATATTGTAGGAACAATTCAAAATTTTGCACAGTGTGTTTTTATTGATATCCTAATATATTTAGAGTTAAACATTTAAAAAAAAAAGGCTCATTATAAGGACCACCCTAATATATATGTATGTATATGTACACCATATATAAACCATGTTCCATGTCTATGAAATGCAGGGTATAATGTCTTATAATGTAATTATGAGATTAGCTTTAAAGTTTGATTTCAGTTATTAATTTAGCTTTAAAGGGGTCTTTTTCCATGTTTAAGTGCTATGATTGGGTCCCTAGTGCTGCTATCAACCTAGAAAATTTGAAAAAGATCAACCCAGTAACTCAGTTTTGGTAAACCATTCTCTACAAGCACATGAAAAAATAGGTCGTTGAAATTTGGCTCTCCTTATGATGTCATAAGGAGCTCTTATTATAATAAAACCACCCCTTAATCCAATCACAGCACTGCCATTTAGTGCAGAGAGAAAATAATTCACAGAACAATTGAGTTTCAATTTCAACAATCCACCATCATTGCGATCAGTGTTTGCAATTCATCCGCTCATGTGCATTTTAAAGGACACACCCAAAACGGCACATTTTTGCACACACCTACAAAGTGGCAATTTTAACATGCTATAACAAATTATTTATATGGTATTTTGAGCTAAAACTTCATATATGTGCTCTGGGGACACCAAAGATTTATTTGACATCTTAAAAAAGTCCTGTGACATGGCCCCTTTAATTTAATCTGTGACATTGCCTTACTCAGTCAGTATTAAACATATAAAGGTTATTTTTCACTTATTACACGGCTCTCTGGAATGCTTGATTCTGATTGGTCAGTTGAGACATTTGCAGGTTCGTTCTTTTCAAATAATAACCAATCCAAAGTAATAACGCATAGCCGGTACTACTTGTACGATTAAAATCGCTCCGCGCCAATAAAGATTACTGTTTGGCGCCATCTTGTGACAAACACTGGACAACCACCATTGAGAATGGAATATTTTGACATTAATTTTAACATGTACGGAAAAAACAAAACATTTAAACAGTGGATAGAAGAACGAACAACGACAAGACACAGAGAGCTTACTGAGACTGAACTTGACAAAATAGAGCATGACAGCTACGAAGCCAACACACAAAAAAATACAGGATGGGCATTAAAACTTCTCAAAGACTGGCTAAAAGAGAAAAAAATGGAGACATACAAGTATGAAGGAGAGGATCTTAATAAGGTATTACGATCATTTAATGCATCTGTGCAAAGTTTCGCGGAAGGATAAAAATTTTATTTTAAAACAAATATGCAAATAAAAAGTTTCAAATTCATATTCATGTCCAGTTTTTTTCTTATGTGGCAAGTAGCCGTGTAATAAGCTTCGCGTCGGGTCCTGATCACACTGTCGGGGCTTATTTCCCGATAACTACCGGCTGCCTCTACATTATCCCTTACTTAATGTTCTTTACATTATATAGATGATTTTATGTACTTTAGCCGGGTATTCACAGGCATTTCTGCTTTCTTTCTGGTGTCTAGAAACATCTAGACAGTCTTTTTCTGCCTAAGTAGGCAAAATAAAGTGTTACACTATTCAAAGTCTTGCACTGAGACACTGCTCGAATTTTATTTACAGTACCTGCATCTAAATTTGTAGCATTCTGGTTTTGCCAACAGGGGGAGCCAATGGGAAAGACATTCTTAAAGACTTTAAGATCACGTTCTTCCCATTTTAAAGAGGCAAGAGAAACCTTAAGGCAATGTTAAAAAGTAAGCACTGTCTTTGGGATGAAAGTAGAGATGTCTTAAAGAGACAGTTACAATGATTGTTACAACACTCTCATGCTGTGTTAATGCCCGAGGCCGTGTGAACGTTATATAAACTTAAGCATGTGAGAATATTTCTAACAGACATCACCTCTGAGCCCCACTGTCATGTAGATGTGATTAAAACAGCATAAATGTCACTCACGGCCTGGGGAGGCATTCATTTATAATGACAATGTTAAGTGTCAAGTGTCTGACAATATCGGCATCACACGGATCGGGGTGAGAATTTCTTTATTACAGTCTACAGTATTGATTTATGATACATTTAGGCACGAGTTGATTGGCTTTTTCTGGGTGTGCAGAAGGAAACTCAATCTAAGTCATGGGTTTTATGAGATCACTTGCCTGGAAGGGAGTCTGAATGATAAAAATTTTCTGTGTTGTAATAATTCAGAAATGAATATAAAATCAGACATAGCGCTAATATACCCGTCACATTGATCGATTCAATCGGATGCTATAAGTTTTTCACTTACTTTATACATTTATCAGGTTACGGCATTAAAATGTGTCAGAATGAGGTATACACACAGTAATACCAGTGTTGATTCACTTAAATACATACTGTACTGTATTTTCCTTTATTAATGTGGACATTGAGCTGGATTGATGAAGAGTTATTTCTCTAGTAGTGTGGATTCTGTTGTTTAAGTTGCTGGTTTTGATGTCTCCGTTTAACAAAACATCAAACATCCCTTTGTTGCTACACTATTTCCTCTGTTATTTGCATCTGACATCACTGCTTGTGGGTGGGGCTTCATCATGTCATGTTTTGCATTTGGTGTCTGCCATTGTATACAGGCCTTATGAATTGTTGGTCCTTATGTATTCTCATGACTCAGTGTTTCTGCTGTAGCTCCTTTGCACACTATGATAATGAATGTCATTACCAAAACATCAGGGGGTTGCCTGAATGACAGTTAAGGTGTCTTGTTACCTTTGGGTTGGATGAGTGGGTGTGCCAGACCGAAAATAGTTTGGACATCAGGTCCTCCCTCTGAAAGTTCGACTGCAGTCCTTTAATCACTGACTAACCCAATGGCAATATGTGACTTACTGTAACTGTACTGTGCACCTGTTCTGCATAACCTTTTCAGCTATTCACACACACACACACAAAATCTGTCGCTCTCACACACGGTACCTTCCTAACATATTACACAAGCATATAAATATACGTTTGGTAATCAAATTCTTGTTTCTTAGCAAAACAGGCACTCGCATGCAATCAAGTACAAACTTTTCAAGATGTGCCTGAAGTGGCAAATCAACTTTTCATGTGATGTCTACTTAAAGACTTCTCTTATCTTTAGTGAGTCACATGTAAGGTTAAGTCTCATGTGATGTTCAGATCTGTTTACTGCTGCGATCTGTGAATGACTTAAGTATTCGCACACGCTCATTACCTCAGGCTGCTTGCCCTTGTTGTGCTTTTTTGATGCATAGAAATGTTGAGAGAGATGTCATGACCTTTACGAGAGGAATGAATTAAGAGAAAATATCAGTTGTTTTATATTATTTTTGTAATGTCGCTGTTTTGCCACTGGAGTTTATGTCAGTTCTGTTTCATGCAGTCTGCCGTTCTGCGCATTGGCCTTTTCAGTGCACATTTGTGCATGTTTTAGCACAAACTTTGTTTGCATTTCATAAAAAAACACAAATACTCACTGGTTATTTAGGCTATATTTAGACTTAAATTGACAAGCATGCACCTCAGGTTATTTAAAATTTTTATTATTATTTGTTTTTTATATTTTATTTAAGGTTACAGCTAAATTCTTTATATTTAGTTTTTAAAATCGGACATAGAAACTAGTACCTTGGGGCCCTCTTGTGGACAAATCTGGTATGTAATTTAAGTTTGACTACATATATTTGGACTCTTTAGCCAAACACCTACTGTTTTAAACTACATAAATGTCATTGCATTAAAAAACTAAATATAAACAGAGTGACATTCTCGTTTTTTAACTGCTGGTTAAATTCAAAATAGCTTGGAAAAGTGATGCATCATTTATTTGCAGATGCCACGTGGTTTAATATTTTATTTAATGAAGTGACATTCATGCACATAAGGTGTCTTAATTGTCCTAATGCATTGAGTGCTTACTATTAACAATTCAATTTTGCAAAAAAAAAACAGATATGCGTTTTAATATATGTGACCCTGCAAAATCTCTGAAATTTCATAATCTAGTTATGCATTTTATTTTAATCATTGTTTTCACACTAATTTCAATCTTTGACATGATCTTACTTAGTCAATATTAAAAATATCAAGGTTATATTTTTTTAAAGAATGAACTTTACATTTATGTAGGTTGTGATTTTATGTAGAAAACAGTAAATCACTAAAAATGACCTTAGCTGGGTTTTCCCCGGCACATTTAATCATCATGATTCACATTCAATCATCACATGCCAACTATCAGTGATTTATGTGAGGATAATGTATCAAGAAGATACAGTACCATAAGAACTTTAGTCATTTAGTCTTGTAGGTTGATCGATGATGGGTATTAAACCGGTCATGTCATTCCATCTGCCATTAAAAGAGGCCAAAAAAGAAAAAAATACACCAAAAATGGAGAATTGTAAAATAAAGAAAGTATGTGCAATAATACCATTAAATATGCATTAGCAGCATCTCTAAGAAAGAAAAACTAAGTTTATAAGATTATTTTTAAAGCATTTGTAAAGAACAGCCTAATAAATATAGTGAAATGAATGTTTTTTGAGCATGCCCAGTATAGGCATGTGGTGTCATAGTATTGTTATGCAGTGGAATGGCAGGTGGTATTATCTAGGTTTCACAGAGCTGTTCTGTTTTCAGTCGAGCATGACTGTTTCTGGAGCTCTGATGCCTTCTTTCATTACCACTCTATATTGTCTGCCCATTTGAATCAAATTTTAATGTAATACATACATGCAACCAAGTGACAGCATCTGTTAGAAACAAAACTAGAACAAATAACACAACAAATATTCAGGTGCATTGTTATTTTAATTCATGTCTGTTACTTTGCGTGTGTGTGTGTGTGTGTGTGTGTGTGTGTGTGTGTGTGTGTGTGTGTGTGTGTGTGTGTGTGTGTGTGTGTGTGTGTGTGTAGGTTTGTCACATAGTGAACATTTAAAGTGGTTTGTATTATTTGTAAGGCTCAAATTTTTTTATTAAATTTAATTAAAATGTAAACAGAATTGTGAGTTTTAGGGTTACTAGTGCAGATTGCAGATCTTTATATAAAAGCACTTTGTCTTCAAGAGTGTGAGTGTGTTTGTATCACATATACAAATTGATCGGCCAACCAATGGAAGCACTTTGGTTTTAAATGTTTGGGAAACCCGGATGAAAACCAAACACTTCTGCTGTAAAGTGGTCTAACAAATTATTAAAATCACACGAAATATATAGTGGATGCAAGAATAAATCTCTGCATCCAGATTTCCTTTTACTCAATATGTTTATATGTCTCCCTATCAGTTTCTGCACTGCAAAACAAAGATTTGTTGGTTCATCTTAAAAAAGTAAGTTACGCTGATATATCTGCGTAGAAAATCGCAACTTTATATTTTCTGTCGGTCTTAGTACACGATGTAACTACAGAAGAGTCAAGTTTTAAATAGGAAAAATATTGAAACTCTTTGATTATTTTTGTGTGCAATGCTAATGGTCTACTCCGATTCAATTGATTATGTTAAGTTATGCTAAAAGTGCTAGCGCCAGACCCTGGAGACCCCGACTGAATGGATTCTAAAAAGGTAAAAAAACAAATGTTTAACTCTAGGGGGTGTCCCATTAAGGCAACCAGGTAACTTACTTTAAGTTGAACCAACTTTTTTTCTACAGGTTTACTATTTCCAAGCAGTCTACATTTTCCTTTAAACTTATGTGTAAAATGACCATGGGCCCTATTTTAATGATCTAAGCGCATTTTCTAAAGCACACGGCGCAAGGTCTAAACGGGCGTGTCCAAATCCACTTTTGCAAATTTAATGATGGGAAAAATGGTTTGTGCGCTGAGCGTACTGTCAAAAAGGTTGTTCCTATTCTCCTAATGAGTAATGTGAAACTAGCAAAAGACCCTTGCATTGCGCCGAGTGTTTGATAGAGCCCCATATTTATGTTCCTTCTGCATTGGTGTGTATGCATTAACTCAGGAGCTCCATTAGCTTTTGAAGCCATCTTGTTCTTCGGTATCTGATTGTATCTGCCAGTTATTTGTGAGGCGCTTTAATAAATTCATGAGTTCATCGCTGACCCTCAGTCTCAAGTAGGTCTCATGAGAAGCTTCTCTCTCTGAATCAGCAGTAGATGCTGACAGGCAGGGAATCTCCTCATCTCTCTATCACTCAAGGGCCTGACAGAAAAGTCAATGGCACGTAACAAGGTGAAAACTCTGTCAGGGGGTCGTTATATACAGGGCTTGAAACCGTGCCATAGGGTCATAGTCTCCTTAACTCATCTAATGGTCCCTCTCCAAAGTCTCTTTCTCATTCTTTCACTTTTCTAGTGCCACTCGATCCCAACCCCTGATGTCTGGAATTCCTTGGGCTCCTTTTTTATCCAAGTCTCCCCATTTACTTGATTTTAAACATTACACCAGATATAGGAAATCATGAACATCATGCAAAATTAATACCTCACATCCGACCGGATGAATGATAATTAACATAACTGCAATGGACAGTGTGCAATATGCAGTTTTGCTCTCTCTCTCTCTCACTGTTAATGTAACATTTTGGAGTCCAGTTGCATGATACTGTAGCTAAATGTGCTGGTTTGCCACCAGTGCCCTTCAGGGGCATCAATTCCTCATGTTGCCTGCCTCATTTCTATTATTAATGAGACTTCACTTAGACTCCAGTCATCAGAATCATCATCTTCACTTTGTACAATGTAGTTATGGAGTTTGGATCTTGCACCGCTTGGGTGGAGGTTTGATCTAAGTATTATCTGTATCATATTCTGTTTCCTGGGCCTCCATTCCCTGGCCGGCTCATTAAAAATGACATCACCATCAGATACAGTAAAAGCTTTTTGATACGCAATTGGACCATGAAGTCTGCATATATCCAATATTGGATGCTTGCTGTTCATTTCGCTTTCTCAAGTGACCTGATATTCATTCCTTCGGTTGTCCAGTTCTCGCTCTCTATTTCTCATTTTCGCAGTCTCTCGCTCTCTGTCTCCTTCATTCTCATTGCCTATCCTTTTCTCTCTCTCAAGGCCTATTAAAGGCGGATCTGTATCATCCATCACACTCCGTGTGGAAAGATTTCACCTATTTCATTAAGTGGGAAATAAGAGGAGCACGCTGCTCTTTTTTACACTAAAAAACATGACCAGACTTCTGTACAGTACAAGCAAAGTTTTGATTAGTTATCTGTGTGGGTTTTATTTAAGTGGTTTTGTGCAGACCGTTCTAAATGGTGTGTTTTTTCTGCTAACTGTGCACTCTTGTTTCAATAGCTCACCTCTCAAATGTATTGAGTCTATAAATGTCTGAACACCACAGTCACAGACAGCCCAAAGTTTGTCTTCAAACAAACATTTGTTTTCCTCCTACCCTGAGACATCTCCCTTGGAGGGGAGAATTTTTTGTCAACGTGTTCTTTTGTCGCAAAACTTTCTTTTGTCTTATAAAAATAAAGGTTGTGAGAAACATGGATGTGAGAGAAGGACAGAGTCTTAATCTTTGGGAGAACTGGTTCTCCTCAACGAGGATCTAATGGTACTTTTCCATTGCATAGTACCCCACGGTTTGTTTTGGGTCAGGTGGGGTCAGCTCACCTCACTTTTGGCTTGGTTAGCTTTTCTATCATGTTAAGTAACACTCCGTAGTGGGATGGATTATAGGTGTGTCGTATATATTTGAGCTGCCTACTGCTGTGACATCATGCAAATGAGAGCATCGTTGTACATTCCCATACATTTATTTATTTCTGCCACAAAATGTAAATTGACCACCACAAATAGATGTTTGTCTCACATCACAGTTTCTGTACAAACACCCTCGGCGTCAATCGACGCGCTCCGCTGAGCCTCATTTACCGGTAAGTTGCATTTAAGCATTTATGCGGACATGCCTATTGCAAATGTGTCGCCACAAACTGCAAGTCTGGATTTTATTTTTATGGTGTTCCTGATTCACAACCTGTGGGTGTGATTCTCACGAAATCCAGACTTAGAAGTTGTCTAGCATCAGAAGCCAAGTTTGTTTTGCACATATAAGATTAAGGTCTGAACTATACTATAAGGTCTGAACCTTACTATAACCATTATTTTTAGAGGATTTAAAAAATATTTCCAATAGAATTATTTAAATTTTTTAGATTATTATTATAAAAAATTATCATTACCGCAACATGATATTACATTAAATATATGCATTTACGGTAATGAGAACTAAAACGCTGTCTAGGTACTATGGCAAACAATATTTCAACTTTTATCTGGAGAGAAAAATAAGAACTGCTTACCTGGTAGCCATCTTGAGTGTCACAGTCAATTATGTCCCTTCCAACTATTTATTTTTTTGAAAATGTTAGTTCCTTGAGGGCTTAAACAGTGATTGAAAATTGTTGCGGAGGATGAGAAAAATTTTCTTGGACACTTTTATATTTCTTATTATTGTCTCTACATTTACCAATGATCACCAAATACGACATGCACGACGTGCACTAAAGCTTTTTATTTTTTATATTTTTGAATTATAAAAACTTCCATGTCAAAGAACCCAAATCCAGTCATGGACACGTTGCGATAATTAATTTTTTTCCCTTAAATGTATAGAAAAAACAGCAAAATTGGTTTGTATGATGTCATTTGAAATCATGTGCAAAATAGTACATGAAGAGATGTTTGTAACTGTATGCTTCTTATTTTGATAGCATTTACTTTTTTTATCAAAATGTTTCATGGCACCTCATAAGTCTAATTTCGCCAGAATCACCCATGGATGTTTTTCATCGCTAAAAGGGAGTTTGGGAACTTACAGCAAAGCACAGACGACAACATGTTTACTCCAGACAGCGCAAGCTAGCATGATGGTAAAACTAATCTTTTACATTATAGCAATGCAGTGTTTCCCAAAGGATTTTGAGGAGACTGTTGTGGTGACGACGTCACCCGCTTATTAGCATATATGTGACGTCATCATGTTGTGTTTGAGTTTGATCTAGTGTTGGCACCTGAAATATGTTTCACTTCTACTCTTTGATCTGTATCTGTATTTGATCTGTATTATATATCAAATTATATTTTAAGCCGAATTAAGCTGTTTTAAATGGTGAAATAAAAATGTAAATGGGAATCATGAAAATTCTATTTGTGGGGGCCAGTGTTGATTCTGTGGTGGGCCACCACAAATAAATCAATGTATGGGAAACACTGCAATGACGCTGGTAGTGACGATTCACTCGGACCAATCAGTGTTTTCGCGTCACGTTTTGGTATCAGCTTGGGTCGTTTGGAACCCTGACCGAGGTGATACTAAAAAAAGTATCGGGTTCTACGAACCGAACCCAGTGGAAAAGCTCCCAAAAGTAAGATTATCCGACACAAACCGTGCAATATGCAATGGAAAAGCGCCAAAGTTACAGTATCGATTTCTCCATCACCTCGGCATCAAAACCATTTTGAACCTTCATCTCAGGATGTACTGTAGAAGAACAGCTTCTTGTTTTGGTTTGCCATTTAACATAAAAGATATCTGATGTAGTTCACTTAATCGATCTGCATTATTGTGGCATCAAGACATAACTTTTCAAGCAATGAGACAAAAGAGTTGGGATAAAATGTACATGTCATTGACCCTTGGTGCTTGTGGTGGGAGGGTAAGATGAAGATGTCAGTAAAGTATCAACATTAAATATGAATGATGGTGAAATGCATTTGCTAAAGGAGCATAGGAGCATCACAGCCTTTGTGTGAGAGAGAGAAAGAGAGACTGAAATCTGTGCAGGTTCTGTCCACTACTTTAATGGGAAAGCTAAATACCCTCCACGGAGGGTGGTCTCTCTCTTATTTCTATTCTTATCTCTTATCTCTATTCCACATTTTCCCCTTTTCCATTAACATTGAAGTTCCCTTTAGTCTCCATGCGTACACGATCACCCGCAATGTCACAGCAGCTAAAATCTCAACCTCATTGTTCGGGGAATCCCTCCCGTGGTGCCTGTGTGTGTGTTTGTTCCCCATGTCCTTGACTCGTGATTTTCGTAGTCTTATGTAACTCGTATCCGAGTTTCTTTTAGTGCTTTCTCTCTTTCATACTCCCTCTCTCTCTCTCATACCTAATGGTCCCTCGTAACTCGAGAATCCCTGATGAAACGCGGGTCGGCGCTGACAGCCTGTCTGATGTGTTTTCTGGGTAATTGCTGACAGACCGAGAAGACAGCAATACAGTTTCATCACAAAGCAAAGAGAGTTTGCTTAGACACTCGTAAATTTCAACCCCTCGTTCATGTTTTATCTTTTGACAGTGATGTAGTATCAATTCTTGAGTTGTAGTTTTGTTCCTCTAAGCGAACTTTGGATGGGACTGCCATAATTTTGTTATTAAAGTGCGTGACCTCTACAGGCTGACTCAAAGCAAATTTTCGATATAGGCAATAAGCTATATGTACTGTAAACTTTTAAGCTGGATGATTGATGTAAGTCGTTATTGTCTGCTGGGAAATATGCAAGTAGCTTAGGATCTGAAGGGCTACTAAATGAAAAATAGTCATTCATTCGGGCACCGCGGCGGGAACAGGGGGCGTGACTGTAGTTTAACTTCTCTTCTGTCAGCACAGTTCGATGAGGTGATAAAGTTAGATGAAGCCCCCTCCTGTGATTGCACAGTGGTTTGAGATGGTGGACTCCATTAGAAATTGAAGTTGTGATTTCCAACACCTGAGCTCTATTTCCTCGATTTTTATTTTAAGCACTTAGATTTATCACAGTAAATGATTAAGATCTAAACGCGCACACACACACACACACAGTGTAAAGGTGATCTGGATGTCCATCAGAAGCAAACAGCAGGATAGAGGACAATCTGCGATAAGACAAAAGAAAATTAGGCCTTTGTTCAATAATGGCTTTGAAAATCGACCAGTACACACTATAAACTCAAGAGTTTAAAGAGAGATAAGGTGCTCTGAATGACTGATAATACCTGGGGAAAGTGCTTTCTGATGTTTGCCGGTGAGGTCTTCCATATGTCTGGTTCATGATGAACTTGGGTCACTTAAATGTGGTTGTCGTCCAGCTGCTCACAGCATTGACTAAAATGCTGCTGTAGGTCACTTTGAAAGGACGTGTCACGAGACCCCGGAGGGAGTTCACGAAGAATTAATTGCTGCCCATGATAGCGTACTTTATTTGCATGTCCCGTCTGTGTTGTTTGTTTTATCTCCCAATTCTATGAAAGAATTATGCTAGTTTGTGGTGAATCCGGCAGATGGTATTCAAACACTGTATTTTGCAAGAATTGTACTCCGCATACTGCCATTTATAATGCTCAATAATCATAATTTCTCCATGCACTGAAAGGTCTCCATGCTAAACCTGAACATTCACTCTAAAATAAATGCTTGGTTGTTTCAACCCATAGTTGGGTCAAAAATGGGCAAACCCAATTGAGCTATGGCTAAGCCACGCCCCCTCCACTCACTCACTCACTCACACAAACAGTCAACATTCAGTGACGGGCGCTATGGCAGCTGTCACAGAAAGATTTCACAAGAGGCAATTGATGATTTTTGGAGACAGAAACACTATATATCATGTCGAAGTCACCAAAAGGGCCTTAAAGCAACACTATGTAGTTTCCATGTAAAAATGACTTACAGCTCCCCCATGTGGTTGAAAAGCGCAACAGTGCCTGGTATCAGACACTCTTCTGCAGGCAGGGGGAGGGGCGGGGCTGTGTTTCCTACCCTCCACCGCCACTTTCAGAGTGTGCTTGTAGCAGCTAGGAGGCTGCTCAGGTTGCAGCAACAGTACTATTTGTCCAGTTAAAAGCTGTTCTATCACTGAAATCATTTTAGAGACATTATTTAAAGGTAAAAAAACTACATAGTGTTGCTTTAACAATGCATTGGAGGGTTATATTAATAATTTTATTGTGGAGAAGGTCGATGAAAAGGTTCAGCTCCAGGCAAAAATTTACAGGTCACAGTGTACACACGATAAATCGCATCTCGTTGCCATCATGATCAAATTAAATATGTACAGGTCTAAGTTGCAGACGTTTCCAGGACAAGCCTTTTTACATCTTTACCAAGAGTACCTCTCTGTTAGCTTGGTGCTACAGTATTTACATGAATCATTCAGCACAACATTGCTATTACAAGTAATATTTGTTATCTCGGTTATTTACAGATACGTTGATGAAGCTAAGTGACATGATGTGCAACGCAACTAGAAGTTAACGGTATCTAATGTTAGGCTAACGTTACATTAGAGATGTTAAAGATAACATCCAAATACGTTGTTGACTTAGCATAGAACAGATGTAGACATCCTTGTTTAATTTATCCATGTTTAGTTGGTGCTGTGGTCTACTGCATAACTTAATCTAGGACTTATCTCGATTGAGATGTGGCTTGGGAAAGTTTAAAAAAATACACAACGTCGACCAGCCTCCCGGGATACCTACAATGTAAAAAAAACTTTGCGGCCTTAACATTTTTTGTTAAATCAACTCAGATTTACGAGTCATGTCAACAGAGATGAGTTGTCACAACTTATAAAATATAGTTGAGAAAAGTCAACTTCATTTTATAAGTTATAACAACTCACCTGTAGTTATAACAACTCCTCCCTAGTCAAGATAAATAATAGTAAGTTGAAATGACTTGTAAATCAGAGTTGATTCAACAAAAAAATTTAAGGCAGCAAAGTATTTTTTACAGTGTAGTGTCGGAGTTGCATGGATCCCATGCACACCGTTTGACCATTTTAAACTTAAATTACAAGAAAAAAACATATAAAAACAAATAAAAACTGACTAACTGCAATGCATTTCAATGGATGTGGAAGAAGAGAATGTCAGAGTGTATTGGTTTAGCTATGTGCACTGTGATTGGCTCATCGCGTTTGGGGGCGTGGCTTAGCATAGGTCAATTGTTGGGTTATAAATAACCCAACAATTATAAAGGTCTCCACCTTTAAAGGTGACATAGAATGATTGAACGGAGTATTTTTCCTTGTTCTGTGATGTGACATGTAGACAAAGGTTTTTTTGTTTGGGTCTGTAATGCCTTAGAAGCTTCCTAAAAACCTCCCTCAGATAGCTCTATTAGGGTGGGGGATTTTAAACAAGTGGTTTTGCACCACTTTGGCTCCCCCTACTGGCTTAACTTGCAATCTCATAACTGATTGGCTGACTTTACTGCCACACAAAAAAAATGTAGCCAATTATTTTTAAGTGGAGGGGCAGTGAGATGCCTGTGATGTCATAAGCATCAGTTTTTCAGATTGGGCTGTTTTCTGGCTGACATTTCTAAAAGAGGAATTTCTATGAGACACAGATGTTTAGCATGTCTAGCACTTTTTGTATGTTCTTGAATGTGGGTAGACTATGATTATTCAACAAAGACAAGGTAAAAATGGTTTTTCATTCTCTGTCCCCTTTAAATAAAAGAAAATGAGATAAAATGATTTCTTATAATCAATAAATTACATTAGATATACAGTATTTAAAATGTATTGTTTTGTTAATACGGGGTCAAAAAGAGGCCGTTGGGTTGTTTAAATCCAAAATGTTGGGTTGTTTTAACCCATTGTTGGTTCAAATATAGACCGTTTCATTGGGGAACACGTGCGATGACGCGATAATTGTCTTGATCCGAACTTTACTTCCGGTTTATGTTGTTACTGCTGAAACCGTCTATTAGCACTTTTTGGGAGCCGTGCGCATTACCTCTGTGAAGATGAATGTAATTTTTGGGGGGTTTAAAGTCAGAAGTTGTGCTCTGATCCTTGTTTTCTACCATTATAAAGCTTGGAAGAGCAAGGACATTTACTAAAATATTTTCAAATGTGCTTATCTGAAAGATGATGGACATATGTGTCTCGGATTGCTTGAGGGTGAGTAAATCATGGGGTAATTTTGATATTTGGCTGAAGTATCGCTTTAAAATCATGAGATGGACCTGCCAATTTAGTTTTGTTCTCCTCTGATCACAACCCGTGCCAGTTTCCTTTTGTTTCAACAGTGAAAGTTTATTGGGGATTTTTGAATAAGGTTGTCTGAGTTCATTTGCATGGGTTGTTACCCTCTTTGTACCAAATTTGGCTTGTAAAAGAACTGCACCGACCTTAATTGGTCATAAAAGTTACCATTGCAGTGCCATTGAATTTCATACTAAGGTTACATTAATCGTTTGAGTTTGTCAGGAGTTCAAAACCCCAGTTGACTTCTTTCTGGCATCCTCACGTACATATTTGACATTCAGATGCTGTAGCTGAAGTCTATTACTCCTGATCCCACAGCTAATTATCTGTTTTCATCTGATTTAAAGTTACTTCTTGGATTGGCTCTCCATCGATTACCTATTTTCTACACAAAATGTTATTCAGCCAAGGGCAAACCTTGAGGCGACCCCTCGCAATAACACGCAGATTTCTTACAATCACTCTCCTACTGCCCCACAATGATGTATTGCTGTAAAGTTGCATCAGGGCTGTGCTGTCAAAGCTCACCGAGGTTAACAAGAAGGCTGTGGAGACGTTTGTGTCGGAAAGCTCAAAGTGGGACCTTCTCACTTGCTCGATGTAGTCTCCCAGATGTTTCCTCATATTCTTGTATACCCAATATCCACAAAAACATTTCAGGATTATGACACGTTCATTTAAAAAGCGTTAGCTTGATAAACAGCTTCCGTAATTAACCAACAGGTTGATAATTAAAGCTCAGAGTTTTAAATGGATTTTGATGTAGACTCCTCACGGTTGGCTGGAAATACGTGCATGATGTGGAAAGAAATGCATGCATGAAATCGTACGCAAATGCTGATTTGCATATTACTGTGTTGTATAAAAATCATGGTGTTGTATACCAGCTCATGGTTTTGATTGTGTCTGTAACGAAGTTACCAAATAAGAAGAATTGGTTTTAGTAGTTTTTACAAACACACCTTGCAAAAACAATACTGGTGTACATCTTGAGACAAAACAATGGCACTGATATATGTTAAGATATTTCAGTGCAAGATGTTTTTAAAATAAGGCAGCTCAAATATGCATTTTAGTCTGGGATTAGGATAAACCCTTTTTGGGAAACCACCTCATTTTAAGCTAAAACTAAACATGGCTTTGTACAGTACATCATTATAAATTATTCAGTGCTGACATCTGTTTTTGAACATGCATTCTTTATTTATTTGTGTTCTCAAAACCTAGTAACCTACTGCAGCAGTTCTATTATAGATAATGTGCACACATTAAAGTTATGTTTACATGTATGATGTTCTAAAAACAGAAAAGTTTTTCTGCAAAAATTACTAAAACGTTGTATTTTGTTTGCCAAGCCAAAAAATACGGATGCGTATAATGTCACCGCTTTTACAAATTTGTGTTTTTACAAATTGCAGTTTTTTACACAGAGACAATAATGGGAGCATTGTATCATTTAACAATTTATGATAAACTGTTGTTGTTTAAATTAATGGCCAAACTGCATAAAGAGCTTTTTGTTTTTAATTGAAAACTATGTTGTGTAAATGGCGCCTTAGACCCCTATAGTCAAGATTAGTTAGCAGGCCTACACTATATACTGTATTTAAAGGATTAGTCCATTTTCTTAAAAGAAAAATCCAGATAATTTCCTTACCACCATATCATCCAAAATGTTGATGTCCTTCTTTGTTCAGTCGAGAAGAAGTTATGTTTTTGAGGAAAACATTGCAGGATTTTTCTCATTTTAATGGACTTTAATAGAGCCCAACATTTAATACTTAACTCAACACTTAACAGTTTTTTTAAACGGACTTTCAAAGGACTATAAACGATCCCAAACGAGGCATAATGGTCTTATCTAGCGAAACGATTGTCATTTTTGGCAAGAAAAATAAAAAATATGCACTTTTAAACCACAACTTCTCGTCTAGATCCGGTCGTGATGCGCCAGCGTGACCCCATGCAATACGTCATGACGTCAAGAGGTCACAGAGGACGAACACGAAACTCCGCCCCAGTGTTTACAAGTGTGTTGAAAGAGGACCGTTCCTAATTAATTAATGTCTTTGTGTCAGTTTATTGTTTACAATGGTCCGCAAATGTGCGTTTTATATATGTAACACGTGACCTCCATACGTCACTACGCATTTACGTTAGGCCACGCTGGACCGGACCTAGACGAAAAGTTGTGGTTTAAAAGAGCATATTTTTTATTTTTCTTGTCAAAAATGACAATCGTTTCGCTAGATAAGACCCTTATGCCTCGTTTGGGATTGTTTATATAGTCCTTGGAAACTCTGTTGAAAAAAAACTGTTAAGTAATAAATGTTGGGCTCTATTAAAGTCCATTAAAATGAGAAAAATCCTGCAATGTTTTCCTCAAAAAACATAATTTCTTCTCGACTGAACAAAGAAAGACATCAACATTTTGGATGACATGGTGGTGAGTAAATTATCTGGATTTTTCTTTTAAGAAAATGAAATATTCCTTTAACCAAAAGCCGTGTTCCACTGTACACAACATTCAGACACGACTGTCAGAGTTCGCCCTCTAGTGGCAGTCGTAATAAAGTTTCAGTTTAATCGTACTGTAACATGGAAGAGAAGCTCATTTTAGCGCAAGAGGCTTCATTCTATTATTTACCATAGTGAAATAAATAAATGAATGCAGATGAATGAAACAATAAACAGCTATGCATATGGGTCAATGACGTGACGTTAATTATTTTTTGTCCGTATGGTTCAATTAAATGTTAAAGGGTTAAAATTTTAAAATAAATTTGCAGATTACTTGCATACATTCTTTTTGAGGACCAAGAGTAAAATTTCTGGTTTTGTTTCATTTTGAAAGAATATTTGGGGGATAATTGCAAAAAATGTTATGTGGTGTAACCCGTCTGTGTCAATTGGTGTAACTAGTATTTTTTTTGTGAAAATATAAATATATTTATAAGAAAATGTGAAATAAAATATAATCATCTAGTTTAGTGCAATATGATTTTTTACATACATTTTTACATCAATTGCCAAAGATTATTTAGACAACAGAGCTGTTTTCAGCATATGTCAGGACAAATATTATAAAAACGCATTTAAATTTACATTTAAAAATAACTAATAAAATGATATTTTAAAATGTTATTTAAGATTATGCTTACATGCCATCAACGTGAATAAAATATTCAATATTTATCATTCTTTGGTGCAATTGGCGGTTACACCTTTTGACATTTTCAAGTCCATCAGTCTTAACTTTCATAAAAATGGTGCAAATGTAATTTTTATTGCATACAATTTACATAAATAATCTGTGCATTGAAATAAACCTGATGCATGCTTTTAAAACAGGTTTTTAAAAAGATTTTTGAATTTTTCATTTTACCAATCCGTTTTTGTCACTGACCCACATATGAGAAAGACTGTCAATATTTTTTGAGAGAACATACGGAAACCAGATTAAAATAATAAAATATTCATATTAAATTAATAATGTATTACTTATCAGTAATCAATCAGTTTTTTTAAGTATTCAAATGTTACTGATAAAGTTAAACAAAAATGATGAATAATTTTCACCTTGCACAGTGTTTTGATTGGAATATACTGAAATACATCACTTCCGGTCATTGTATCGCATGCGGTGTTGTCCCGCATCCGCTGATGGTTTTCACCTCAGGCAGCTTCTTTGCGACTCCATAGAGTTTATGAACTCCAGTTTATCATCCGTCGTTTGTCGTGTATAGTGGAAAAGGCAGCTTAACTAATTTGCTTAAAACATAAAGAAAGCCTACAGGCCTGTAAGGTTTTGATTACTGACAAGGACATAAAATAATGCCTGGATGTTTTATTTTAATATCTGTGACCCTAACATCCAGTTTAAAGTCTCATAATCAAATTATTAAGAGATTAGGAGCATCAACGTTTGACGTCAAGCATTCATTTCACTTTAATTTCAATCTATGACATGGCCATCAGTCTATAATAAAGATATCAAGGATATATTTTTACAGAATGTTGTTTACATTATGTAGGATGATTTTATGTAGAAAACAGTAAATCATAAAAATGACTGTAACTTGGTGGTATGTAGTTATCATAATTTAGGTTTATATAGGGATTGAATGTGTTTTCGCACATGCATTTTGCATTAGCATTCATTATTTTGTGGTAGGCATGAAAATCACTGCACATTTGTATCATACCAGGGATGCACATCCACACATGTGTGTGATTGTGCATGCTGAAGGTTAGTGATTTCGAGCACATAACATTTATTTCTTGAATAAGCAATAATACATTTGTGCATAAATAAACCCTCATGGGCTTTTGCAAGCTGGGCTATTTCCTCAAAGCAGCCTTGATTGGCTTTTAGTTTTAGGGCACAGCAGATGACTAGGTCACAGTTGGAGCGCATAGTGCCCAGAAGAGTTACCGATCCTGGGCAAGCATCTGCCATGGAGCCCCTGGCCCCCATCCAGGCACAAACATGACGTGAGAAAGGGCCCATAAGACTGTTAATATGGGCATGCTTGTGCTTAGGGCCACTGTGAGTGTAGCAAAATATTTTTTTTTGATAGGCCTCCTTATCAGTTTCCACCCTTGCCAAATGTTTTTCTGGCCTGATGTTATTGGCTGAGATTGACATGCCCAGCGCAGCACTGTTGATCTAAGACCTTTCATGCCTGACAGATGCTGTGGCCTGACAGCTTCACTGATGTGGGTTGAGACCACGGATGTTTTTTTTGGAGATTAGAGCCATGACACGCAGAGGTTAAGACGCACTTCCTACTTTGAGGTGGAAGATGTGTTCGTAATTGAAATGTTTTAATCTGTGGACAGCTAAGCGGAAAAGACTCTGCTCTCCTCCGTGTTTTATCTTTCACCCTCATCTCAGGCTTTATAGTGTGACCTATCGGCTGTGTTCAGTGCTCTGATTGGTCAGTTTGAAGAGAATGCCACCAGTGGGGCAACGAGGCAATTCGGAGTATGAAGGGTCATAGGTTTCCCACCAAATTGAAGGGACCGATAACATTCTGGGGAGCCTTTCGGCTGAAAGACATATACAGGCATAAATAATGCAGTGCAAGATTGAGGATAGATGCTAAGTATGCTGACTGTGTTGAAAAATCTTAAGAATGTATGAAGTAATAAAAGTCAAAGAGACTGAATGAGTCAGGGTTTCTGCCCCCGGCCTGACAAACTACCATTATTCTCAAAGAGTTTGAGTTTTGGGGGGTTCATGTATAAAACAATGTGTAGTTGTTTGCAGAGGTGACAGAGGGGTAAGATTCATTTTCCTGGGATGTTCTGTGAGCAGGTGAAAAATGTAAGGCTCTGTTATGTAATGTTATATGAAATGATAGCCATGGTTTGGTATTGTGCACCATATAAAAAGTACAGCGGTGTAGTGGTTAAAGCACAGGTCTGGTTTAATGTCCAAATGAGTAATGAGCTATTACATTTGTGCATTTGAGCAAAACACTAAACCTAGTAGTAACCCATTGTCTTTTGTATAGTAAAGGCATCACAGTAGTTGGCTGGTGACTTTAGTAAATCACAAGGAACTGTAACATGGTTTATTGTTTATGTTAATGTTTGTGTTATATGGGATAAAAAAATATGTGGCCAAGTCTGTGAAAACATTGCTAAAGTCATTTTTTGTGATTTACTGCATTTTTATATAAAAGCATCCTATATAATGTAAAAAAATATAACCTTGATATATTTAATACTGACTAAGTAAGGTCCTAAACTCATAATTAGATTAAAAGACTTTGCCTGAATATACACCTAGATTTCACAAACATGGTCACATGTAAAGCTATTTGTGTGCCATTATTTTCTCTTTGTCCTACATCACTTTACTGTTTCTTAACAAAATTTATTAGTTTTTTCTAAATCACAGACACATTTATTTCTATATTTTTCTTCCAAGCTTTTTCTTTTCAACTATTTATCTCTTGATTTCAAAGCCGTCCAGTTCCTGATATTATTTCATCTTCCAATTCTGGCTTAGAGGCTCTAAGCTTTCGAAAAATGAGATGAATTAAAGCCAAAGTTAATATATCCAAAAAAAAAAAACAGTTGCACAGCATAATATATTAAATGCAGTTCGGATGTGTAAATCCAAAGAAATTTTAAGGAGCACTTATTGTCCGATTCATGATTTTACATTTTCTGTGGTGTGTATTAGTACATATGCAAAAGGTACAGAAGTAAACAATGACGTGAGTTGCGGTCTCCAACGTAAATCTCTTTTCTTGGACTACAACAAACACACGGATTGTAGGCAACAGTTTACTTCCTGGGATTGGTGACGTGGAGAAGACCGACATTATCATAATTCCTCCCACTTCAGACTTAGCCTGTAAGTTAACTCCTGTTAGCATTGCATTGTGACCGAATCTTTCAAACATGGTAAGGGGCGTCACATTTCCGGCTGACATCAGAGGTATTCAGGTCAATCACAACGTACAAATTAGCTGGCCAATCAGGGACACAGAGCTTTTCAAATCCATGCGTTTTAGGAAGAGAGTGAAATCTGGAGCTACAAAAATGTCCGGTATGTGGAAAATAATGTGTATTTAACCATAAACCACGCTAACACATTATGTTATACCAAATAGGTGCACTGTAAATAATGTCTCAT